>NC_044399.1:32804149-33114122 GCF_006542625.1 Nomascus leucogenys | reverse complement strand
CTTTTCAGAGAACGTAATCTTCCTCCTATGTCTACAGGCTGAACAGGAGTATACAAAGGAGGCAGGGCTGGGCATGGTGGCTCATGCCTGTAATCCCAGCACTTTGGGAGGCCAAGGCAGATGGATCACCTGAGGTCACCTCAGATCACCTGAGACCAGCCTGCCAACATGGTGAAACACCGTCTTTACTGAAAATACAAAAATTAGCCATGTGTGGTGGTGCATGCCTGTAGTCCCAGCTACGCAGGAGGCTGAGGCAGGAGAATCACTTTGAACCTGGGAGGTGGGAGTTGCCGTGAGCCGAGATTGCACCACTGCACTCCAGCCTGGGCGACAGAATGAGAGACTCCATCTCAACAAAAAGAAAAAGAAAAAAAAAAAAACAAAGGAGGCAGGAGAGAAGAGAGAAGAATTCCACCTGCAGAGGAATATGAGCAAGGAACCAAGGCGAGCAAGTGCCTGCCCCCACGTGCTGCCAACTTCCAGCCATCAGCGTACCGCCCCTCTGTTAAGTAGCGGGGTGCCCTGGCCTTGGCCTTTCTCATCCACCTTCCTAGAGTCATCTCACCTCCCTTGCACAGCCAGTCACTTTCCCCATCAGGAGGTCTCTCCCATTAAAAAGCTAAATCTTCCTTGACCCCAGAGGCTACAGCCCTATCTCTTTCTTCCCTTCACAGCCAAGCTCCCCCGAGAGCTGTCTATGCATGTAGTCTTCCTTTTCTCACTTCCCACTTGCTCCCCAACCCGCTTCCATCTGCTTCCACCCTCGCCCGCCACCGGAATAGCTCTTGCTGAGGTCTCGGTGGCCTCCATCTCATCGAAACTGACAGGCACTTGTCGGCCTCCCTGACCTCTCGGGGCAGCCCGCTTAGCTGGCCACTTCCTCCTCCGAGACATTCCCAATCCCCTTCTTTCTGGGCACCGAGCTCCCTTGCTGTCCTCCTGCCTCTGGGGCTGCTCCCTCTTGCTCTTCAGTGCAGGCTTACTCTCTCCTTTTCAGCCCAAAATGTTGGGGCTCCTCAAGGCTTTGTCCAGAACTCTCTTCTCTCTCCGGACACTCTTCCCTGCTCACTTTGCAGTCGGCATCGGAGCCCCGGGGTTCAGCCTGGCCCTCTCCTCTCAGGTCTGGCCCAGACACCACACTGCCCACTCAGTCCACCTCGGACATTTCAAAAGCCCCTCAAACTCAGCCATCCCAAACCATCAGCACACACTCCACCCCCTCTTCCCAGGAAACCTATCCTGAGGTGTGGCTTCCCCATCCATTCACTTCCACAGCCAGAAACCCAGTCCTCATCCCGACACCTCCAGCCCTCCAAGTCAATGCCTCAGCAAGCCTCATCATTGCACCCCATAGTCATCTTTCCAAAGCCACAAATCTGACTGTTACGCCCCTACTCAAAACATTTTTCTTTTCTTTTTTCTTTTTCTTTTTTTTTTTTTTTTTTGAGACAGGGTCTCGCTCTGTCACCCAGGCTGGAGTGTGGTGGCACAATCACAGCTCACTGTAGCCTCAACTTCCTGGGCTCAACTGATCCTCCTACCTCAGCCTCCCAAGTAACTGGGACTACAGGTATGTGCCACCACACCCAGCTAATTTTTAAAAATTTTTGGGGGGCCAGGCCCGGTGGCTCACACCTGTAATCCCAACACTCTGGGAGGCCGAGGCGGGCGGATCACCTGAAGTTGGGAGTTCGAGACCAGCCTGACCAACATGGAGAAACCCCATCTCTACTACAAATACAAAATTAGCCAGGTGTGGTGGCAGGTCCCTGTAATCCCAGCTACTCGGGAGGCTGAGGCAGGAGAATCTCTTGAATCTGGGAGGCGGAGTTGCTGTGAGCCAAGATTGTGCCATTGCACTCCAGCCTGGGCAACAAGGGCGAAACTCTGTCTCGAAAAAAAAAAAAAAAGGGTTTGTAGAGTCGGGGTCTCACCATGTTGCCCAGTCTGGTCTTGGGCCAGCTGGTGAGCAAATGTGGTCCCAGCTACTTGAGAGGCCAAGGTGGGAGGATCGCTTGAGCCCAGGAGTTCGAGATCCATCGCTACAAAAAAACAAAAATCTGTTAATGATTTCCTACTGCTTTCAGGAGAAAGACTAAACTTTTTTTTTTCTTTTTGAGACGGAGTGTCACTCTGTTGCCCAGGCTGGAGTGCAGTGGCACGATCTTGGCTCACTGCAACCTCCGTTTCCCAGGTTCAAGCGATTCTCCTGCCTCAGCCTCCTAAGTAGCTGGGATTACAGTTGTGTGCCACCACACTCAGCTAATTTTTGTATTTTTAGTAGAGAGGAGGTTTCACCATGTTGGCCACGCTCGTCTCAAACTCCTGACCTCAAGTGATCTGCTCACCTTGGCCTCCCAAAGTGCTGGGATTACAGGCGTGAGCCACCAAGCCCGGCCTAAAAGACTAAACTCTTGGCCGGGCGCGGTGGCTCACGCTTGTAATCCCAGCACTTTGGGAGGCCGAGGCGGGCGGATCACGAGGTCAGGAGATCGAGACCACAGTGAAACCCCGTCTCTACTAAAAATACAAAAACAGCCGGGCGTGGTGGCGGGCGCCTGTAGTCCTAGCTACTCGGAGAGGCTGAGGCAGGAGAATGGCGTGAACCCGGGAGGCGGAGCTTGCAGTGAGCCGAGACTGCGCCACTGCACTCCAGCCTGGGCGACAGAGCGAGACTCCGTCTCAAAAAAAAAAAAAAAAAAAAAAAAAAAAAAAAAAAAAAAAAGACTAAACTCTTAATTTGGCTCACAGGTAGTGTTACTTAACTCTAGCCACGCCACACACAGGTCTTCTTAGGAAAGGGGAGAGTTCCCTTGCCTCTTCCTTCAGCCACTCATGTCTTCTTTAGGCCTAAAGCAATAAGCTCCTTCCTCTCTCTCCCTAAGCACTTGCTGTTCCTTCAGACTATAAACTTTCCCCCTACATTGCTTCTCCTGGCCAACGCCTGCTCTTACTCAGAGCTCCACTGAGTCATCCCTTCCTCTAAGAAAACCTCTCTTCGCCCTTCCAGATGATGCCCAGGTCAGTTTCCACAGTATCCCCACTTCAAGAGCTGTGTATATTTCCTTCAAAGATTTCCATCGGCCAGGCGTGGTGGCTCACGCCTGTAATCCCAGCTCTTTGGGAGGCCAAGATGGGCAGATCACCTGAAGTCAGGAGTTCGAGACCAGCCTGGCCAACACAGTGAAACCTGCTCTCTACTAAAAATACAAAAATTAGCCGGGTGTGGTGGCACGTGCCTGTAGTCTCAGCTACTCGGGTGGCTGAGGCAGGAGAATAGCTTGAATCCAAGAGACAGGGGTTGCAGTATGCTGAGATGGTGCCATTGTACTCCAACCTGGGCAACAGAGCAAGACTCCGTCTCAAAAAAAAAAAAGATTTCCATCTGCTAATCACTACTCATCTATTAGTGTATCTGATTATCCACCTCGCCTCCCTCTCCTCTGCCACTCTGTTTCATGGGGACAGGGACCACACTGAATTTTGTAGTAACTTAGTGATTGGCACAGAGTTGGCAACCAAATACATTTTTTTTTTTGAGGCGGAGCCTTGCTCTGTCGCCCAGGCTGGAGTGCAGTGGTGCAATCTCAGCTCACTGCAAGCTGCGCCTTCCAGGTTCATGCCATTCTCCTGCCTCAGCCTCCTGAGTAGCTGGGACTACAGGCACCCGCCACCACGCCTGGCTAATTTTTTTTTTTTTTTGTATTTTCAGTAGAGACGAGGTTTCACTGTGTTAGCCAGGATGGTCTTGATCTCCTGACCTCGTGATCCACCTGCCTTGGCCTCCCAAAGTGCTGGGATTACAGGTGTGAGCCACCACACCTGGCCACCAAATACTTTTTTTTTTTTTTTAAGAGACAGGGTCTCCATCTGTCACCTAGGCTACAGTACAGTGGCATGATCATAGCTCACTGCAATCTCAAACTCTGGGCCTCAAGCAATCCTCCCTCCTCAGCCTCCCAAAGCACTGAGATTACAGGCATGAGCCACTGCTCACAGCCAACATTTGCTAAAAGTGATTTAAAGTTTTCATGGAAGTTACCCCTAAATACTTCAGGAAGTTTTCTTACTACAATATTACGATCATAGGCTGCATGCAGTGGCCACACCTATAATCCGAGCACTTTGGAAGGCCAAGGTGGGCGGGTCACCTAAGGCCAGGAGTTCAAGAATAGCCTGGCCAACATGGTGAAACCCTGTCTCTACTAAAAATACAAAAACTAGCCAGGCATAGTGGTGCGCCTGAAATCCCAGCTACTCAGAAGGCTGAGGCAGGAAAATCGCTTGAATCTGGGAGGCAGAGGCTGCAGTGAGCCAAGATCTCTCCACTGCACTCCAGCCTGGGTAACACAGCCAGACTTAGTCTAAAATATATATGTTTATATATAAAATGATCATACCTCAGAAAATTGCCCATTCCTTAATATCATCCAATATGTAGCCCATATTCAAATTTACCAACTTGTCTTCCAAAATGCTTTTTTTGTATTTGATTTGTTCCAACCAAGATCTTTATTTATTTATTTATTTTTTGGGACTGGGTCTTGCTTTGTCGCCCAGGCTTCTGGCACAATCACAGCTCATGGCAACCTCAACCTCCAGGCCTCAGCCTCCTGAGTAGCTGGGACCACAGATGCGTGCCACCATACCCAGCTAATTTATTTATTTATTTATTTATTTGATTATACTTTAAGTTCTAGGGTACATGTGCACAAAGTGCAGGCTTGTTACACATGTATACATGTGCCGTGTTGGTGTGCTGCACCCATTAACTCGTCATTTACATTAGGCATATCTTATTTATTTATTTATTTATTTTGGTAGAGATAGGGTCTTGCTATGTTGCCCAAGCTGGTCTTGAACTCCTGGGCTCAGGCAATCCTCCTCCCTGGGTCTCCAAAAGTGCTGGGATTACAGGCATGGGCCACTGTGCCTAGCTCCAACCAAAATCTAAATACGCTCCACGCACTGCGTTTCTCTATGTCTCTTAAGTTTCATTTAAATCTAGAATAACTTTTTCCCCCTTTGCCATTGACTTGGTGAACTGCTAAAGTATTTTAAGTAAATTACAGACATCATGTCCCACCTTCTAGATTTCCCTGATTGCTTCCTCATGGTGTTGTTTATCCCGTATTTTCTGTAAACTGGAAATTAGATCTCCAGGCTTGATTAGCTTCAGGTTGACTATGCTGACAAAAACACTTTGTGGGTGAAGCTTCTTCCAACATATTGCATTCCCTCGGGGTGTCCCTGATGCCTGAGTTTCACTGTTAGTGATATAATATTGATCAGTTGCTCCCCTTGGCAATAGCCAATCCTTCTATCAAGAAATTGCATTTTTTGGCTGGGCAGGGTGGCTCACGCCTGTAATCCCAGCACTTTGGGAGGCTGAGGCGGGTGGATCACTTGAGGTCAGGAGTTTGAGACCAGCCTGGCCAACATGGTGAAACCCCATCTCTACCAAAAATCCAAAAATTAGCTGGGCGTGGTGGCATGCACCTGTAGTCCCAGCTACTCAGGAGGCTGAGGCAGGAGAATCTCTTAAACCTGGGAGGCGGAGGTTTGCAGTGAGCTGAGATCGTGCCGCTGCACTCCAGCCTGGGCGACAGAGTGAGACTGTCTCTAAAAAAAATTAATGAACAGAAGAAAACTCCTATTTTACAGATGAGGAAAACAGAGGCTCTGCCTCATTCAGTCACTCGCCCCAGAAAGCAGCAAGAGATGGTTAAGACCTAAAGGACGGCAGTGGCCACAGGAACGGACAGGTTTTCAAAGGAGAATCAGCAGCATCTGCAAACGACTGGCTGTGTAAGGGAGGGAATCAGAAGCCCCGGCAGAAGCAGAGACTTCCCTCACATCTCGGGTGGGACACGAGGAGACAGAGCAACTTGCGGGGAAGGTAATGAGCTCAGGCTCCAGGCTTCCCAGATGTCTCCAAGCTGCTCTCTAGGGAAATGGTGTTTATAACATGACAATGTCTATAATTTGGCTTCCGGCATGACTCGATAATTAGCTTAAGTTATCCCTCATTGGCATTTTATTCAAAGCAAGGACACTCTTCCATTCATTCTGATGAGGCCTGCCTTCTGTGAGTGTTCCAGGGTAAGCGTGAACTGAGAGCTGTGCCTCTGTCTCTTTTGACTGAAGTGGGCTGGAGACTGAAGTTGGGGGTGGTTGAAGTGTCTGCTCACTGGGCTCAAGTCTGTCTCTGGGGCTTGAAGGTATGGGCTCCCCCTCGGACAGGGCGTGGAGGGTGCTGAGACCTGCATATTCAATGCCTAGCAGGAGTTTGGCCCAGAGATTGGTTTCCAAGAGGTGCGCGAAGGAGGCAGTGACCAGGAAGATGGGGGATAGATCCCTTAGGAGGCAGCGCAGAGCACTACGACCAAGATGCTTCAGGCTGAACAGGGCTGTGCTCAGGGGAAACGGGAATGCTTCGGGGTTAGGACGCATTGACCAGGTAGATTCTGTGGGACTGAGTGACTGATTCAGAGAAGGAGTGAAGAAGACAGAGTTGAGAAGGCCCTCATGTCTTTGTCTCCAGAGAAAGCGGAGGCTGGTAGCTGAGGCGGGACCTGGAAGAGGAAGGGCGGGTCTGGGGTGGGGAGATGGGGAGCTTAGTTTTGGACTCAAGGAGTGGCCAGAGGAGACCTGGAAAAGGAGGCCTGGGACTGGAGAGGTGAGGACCAGGTCACACGCACACAGGTCAAGGTTAAAGCCACAGACATGGATAAGCTCTTTCAGGGGAAGCCAAGCGGATCCAGAAGTGGGCCCCCATGGGAGGGGCAGGGCAAAAGGACCCTCGCAAAGGTGGCTGGGAAAGGAAGAGAGTGAGACTTGAGGGCAAGGGAAAGGGAGTTTTCAGAGGAGGGGGATGGTCATGGGGACCAAATGCCATGGACAGGGTAAGCAGGACAGTGTTTGAGGAGCTACTGACCTTAGTGATTCTGAAGCCTTAGGAGACTCCAGCTTCTCAGCAAAAACAGAGAAACGAGAGGACTCACTTGGTGTCAGAGCCCTGTGGGCCAAGAAGCAGAAAGTATAATACAATTGTCTCTCAGCCCGGAATAAGCACAGGAAACAGCACCTGCTGCGTGCTACCAGTGTAGCCACAGAGTGACCCCTGCTAGCCTCTGGCTACTTGCTTCTCAGAATAGATCAGGAGGGCATCAGACTGGCACAGCTTGGGCCATATGTCCACATCTTGGCTGCCCAGGGCTTGAAGACAGAGGCTCAGAATTCCTTCCTTCAGTTCTTTCTGTAAATATTTACTGAGAACCTAGAATGCACCAGGCACAGTTCTAGGCCCTGGAATACAGCAGCAAAATCCACAAACATCCCTGTCTTCATGGCACTCACACCCAAGGGGAAAGAATGACAACAACCCACAGACATAAATGTGGAAATAATGTAAAAGCTGAAGGACAAAAGGAACGTATAAGGAAGATGGGGAGTATGGGGGCAGCAGGGGAACAGGGTGCAGTTTTTTTGTTTCTTTTGAGACGGAGTTTCACTCTTGTTGCCCAGGCTGGAGTGCAATGATGTGATCTTGGCTCACTGAAACCTCTGCCTCCCAAGTTCAAGAGATTCTCCTGCCCCAGCCTCCCAAGTAGTTGGGATTACTACTAATCCCAACTAATCTCCTTGTATTTTTAGTAGAGATGGGGTTTCACCATGTTGGCCAGGCTGGTCTCAAACTCCTGACCTCAGGTGATCCACCCACCTCGGACTCCCAAAGTGCTGGGATTACAGGGATGAGCCACTGCGCCCGGCCCAGGGTGCAGTTTTAAATAGGGTGGTCCTGCAGGACTTGGTGGCTCACACCTGTAATCCCAGCACTTTGGGAGGCTGAGGTGGGTGGATCGTTTGAGCCCAGGAGTTCAAGACCAGCTGGGCAATATGGCGAAACCCTGTCTCTACAAAAAATGCAAAAATTAGCCTGGCATGGTGGCACATGCCTGTAGTCCCAACTACTCAGGGGGCTGAGCTGGGAGGATCACCTGAGCCCAGGGAGGTCAAGGCTGCAGTGAGCCGAGATTGTGCCACTGCACTCAAGTGTGAGTGACAGAGTAAGACCCTGTCTCAAAAAAATTAATTCACTAAAAATTAATAAATAAATAGGATGGTCCAGAAAAGCCTAATCGGGAAGGGAGGAGCATGCCAAGAAACAGCAAGGAAGCTGGTGACCAGAGGTAGGGGTTGGGGTGGAATGGAGAAGAGGCTGGAGGGATTGGGAGGGTAGGTTGCATAGGATCTTGTAGGCCCCTGGCAGGACTTGGGCTTCTCTTTGGTTTTTTTGTTTGTTTTTTTGATGGAGTCTCACTCTGTTACCCAGGTTAGAGTGCAGTGGTGTGATCTTGGGTCACCGCAACCTCTGCCTCCAAGGTTCAAGGGATCCTCCTACCTCAGCCTCCCAAGTAGCTGGGATTACAGGTGTGTGCTACCACGCCCGGTTAATTTTTGTATTTTTAGTAGAGACAGGGTTTCATCGTGTTGCCCAGGCTGGTCTCGAACTCCTGACCTCAAGTGATCTGCCCGCCTTGGCCTCCCAAAGTGCTGGGATTACAGGCGTGAGTCACCGCACCCAGATCTCAGGCTTCCCTTTGAATGCCATGAGAACACCTGGTGGACTCTGAGCCCAGAGGTGACCTGATTATCTTACAGCTTAATAGGATCACTCTGGCCTGGCCACTATGTAGGGAATAAATGGCAGGGCCAAGGATGGAGGCAGGGAGACCAGGTAGGAGGTGACCACAGTAATCCAGGGGAGAAAATGATGGGGGAGATGGTGGCAAGTCATCATATTCTGCACATATTTTGAAGGTAGAGCCGACAGGATTTGCTGACAGAATGGATGTGGGAGAGGAGTCAGGAATGACTCTAAGGTTTTCAGCCTGAACAACAAGAAAGATGGAATTGCCATCAGTTGAGAAGGAAGAGGCTGTGGATGAAGCAGTGGGTGTGGGGTGGGAAGAGGGAAGCAAGGGTAGATCCAGGGTTCCAGGGCAGATCACCCAATGGACCACTCCCCTGACCTAGGAAAGGGGACACCGGACAGCCACAACTTCCGGCAAATGCCCAGGACAGGTGGTTCCTGGTGACCTGCAGCAGAGCAATTCCAGCAGGGTGAGGAGGAACCACAGAGCTAAGCCTGCTGCGCATTTGGAGGCCGCGCTTGGTCTCCTGACTTACGAAGCAGAGCAGAGGGATCTGGGAGACACAGAGGATGGTGGCCTGAGCCCATGTGGAGGCTGCCGGGAAGAAGCAGGAGAGGGAGAGAGTGCAGATCAGGATAAAGAGTCTCCACACGAGGGAGGAGAGATGGATCCCAGCCAAGGCTTGGCTGCAAAAGCACAGGGTCAGGCTCAAGGCACTGAGGGCCTGGACCAGCGTCAGGGAACAGGGGGAAAGGATCCAGAGACATTTGCGCAGCAGAGATGGCCAGGAAGCTGCTGGAGAGTGGGAGGAGTCAGGCGCAACTCCAAGATTTTGAATCCCAACTCCTGCCAGCGTCCTGAAGGCCTCTGTCCCCCTCTAAGTCCAGGTTTACCAAGGCCTGCTGCACCCTGGAGTCCTCAGTTCTCTGAGCACGGCCCCATACCTGATTCTAAATCCACACCGCTGCTTTCTCTGCTTTTGTTGCAGGCCACAATCAGAGGATGCTGTTCACTTGCTGACTCCAATGCCCTTTGGCCCCTCTATCCCACGGCCTGGTGGTGTGGCTCCTTCTCCTGCCCTCCATCAGAGCCCCCATCTCAGCAATGGCTTTGCTTTCTGTCTCAAAGAGAAACACAGTGCTGAGCGGGGGAAGCTGAGCACAAAAGAGTACACATAATACACTCTTAGGAGGTTCTACAAGCAGTGACACTCACCTACTGTGACCTACAGTGATAGAAATCAGATCAGTGCTGTCTGGGGCCAAGGGACTGATTGTAATGGGATAGGAAGAAACTTTCCAAAGAGATGGAAATGTTCTGTATCTCTAAGGGGTGGTGGCTACACAGCTGTATACACTGGTCAAACGTCATCACCTGCACATTGAAAATGTGTGCATTTTATTATACGTAAATTATACCATAATAAAGCTTATTTTATTTTAATTTTTTTTGAGACACAGTTTCACTCTTATTGCCCAGGCTGGAGTGCAATGGCATGATCTCGGCTCACTGAAACCTCTGCCTCCCAGGTTCAAACGATTCTCCTGCCTCAGCCTCCCAAGTAGCTGGGATTACAGGTGCACGCCACCACACCCAGCTAATTTTTGTATTTTTAGTAGACATGGGGTTTCATCATATTGGTCAGGCTGGTCCCGAACTCCTGACCTCAGGTGATCCACCCACCTCGGCCTCCCAAAGTGCTGGGATTACAGGCATGAGCCACAGAGCCCAGCCTAATAAAGTTGATTTTAAAAACAGAGAACTAAATATTTTTTTGAGACAGGGTCTCACCCTGTCACCCAGGCTGGAGTGCAGCAGTAGGATCATGACTTACTTCAGACTTGACCTCCCAGGTTCAAGAGATCCTTCCACCTCAGCCTCCCAAGTAGCTGGGACTACAAGTACCCACCACCATGCCCAGCTAATTTTTAAATTTTTTGTAGAGACAGGGTCTCATTATGTTGCCCAGGCTGGCCTCAAACTCCTGGGCTCAAGTGATTCCTCCTGCCCTGTGCTCTCAAAGTACCTGGCCTAAAAAAAAAGAAAAAAAAATTTTTTTTTTTTTTTTTTTTTAGACAGAGTCTTGCTCTGCTGCCTAGGCTGGAGTGCAGTGGCGCGATCTCAGCTCACTATAACTTCCGCCTCCAAGTTGAAGCAATTCTCGTGCCTCAGCCTCCCGAGTAGCTGGCATTACAGAGGTAAACCACCACACCCAGCTAATTTCTGTATTTTTAGTAGAGACAAGGTTTCGCCATGTTGGCCAGGCTGGTCTCGAACTCTTGGCCTCAAGTGATCCACCTGCCTTGGCCTCCAAAAGAGCTGAGATTACAGGCATGAACCATCATGCCTGGCCTTAAAAAATTTTTTTAGGGCCAGGCACGGTGGGTGGCTCACACCTGTAATCTCAGCACTTTGGGAGGCCAAGGCAGGCAGATCACAAGCTCAGGAGACCAGCCTGGCCAATATGGTGAAACCCTGTCTCGACTAAAAATACAAAAATTAGCCAGGTGTGGTGGCAGGCACCTGTAGTCCCAGCTACTTAGGAGGCTGAGGCAGGAGAATCACTTGAACCTGGGAGGCAGAGGTTGCAGTGAGCTGAGATCTCGTCACCGCACTCCAGCCTGGGAGACAGAGCGAAACTCCGTCTAAAAAAAAAAAAAAAAAAGAGGGTGGGTCTGAGAGGCCCCCTTGGAAGAAGTGAGACTAGAGCAGGGCTGGGAGATCTGAGAGGCTCCCTTGGAAGAAGTGAGACAAGGGACAGCTGGGAGGCATTCCAGGTGGAAGAGGGGATGGTTCACTCACAGGCCCAGAATCTACAGGGCCACCAAGGAACCAGCCTGAGAGCAGAGGCAGGTGGGGCCACTAAGAAAGTTGGGGCTGTGTGGCCCCTCTGTGATCACTGTTCTTCCTTCCCACTCCCTTTCTGTCCTTTGATTCCCCTCCTCCACCAGGGCACACAGTTCCCACTGGGCAGCCTGTGTAATGCGCCCCACATTTGTGCTTTGAGGCTACAGAGCACTTCCCCTACACCAGGGACCTGAAACTCAGACGTGTCCTGGCTAAGCATGTTTTTGTTTTGTTTTGTTTTGTTTTGTTTTGTTTTTGAGACAGAGTCTTGCTCTTGTCACCCAGGCTGTAGTGCAATGACATGATCTCAGCTCACTGCAACCTCCACCTCCCGGGTTCAAGCGATTCTCCTGCCTCAGCCTCCCAAGTAGCTGGGACTACAGGCATGTGCCACCACACCTGACTAATTTTTGTATTTTTAGTAGAGATGGGGTTTCACCATCCTGGCCAGGCTGGTCTCGAACTCCTGACCTCGTGATCCACCTGCCTCGGCCTCCCAAAGTGCTGGGATTACAGGCGTGATTCACCGCATCTGGCCTAAAAAATTGTTTTTAAAGATAAAATAACAGTCTATCAAGCAGAAAAATTCTACACACACACACACACACACACACAATCTCACACATACACACATGCCCATCTGTCCACATGCTTTGCTTCCTCCCTTCTCTCTAGCACGGCAGAGCGCCTCCTCTTGTCCATGCAAGCTATCACTCCTGAGACTGTTCCCCCTAAAAAAAACTCATGCCACCCTTCCTCTGACCTTGCATCCATCTCCCCTGCTGTCCTCACAGCCCAGCCCCTAGGAAAGATGGGCTATATTCCCCTTCACCATTCTGGATCGGTCACCTGTCTCTGAGACACCTGCCCTGCAGGGATGCTCCTTCTCTCCCTTCTGTCTTCTCTCAGGTTGCTAGGACCCCACTTGCTTGTATCCAGTGATGGAGGGAGAGTTTCAGGCTCTCCCTCCATGTCTGGATACTCCTTCTCATGCTCCCAGCCCGGCTCCTCTCCCTCTGACACCTCTTTAGTGCCGGCATTCCCTGGGCCGCTGGACCTGGCCTTCTGCTTTCTGCTCTGCACCTGCACAGCCTCCTGTCATGATCTCACCTGCTCCAGGGCTTCAGTTACCATCTATTGCTGACAATGCTCAAAGATACCTCTGAATATTTTTTTCAGAGTATCAAGGATATGGCAGAAGAGGTAGACACAGGATATATGACATATGCTTCAGAAGCGGTTTACAATTTTTAATATGATACATATACTCAACCCCCTTCTGTCAGAGTCCACTGGACCTCAGGCTCAGCAAGCCCCAAACTGAACTCATCAGCCCTTTGCCAGCCCTGCTCTTCCTCCCTTCCTCAGGATTCCAGCTTCAGGCAGAAACCTGGGAGTCACCCTCTTACTCCATGACCACCGATTGTCAATTATCCCCTTCTCTTGATTTCACCCTCTAAAACTCCCCCTTTTCCACCCTCATGGACATTCCCAAAGAGGCTCAAGCATTCATTCATTCAATAAGTATTAGCTGAGCACCTACTCTGTGCCAGACACTGATCCCGATGCTCGAACACAACACATAAAAATCAGTGCCCTACAGAGCTTCCCTTCAAGCACTTGCAGTAATTTCAAAAGCGGCTCCATTTTTCATTCTAACCCCTCTAACTGCCCACTCTGCTGTGGCCACAGCAAAAGTCACCACATGTGCAGCTGCTCAGCATCTTCCATGGGACTTCATCCTCCTGGGATCAAGCCTGGGCCATGTGTGAGGTGTCCTGATCCCCTTCCTCTTGTCTTCTCTCATCTTCCCTTCCTCCCCCACCAAACATTTGTACCCTCTAAACATGGTAGACTCCCTCTGCAGGTGGTCCATCCCCGAATATAAGGCATATTGTATTGCCTGTCCAGCGGCTTTCCCCTCAACCCCAAGCACCTGCAGGACCAGAACTGCTCTTACCCTTCCTGCAGCATCAGTGCCTGGCCCATTATCTGGCACATAGTCGGGGGTCAACAAATGGTAACTGATTACATAGATGACGGTGGATTGACAGTAGTGTCACACAGATAGGGAGAGTCTTGGGGAGCAGGGAAACATGAGTTCTGAATTAGCCCCAGAACACCTCCCTGAATGATAATTTAGACCAACCCCATGGACATCTAGTTAAAAGTGGAGTGCTAGCAGGGCATGGTGGCTTACACCTGTAATCCTAGCACTTTGGGAGGCTGGGGCAGGAGGATTGCCTGACCTGAGTCAAGATCAGCCCAGGCCAGGCGCGATGGTTTATGCCTGTAGTTCCAGCACTTTGGGAGGCCAAGGTGGGCAGATCACAAGGTTAGGAGTTCAAGACCAGCATGTCCAACATAGTGAAACCCCATCTCTACTAAAAAAAAAAAAAAAAAAAAAAAATTAGCTGGGGCCGGCGCGGTGGCTCATGCCTGTAATCCCAGGGCGCGGTGGCTCATGCCTGTAATCCCAGCACTTTGGGAGGCCGAGGCAGGCAGATCACCTGAGGTCGGGAGTTTGAGACCAGTCTGACCTACATGGAGAAACCCTGTCTCTACTAAAAATACAAAATTAGCCAGGCATGGTGGCGCATGCCTGTAATCCCAACTGCTCAGGAGGTTGAGGCAGGAGAATCGCTTGAACCCGGGAAGTGGAGGTTGCAGCGAGCCGAGATCACACCATTGCACTCCAGCCTGGGCAACAAGAGTGAAACTCTGTCTCAAAAAAAAAAAAAAAGTGAGGTGCAAATCCTACTTTTGCACCTACTGCTCTTTCCTCACCCTAGAAATTTCCACAGAAGCACAGTCATCAACCTACAGAATGTTAACACCAAGGGGACTTTCAAGATCTGGTCACCTGACCAAATACCAGAGAGGATAACTGCTTTGCCCAAGGTCATACTGCTGCTTAGGGGCAGGACTGGGGCTAGAGTAGCTCTGGAAAATGGGAACAAGAATAGAACCTACCTCAATCCTGTTGCAGGGAGTATATTACATGCTTAGTACATTGCTTGGCACATAATAAACTCTCATCCAATAGGAGCTGTTGCTGTTATCGTTGCTATTGTCATCATCATCATCATCATCATCATAGGTGTCCATGGAACTTGCCTCCAAGTTCCTTGCCTCCTGATCCTCCCATCCCCCTAGTGCTATTCTCCACTATTTCCTCCCTTTCCTCCCAATTCATGATCTCCTCCCTTCTCCCCTCCCAATTCACATTTGGCCCACTGCGGTGAGTGTCTACCACCACCAGTGCCTGGAACCTTCCAGGCTGAGGTCACCAGGGACCTCCTCCTTGTAGAACCCTTCCTTCCCTCGACCTCTCAATGGTATGTGACCCTAGCACTGCCTCCTCCTTAAATGTCCTTGACTTCTATAACATAAACTCTCCTGCTGCTCAGGACATCCGGCTCTCCCTGTCACCCTCTCTGCTGATCCAGACACAAACAGTCAACTGCCTACTGCCATAGGCACCCAAGGTCAGCATGTCCAAAGCAGTTTGTTACCAGGTCCATCACCCTGCCCCGCTCCTGGGTTCTACTATTCAGTGTACAGACGGCCCCGTCCACCAAATACCCTAGGCTGCACCAGGCAAGACTGAGGGGAGGACTCCCAGAGGTACAGCCTAGGGGATGGATTCGGTGGATGGGGTTCATCTGAACATCCTTCTTAACATCCCACCTTTTTTTTTTTTTGAGATGGAGTCTCACTCTGTCACCCAGGCTAGAGTGCAGTGGTGTGATCTCAGCTCACTGCAACCTCCGCCTCCTGGGTTCAAGCGATTCTCCTGCCTCAGGAGATTCTCGAGTAGCTGGAATTACAGGCATGCGCCACCACGCCCCGCTAATTTTTGTATTTTTTTTTTTCTTGAGACAGAGTTTCACTCTTGTCATCCAGGGAGTGCAGTGGCGCGATCTTGGGTCACTACAACCTTTGCCTCCCAGGTTCAAGCAATTATCTGCCTCAGCCTCCCGAGTAGCTGGGATTACAGGCACCTGCCACCATGCCCAGCTAATTTTTGTATTTTTAGTAGAGACGGGGTTTCACCATCTTGGCCAGGCTAGTCTTGAACTCCTGACCTCATGATCCACCCGCCTCAGCCTCCCAAAGTGCTGGGGTTACAGGCGTGAGCCACCATGCCCGGCTGCCTCTGCGCCTTTGAACATGCTGTTCCTCCTGCCTGGAATGCTCTTCTGCCCCTTAATTGCCTGCAAACTCTGCCTCACCCACTTGGTCCCAGTTCAGGCCTTCCCTGACCCCATAAACTCAGTTACTTCCTCCCTGCAGTATCAGCACCATTCATAGCACTGTCATAGCCCTTTTCATCCTGAAGTTAATAATTCCCTATGTCTGTCACCCCCACTAGCTATCTGTGTACCTACCATGTATCTCCATGTATCTGTTAATACTTTCCTATGTCTGTCATCCCCAGGTGCTATCTGTGTATCGCCCATGGCCAGCCCATGATGATTCAGTGAGTGTCTGCTGAAAGAACGAATAATTAAACCTTTTCAACTTCTGTCCTGATGGTAACTATAAGGGGAGGGATGGAGATTAGGCTGTAAGGCCAGGCGCAGTGGCTCACACCTGTAATCCCAGCACTTTGGGAGGCTCAAGCAGGGGGATCATGAGGTCAGGAGATCAAGACCATCCTGGCTAACACGGTGAAATCCCGTCTCTACTAAAAACACAAAAAATTACCCATGTGTTATGGCACGCGCCTGTGGTCCCAGCTACTCGGGAGGCTGAGGCAGAAGAATCGCTTGAACCCAGGAGGTGGAGGTTGCAGCGGGCCAAGATCACATCACTGCAGTCCAGCCTGGGTGACACAGCAAGACTCTGTCTCAAAAAAAAAAAAAAAAAAAAAAAAAAAAAAAGATTAGGCTGTAAGAGGAACTGGTAAAGTGGAACACAGCAGGGCAAATGTGCTAGTCATCTGTCATCGCTTACCCTGGAAATTTCCCCAGGAGCGGAGTCATCAACTTACAGAATGTTACCACCAAGGGGACTTTCAAGATCTGGTCACCTGACCAAATACCAGAGAGGGCAACTGCTTTGCCCAAGGTCACACTGCTGGTTAGGGGCAGGGCTGGGGCTAGAGTCCATGTAGCTCTGGAAAAAGTTTGGGCAGATGCTATCTCATCCCATGAACTTCTTCCCTTGCTACCCATTCTATCTCCCCAAAGGAGGTCCCTGATAACCTAACATGGTCAGGGAACTACCTGGGCTCACTCACAGCTCTTAAAGCACTTGCTGGGACCTTGGCCAGGTGGAGTTACCAAAATCCTGTAGACTGGAGGCAGGGGGATCCAACTATCACCATATTAGAGATTGGCAAACTGAGGCTGCTAGCTAACCGCAGAGGGCAAGATTTGATATTGAGTACTGTGTTCTTCCTGCAGAAAGACCTGAGAAGCCCAAACTCCCACATATGCAGAGTCACTATTTACAATAATCATGACTGCTGACTTCCTAATGTCAGGGAAATCCCCTCACTCCCACCAGTTCCTCCTGAAACAGAGCCTCCCTCCATCTTGCACAGGGTGTCTGACTTAGGAAACAAACTGTACACCCACCCTCCTAAGCCACGCAGGCCTACTAGATTGATCACCTCCAAGTCATACCCTTTAATGGGGAAATTTTTGTGCCAGGCACTTGACATCGTCACTGCTCACATCGGCCCTGAGGTTGGTACTACAGTCTGCGATGGGGAAACGGAGGGTCCCAGATAAGTCACTACTAATCCATGGTCAAAGCAAGAAAGTGGCAGGGCTGGGACTCGAACTTAGGTCTGCCTGACTCTAGCGGGTCCCCGCCCAGGCGGGAGGCTCTCCCAGCTGAAGCCTTTCGCTGGCTGGATTACCTGGGGGAAAGTGACTTAACCTCTTCGAACCCCCAGAAGGTCAGAAGCTTTGCTTTTGGGGGAGAAAACGGTGTGCAAACGAGACGCGAAGGAAACGCAAACCCTCGGGCGTCGGCGCAGCCTCTTCCCCGAGCCCGGGTCTGTCTAATGGCCCAAAGGGAGAGGTCGCACCCCCGACCCCTGGCACCTGCGAAACCAAGCGCCCAGTCGGCTGGCAGAAACGAAACCTCAACGCCCTCCAGCCTCCCCCGCTTGGTTCCCGGAACTGGCGAGCCAGGCTTCGCGGAAACTTGCCCGGCGGCAGCCGCCTCGGGCCCCGGGACCGCCCTGACCGCAGCCCGCAGCTCCGGGCCGGGAGGTGCGGGCCGGCGCGGTCGGGCCCGAGCAGCAGCGCGACGCGCGCTTCCGCCCCGCTCGGCTCCGGCGGCGGCCGCGGCGGCCCCACAATCCCCTTCTGGCTCCGGGGACGGGCGGGGCGGGGCGAGCGGGCGGAAATAATTTTCTGTTTGGTCGTCTCTGCCCCAGTCCCTTCGCCGCGGGACGCGCGAGACGGGAGAAGGTGCGGGAAGCGGGAAGCAGGAGCGGGAGCGCGCGGCTCTGGCACGCATAGGGCGGTGGAGAGGGCACGAGCAGGGATTGAGCACCTACTGTGTGCCTTCACGCTTTACAAAAGGATTTTCGTTCGGTATTCACTACAGCCCCTGCCCGGGGGTACTGATGCCCCATTTACAGAGGGACAAGCCCGATTTCGGAGAGGTGAAGTCACTCGCCGAAAGTCGCACCGCCAGGGTCTGCGTGACACCCCAAAGCAGTGTTCAGTTACTCCGGGGAGAGCGCGATGAACTTGAACCACTTGTTGGCTGGTTCCTGCTCTTGCTCGTTTTTTACGGATCGGCACATAGTGGGCGCTCAGGAAAATATATGTTGGAAGTTTGAGATTGAACTTGACAGCTCGACTCTGGGTACCCGCCACGAATCCAGCCCAGCCCGCGGGGCACCGGGTTTCTCCAGACCTCGCAGGGAACATTTGCGGATGGGCTGGTAGAGGAGGCTCGGACATCCCAGCTCCGCACCCGCACTCGACCAACGCGTGGTAGCGGAACCCCTGTCGTAGCGAGGCACAGAATGGGTTCAAGTCCCGACTCTGCCGATTTCAGGCTGAGTGACTTTGGGCGAGTCACTTTTTCCCATCGAAACCTCAGTTGCTCCATCCACAAAATGGGAGATATGAACACCCACCCTAAAAGGGTGTGGGGAGGATTAAACGAAACAACGTTCCCAAAACGCAAAACTTACAAGTGTTGTCTCTCGTCCATCCCAGAAACTTAGGCGACAAACCCGGCGCAGGGTGACCCGAGACAAAGGCTTCCCGGCCCCTATCTCCAGGTCGTCCACCCCTGGGGCGTAGGCACCTTTTAGTGAGCCCTGTCCGGCGAAACCCGAAACTGCGGCCACCTTGGCAGCGGTGGGCCCCAAAAGGAAATATTCAAATATTCTCAGACTCGTACATGATTTAGGACTGACATTTTTCTTGCAGTTTTATTCTTGCTAGTAAAGGTAATTCGTTAGAAACCCCTAAGTGCAGTTTCTCCTCTGTGTCTTGTTTAACTTTAACTGTTAGCGAAATTCACAAATTTGACCAAGGAATCGGAGCGCGGCCGTCCTCGCCGGGATTCCGGTTATCGCCATAATCTGGCTCTCGGCCCCTACTCCCAGGCACGGAGGTCGAAGAGGCGGGCTTCCCCTACACCGCCCTGTGTAGATGTAGCCTCTTCGTCCCGGCAGCCCTCCGAGATTCCCTGTGTCCACCGGAGCGAGGGGGTGTGTGGGGCTGCAGCCCAGAACTCAGCTTCCCGGACCTCCCCAAACTCCCGCCTCTCCGGGATTAAGGGAGTAAATCCCTGACGCCAAAGACCAGGTCAAGGACAAGTTCTCCCCCGCCCTACTCCCCCCTCCTGGGCGGGGATTCACCTCCCTTCCCGGATGAAAGGTACTAAAGAGCCGACGGGGGGCCGCGGCGGGCTCCAGGCCCTTGATGTTCCGGTTGAACAGGTGCTGGTGAAAAGGAGGCGGACCCGGCGGAAGAGTCTGCCAGGGGGCAGTGCGCCGAAGGGGAGGCGGCCTCCTCCACCCCCAGTCCCCCGGCCCGTCTTCCCTTCTCCTGTTTGCCCCTCCCCCGCAGGAAGCGTTCCCGGCCGCGAGGTCTTTGAAGTGTCGTTGAAGCCCCCAGGGCTGCCTTCTCCCCTACGCCACCCGAACTCCCGCTGTGGGGGGCGGGTGACCTTTAGTCCCCACGAAAGTCTCCCCTTTAGGAAGTTTTTGGGGGTCAGATCTCACCTCCCCGCTTGCCCACACAGGTCTTGGGAAGAAGACTTTGGGCCGACGCCCCTCACTTCTCCCCCAGACCCAACTGCAGGGACTTTAGTTCTCTGGAGTGCTGCGTGTGAGTTACCTTGTGTGTCTGTGTGCGTGCCTAGAGGTCAAGTGTAACTGGTGTTCGTGAGCACCTCGTGGTTGCGGGTCTCTAACTCTCGTGGGTCTCTAAGCGCACCCGCGGGGCTGGAGCGGAGGTTCGTGTCTCTGGGAGGGTCAGTGGTGTGACTGAAGCTGGGAGATAGCTCGTGTCTGTGGGTGCCTCGGTGTGTGTCTCTGGGGCTCTGAGTCCCTGTGCGTGCGTGTGTGTCTGTGAACCCGACAGGAAGCTCCCCGAGGGCAGGAATATGTTTTGCTCTCTACTCGATCCCAGCGACTGGCAACGGGCGTTTAATAAATATCTGTTGAATGAACAAATGTCTGCGTGTGAGAGCGTCTACCCTCCAGAGTGGCCTCTGAGGAAACGGCCCGAGGGCGGCCATCCAAAAAGACCCCCAGACACGGGGTGGGGCGGGGGCGAACGACCCGCGTCGCTCCCATTCCTCCTAGCACCCCTTTCCCCGGTGTCCACTCCCAAGTTTCCCTGGGGCTGAAGAATCCACCCAGAGACGAAGACTTGGCGGAGGGGGCTGGAGGCTCGGGGACCCGGGGCCCGAGACGGGAGGGCGGGCAGAGGGAGGGCTCGTGAGCGACGACCCAGAGCCGTAAAACGAAAAAGAAAGCAGGCAAAGCAGCACGGAGCGAAAGAGCGAAAAGCTCCCTACCAAGCCAGGCTTTGTTCCCTGAACCTAAGACTTTACCCGGCGGCTGGCGGCGGGCGGGCCGGGAGCGAGCGAGCTAGCGGAGGCGCGCGGCCATGGCTGCCGCGGCCGGGCAGGGGGGCCGGGGGGGCGGCGCGTGAGCGGGTGGCGCGGGGCGGCGCGGGGCGGGCGGGCGCCCGCGATGTGCCACTCGGCGCCTCCCCCGCCGGGCCCGGGCTACGCGGCGGCGGGGCGGCCCTAGGAGCCGGGCGAGCGGCGCGGAGGGGGCGAGCCCGGCGTGCGAGTCTCATTGTTGTGGGGGGGGCCCGTCGGGGCATGAGGGCGAGAGCACGGCGGGGGGGCGGCCAGACAGAGCGAGCGAGGAGGAGGAGGAGGAGGACGCGGAGGAGGAGGAAGGAGGAGGCAAAGAAAAGAAGCGGCGGCGGCGGAGGAAGAGGAGGAGGGGGCGAGGAGGCGCGCGGCCCCCCGCTCCCTCCCTCCCCCCTGACCCCCGACCCCCGCCGGCCGGCCCCCCGCCCCAGCCCCGGAGGGAGCTCATGGGAGTATGAAGGAGATGGTAGGAGGCTGCTGCGTATGTTCGGACGAGAGGGGCTGGGCCGAGAACCCGCTGGTCTACTGCGATGGGCACGCGTGCAGCGTGGCCGTCCACCAAGGTACGGGGGTGGCCCGCGGGGGGCGGCGGGACCCCGGGGGCGGCGTGCGCGGGGCGCCCCCGGCCGCGCCCTCCGGAGACCTCCTGGGGCTCGCGCGCCCCTCCCCCACCCCACCTGAAGGGAAGGGAGGCGTAGGGGGAGCTCCCCCCGCCCGGTCCTGGAAGACCGGGTCAGGCATTGTTTTCTTGCCTATTGTTCCAGTTCCGCGCCCCCCACCCTAAGTTGAGGGAGTTTGGGGAGAGTCTAGGGAGCAATGAGTGAACTCCCCGCGCCCCACACCGCGGGTGTCGGGGCTGCCCGGGGAATGTTTACCTGCGAGGTGTCCCCTCCCGCCCGGTTATTTTGGTCCCGGCTCCGGGAGGAAGAGGTCAAGGGGGGGGCGTCATCCCCCCTCGCTTCCGGATAATGGGAGGAGCGGACTTGGAAAGGGAAGAGAAGGGTCCCAGGGGAGAAGGGACTCTTAAAATCCGCCAGGGAAGAGCTAAGGATAGGAGAGAGGTTGTGCAGGGGGCCGGAATCGAGAAGAGGGAGGCTTGGAGTTTCCCCCAGCAGCACATGGTTCGGGAGTTAACTCCTTGAGGAATCTTGCCGAGGGCGCAGGCTGGCATCTCCCGCCTGCCTGGCACAAGCAGCCGGGCCCCCCCTTCCTGGGACATCCCTGAATGCTGTGGCCCGGGGCTCTTCCCGCCACGCTCCTCTCGGTTCCCAGCACCGCACCTGCCCTCAGCCTTGACTTTTAACCTGACTCTGTGATACTTAGAGGTAGAAGATGAGGTCCCTAGACCCCCTACTTCTCCGCCTCGTCCCTCACTGGCCCTTTAAGAAATCCCCCCGCCCACAGCAACAAAACGTGTTTGACGGTCGTGACTGTTGTCCCCTCTGGTTTTCTCCATTCCTGATGCTGATGGCTGGTTCGGGGAAGCAGCTGGGAAACAAGTCCAGAAAGGGCGTGGGGGGAGGATCTTCTAGAAGTTTAAGGTCAAAGACTCAGACTTCCCGCCCTGTTTGAAGTGCTTAATTGTGTGGTTGAAGGCTGGGGTTGTGCGGTTGGGCAGTCCTGTTGTTGAGTGACCCACCCCTAGACTGGGGAGCAGTCCCCACTGCTGGAACTGGCTCTAGTTCTTTGGAGTCACCGCCTTCCCCCAGTTACCCTGGGAAAAAGCCACTGGCTGACAGCTTTGCTCAGCGACTGTCCTCCCCACCCTCAGCTTGCTATGGCATCGTTCAGGTGCCAACGGGACCCTGGTTCTGCCGGAAATGTGAATCTCAGGAGCGAGCAGCCAGGGTGGTGAGTTCCAGACTGCCCCTCTCCACTCCCCGGCCCCTCCCACACACCTGAGCGTCTCTGGTTGAGCTAGGGTACTCTGAGGCCGAGGCCGAGGCTGGGGTGAGATTTAGCTCTGTCACACAGACTTCCTGTTTCCTGCACACCTACCTCCAACCCCATCTCTGCCTCACACTCATCCCTCCCTCTGCCCCATCTCAGGCATGGGGCTTTGGTTTTTGTCTGTTTGAACTTTTGTATTATGGGAAGTTTCCTACTCATATGAAAGTAGAGGGAAAACTATAATGAATCTCATGTCCTCTTCCTCATTTTCAAGTTACCAACTCACGGCCAATCCTGTTTCCACTGTAGCCCCATCCATCCACCCTAGAGCTTAGCATTTCAGCCTGGGACCCCTTGAATATGTTCAGGGAGGGCCCAGCTCAGCAGATCCCCCAACCCCTGTGCACTCTTGCATTGGCAGAGGTGTGAGCTGTGCCCACACAAAGACGGGGCATTGAAGAGGACTGATAATGGAGGTGAGGCGGGCTCATCTGCTGAGGTCAGCAAGGCCCTCTGAGCATGGTCTGGGAAGGCAGGAATGGACTGGGTTGGGGTGGAGGCCGGGTTTCCTTTCCCTGGCTGGCACTGGAATCTGATGGGAAGGCTGTGGAGGAGGGAACAGTCTGCAGCGTGGGGTCATGAGGGGTGGAGTCTCCGGCTTGCCATCTGCAGCTGAGGCCACCCCCACACTGCCCCAGGCTGGGCACACGTGGTGTGTGCCCTCTACATCCCCGAGGTGCAATTTGCCAACGTGCTCACCATGGAGCCCATCGTGCTGCAGTACGTGCCTCATGATCGCTTCAACAAGGTCAGCGGCCCCCCACCGTGTCCCCTACCAGTTCCCTCCCATCCATGGGTTCCTCCAACGCTCTCTTCATCCAGTGTAATTTTATTCTGTCCAACCAGCACTGAAAGGGAACTTGGGAGGTGGGTAGGTAGCTACCAGTGAACCACCCTTCTGTTGACAGACACACTCATGCTCTGGCACTCAGGTGAAGTAGTAGGCTCCCCTGCAGTAGTTCTGCCAGAGGGTAGACCTTCACAGGTATTTCATTCATTCATTCGCTGGACACATTTTATTAAGTGCCTACTATGTGCCAGACCTGGTGCAAGGTAGCTGGCACACGCTGTTCTGTGCTGATCAAGACAGGTGTGCTGCCCGCTCAATGGAACGCAAGTTCTTGCATGCGAAGACTATAAATATCAGTAAAAAGGCAAAGTAAATGCAATTTGTGATAAATGCTGTGAAGAAAATAAGACACTAAAATAAAGACCTGGTGGGGGCTTACTTTAGACAAGATGGTAAAGGAAGGAGACGTTTAGGCTGAGACTTGGGGCATGAGAAGGAGCCAGCTTCCAGGAGGGTGAGGGCCCCCAGGTTCCAGGCAGAAGAAAGCCTGGGCAGAGGTGCAGAGGTGGGCACAAGCTCCCTAGTGAGCAAGACAGACAAAGGCCTTGGCCTTTCAGAGCTCACCATCCAAGGACTGTGCTACCCAGCATGGTAGCCGTCGGCCACACGTGGCTACATAAATTAATCAAAATTAAAAGCAGGCCAGGTGTGGTGGCTCACACCTGTAATCCCAGCACTTTGGGAGGCTGAGGGGGGTGGATCACCTGAGGTCAGGAGTTTGAGACCAGCCTGGCCAACATGATGAGACCCCATCTCTAGAAAAATACAAAAATTAGCTGGGCGTGGTGGTGGGCACCTACAGTCCCAGCTACTCCGGAGGTTGAGGCAGGAGAATCCCTTGAACCCAGGAGGCGGAGGAGGTTGCAGTGAGCCAAGATCGTGCCACTGCACTCCAGCCTAGGCGACAGAGGGAGACTCTGTCTCAAATAATAAATAAACAAAAATTAAATACAATTTAGAATCTAGTTCCTCAGTCACACTAGCCGTAGTTCAAATGCTTATAGCCCATGTGACTGGTGGCATTTATCTTGGACAGCACAGACCATAGAGCGTTTTCATCACTGCAGACAGTTGTGTGGGATAGCACTGATCTAAGACTGTAGAGAGCAAATGGAATGGAGGGGATGGCTTAAGGACCATCAGTAGGACAGGGGCTCCCTGGAGGAGGGGACGATTGCGCTGTGTCCTGCAGACCTGTTACATCTGCGAGGAGCAGGGCCGGGAGAGCAAGGCGGCCTCGGGAGCCTGCATGACCTGTAACCGCCATGGATGTCGACAAGCTTTCCATGTCACCTGGTGAGACCCCTGTCCCACCCCCCACCCCCCAGGTTTGTCCTGGATGGCCACTGATCAGGCTCATCCTAGCTGCTGTCCCTTTGATGGTGGTGGCAATGCTTTCTTTGGATGGTCTTGGCTTTGCCTCAGCAGCGGGCCAGGAGGGTGGGAGGAAGGTGGCTCATCTGATCTGTGGCCTCAGCCGTCTCAGGCTGCCCTCTCTGGTTAGTGCCCAAATGGCAGGCTTGCTGTGTGAGGAAGAAGTGCTGGAGGTGGACAATGTCAAGTACTGCGGCTACTGCAAATACCACTTCAGCAAGATGGTGAGTCCCGGCGGCCAGCACATGAGTGGGTCAGTCAGCTGTGGTGAGATGGTTAGAGGGCATGGGCTCTGGGCCAGGCCAGTGCCTGGTGCTAGGAGGACAGAGAGGGAAAGAACCCAGTCCCTGCCCAAGAGGAGCTCTTCATTTGATGAGGAATAAAGTACAGCTTCAGGTGTGTGGATCAGAGCTGGAGCAAGCAGTCTGTCCCAAAAGACAAAGCTCAGACCCTGCCTGTCAGAGTCTAGGAGGCTTCAAGGAAGAGGTAGCATTTAAGCTGAGTGGAGGTGGAAATCGAAATAAGAGCCAACATTTGTGTGGGAGGCAGCATTTACTATGCCTCTGCCTTAGGACAAAGTTCCTGCCATGTGTTATTTTGTGTGGTCCCCCCACCAACCCTAAGAACTAGGTGTGCTATATTTTCCCCATTTTACAGGTGAGTAAACCAAGGCTCACTGAGGTCATATAACTTACCTTGCAGCTGGTAGATGGGATTTAGAACGGGCAGCCTAATTTGAAAACTCCTCAGGAGCCTGCCAAACAGAGAAACGAGTCCCAGGCAGAGGGACTAGCGTGGACAAAGTCCTGAGAGGAGGAAGGGCATGGGTGAGCGGCGGGAGAATGGGGTGTTTGGTGGGGAAGAGACAGGAGATGAAGTGAGAAAGCAGGGCCCGAGCTGGGCTTGCTTCTGCGCCAGGCTTCAGGGGTCCAGGGGGAGGCTGGAAAGGGTGCTACTCTGTGTCTGTGTTTGTGGAGAGACTTGTGTGTCCCAGAAGCTGTGAGGTATTTTGGAGCAGTTGGCTGCAGCTTGGATCTACCCCCGAGCCACAGGCTTGTCAGGCCTGTAAGCGGGAGAGTAACATGATCAGATTTGTTTTTTAGGAAGATTACCCTGGCAGCCGCTGTGAGGCTAGATCAGAAGGGCTGAGGCTGGTGGCCGGGAGACAGCTGCAAGAAGGGGGATGGAGGGGTGAGGCTGGATGCTAAAACCATTTCTAGGGAGACTTGCCTAATCGTGGGAGTGGCTGAGAAGTAGGAGTTGGGGGTGACATTTAGGATCTAGGCTCTAGACACTGGGTAAATGGAGCTTGAATACCTGGGGGTGCCATGAACAAGGGGTACAGCTGGCTTCTGTAGGGGGAACACATGTCCTGATTTGCCCCAGACAGTCCCAGTTTATACCTGTTGCCCGGTGTAATTATTAATAGTTCCCCTGTTTCATTTTTGAAAGTGTCCAGGTTTGGATCACAAGTTACATGGTCACCTCGGTTTCAGGGTTTGATGATAACTTAGGACAAGGTAGCGAGCTTGGTTTGGTTTGCAGGAGGCGCCATGTGGAGACATTTAGATTTGGTGGATGTCAGACTCCTGGGCAGGGTGTAGTGGCAGCTCCAGGCTTATAAGGCTGGGGCTGTAATCCCAGGTTGTCCACAAGGATAGATCAGGTGGGCCACGAAAGAGGGGGCCTTGCAGGGTGTGGGGCTCTGCAGGTAGGAGCTGTGTCCAACACTGGGGAGCTGCCCACTGGTCAGATAAGGCCTGAAATTAGCCCTTCGGTTTGGCAGTTGGGAGGTAGCTGGTGACCTTAGAGGGAGCAGCTATAACCCCGGGGAGGGTGGAGCCATCAGGCTGGGTCTGTAGTGAAGGGGATGGGGGAGGCAGGCCCTGGCTGGGAGGAGACGCAGCATGTGGGTTGTTTGGGTTGTGTTGATGTTTAACTTCCCCCCCTTTCTTCAAGTTAAGGGCAGCATATCCTTTGGGACAGGAGCAACCACTGTGTTTGGTGGAGGGGAGGGGCCAGGAAAAAGGAGAAGGGGGTGATAGCTGAGCCAAGTGTCTGGAGGGAGGATTGGATATGGAGTGCAGGGGAGCACGCGCTCCCCATGAGGGTCCCCTGCATGCCCTCTGCTCCAGGGAAGGAGGTGGAAACGGGCCGTGGCTTAGTCAGCCAAGAGGGCACCATGGAGAGAATGAAAGACCCGGGCCCCAGTCTCACCTCCAGCTGGGCCTTGCTGGGGCCCAGTCGAATCCTTGCCTCTTCTGGGCCTCAGCGGTTGACTCTGCACATTGGGCGAGCCAGCCGGAACGCTCTAGGATTTTCAGGCTGGGGAACGCCCTTCTGCTGAGCAGAGCATCATAGAGGACATGAGGTCCTCTTAGTGACAGATGGGGCACATGGGGCTGACCCCCAGGATCAGGATCCTCTAACCTTCTGGAAGCGTTCCCTAAGCCCGTGAGAGGAGGGTTTGCGATTTCTCTCAAATCTCTCCCCCAGAAGACATCCCGGCACAGCAGCGGGGGAGGCGGAGGAGGCGCTGGAGGAGGAGGCGGCAGCATGGGGGGAGGTGGCAGTGGTTTCATCTCTGGGAGGAGAAGCCGGTCAGCGTCACCATCTACGCAGCAGGAGAAGCACCCCACCCACCACGAGAGGGGCCAGAAGAAGGTAGAAGCCCTCCCCCACCTGCCGTCACTCCCACACGGGGACTCAGAGATTCACAAACATGGCTCAAGAAGCCATCGTGAGGTGCCCTTAAGGTCTTGGCCCTGCCTTCTTCCTTCCTCTGAGGCCACTGAGGGCAGGAGGGGGCTGAAGTGAAACCGGGTGGGTGAGGTGGGAGCTTGGCTTCCCTGTGGCTGTGTTAGTGGTTCCTCTGGGTCCTCCCCATGACATCACAGTGTCCCCTAAGCCCTAGACACATGGCTCTGCACGTTGCACACGTCTCCGCAGTCCAGCCATGTGCCACCTAGTTTGTAAGTGCTCATGCCTGCGTTCCCTCGCGCCACATAGCACAGCGTGCCCTGCTCCTGTCCCCCTGTGCAGCTGTGTCCCAGGTGGACACCCTTGCAGGTGTGTGTGTTCACGCGCGTGGTGCTCTGTAGCACTGGTGTGATAATGGGACAGGCTATTTTTAGCAGGCGGGGCCGGGGGAAGGGCTGTTGGCTCTCAGGAACTTGCCTGAATCGCTCCTGCCCAGCCCATTATCCAGCCCTCCTCAGGGAGAGATGGTGCCCACAGAACCCCATCCCTGAGAGGGTGTCAGCTCCCCATACCCACATGTCATGTTTATCCTTGCCCAGACAGCCCCCCCAGCACAATATCTAGTCACCTCTCCCTCTCTAGAGTCGAAAGGACAAAGAACGCCTTAAGCAGAAGCACAAGAAGCGGCCTGAGTCGCCCCCCAGCATCCTCACCCCGCCCGTGGTCCCCACTGCTGACAAGGTACTGCTGCCCACCTTCAGGAGGGATGGTGCGTGGGTCTGGGGTGGCAGAGGGAGGTGGGGGCGAGAGGTTGGTGAGCCAGGGACCTGGGCACCCTCCCCACAGCTTCAAGTTAATGCCACTCCCCTCCCACCCCATACCCTCTATTCCCTCTTCCAGCCTAGAAGGGGCCACCAATCACTGACCAACCATGGGATTAGAGGTTTGGGGTGCTGACTGCCAGATACTCCCATCTGCCTCTGTCCAGAGGGCCTCAGCCCTGGGCTCTTGTCTGCAGAGAGTGGGGGATGGCACTCAGGCCTGCTCTCCAAGTTCTAGGGCCTGTGTCCCCAGAGATCAGTAGAGGACATCCCCTCCGCCCCATCAGGAGGACACCCAAAGCTTGTCACCCAACCCAAATCCCACTCCGTGCAGGTTGGAGGGGCTGAAAGTTCTGACCAAGGTGGCATGAGGGGCAGTCCCCTGGACAGTATCCCGAAACTCCCACTCATCCCACCGTTCCCATCAGGGCATGGTATGTCAGGCCTGTCTCCAGAAATGGGCAACATCTGGATGAGCCATAGGCAGGCCCTACCCTAGGCCAGGGAATTACTAATCCAAGCTGGAACAGCCCTCCCTGCTCCCTACAACCTGCCCTCCCCATGGAAGGAGAACCTGGGAGGGTGGGGGGAGATAGAGAAACTGCTCCCTCCTGTCACCATTATTGCCCATTCACCTCCACCCCACCTCAGACGGTTGGCAGAGCTCTGGGCACCTTAGCAGGAGGCTCAGGTATCGGGTTTCCAGGGTGATGTTGCTGTGGCAACTGCCCCAGTAAACCTCTCCCCTGCTTCCTAGGGCTCACCTGGAGAGCTTGTCATTCATGCCCTCTGACCTTTCCAGGGGCCTGCGGGCAGGTGGCAAGAAATGGCCAGGGATCTGGGAGTTTTTCCAGTAACTGGATGCCCCTTGGACATGCCAGAGAACTCTGCCCATCCCCCTCCACTTGCCCCAGCACTTTGGCTACCCTTCCCCCCAGCCTGTCTCTTCCCTTACTCTCAGAACCACATCTGGCTCCCTTCAGAACTCCAGCTGTTGAAAAGAACAAAGAGGAAGACAGAGACCAGGACTCCGCCCGGGAGGGGCAGTGCAGGGTGGCTCTCGTTTCCGGTCCAGCCTCCATTCAGCATTTATCTGTTCAGCACGATTAACTGCATACCTGGTCGCTACTAGGAGGAAAAGGGCCTTCCCTGGCAGCAGCCTGAAGCACGAACGAACTCACGGCATGCCAGGCTGTGTTCTAGAACCAGGAGATGGAAGGCATATGGAGATTAGTTCATTTAATACTCAAAATAATCCAATTAGGTTGGAAATTTACGAACCCCATTTAATATATGAAGATGATGGGGCACAGGGAGGTTAAGTAATTTGCCTAAAAGCACACAGCTAGTAAAGTGGTAGAGCTGAGATTCCAATGCAGTCTGGCTTGAAGGCTTGTGCTCTTCACCTGCCCACAGCACTGTCTCTGCAGCTGCTGCCATGGGACGTCTCATCATTTATTGACCCTATACCATGTATCTGGCATCATGCTGCATCCAACTCACCACATATGCATAGTGCTCCCCGTAAAGACACTGACAGTCATCGAGGTTGAGACTTTGCACAGTATAACATGGCGGTGAGGCCAGGCGTGGTGGCTCATGCCTGTAGTCCCAGCACTTTGGGAGTCCAAGGCAGGTGGATCACCTGAGGTCAGGAGTTCGAGATCAGCCTGGCCAACATGGTGAAACCCTGCCTCTACTGAAAATACACAAAATTAGCCAGGTGTGGTGGCTGGTGCCTGTAATCCCAGCTACTTGGGAGGCTGAGGCAGGAGAATCACTTTAACCCAGGAGGTGATTGAAGGTTGAAGGTTGCAGCAAGCCAAGATTGCACCATTGCACTCCAGCCTGTGCAACAAGAGTGAAACTCTGTCTCAAAAATAAATTAAGAAAAAAACATGGTGGTGAAGGGTAGAGCCCACCAGGCTCATACCTTGCTCTGCCGGACTTAGAGCCCACACTCCTTCAACCACCACCCTGCCGCTCTCTGGTTTCTGGTGCCTCAGACAGGACAGAACATTTCAGTGCAGAGTGGCAGCTGTTGACATGTGGTCATGTGTGCACAGTTCTCTGGAAATAAGGGGACAGAATGTCTTGTTCCACCTGAGGTATTTAGGGAGGCTTCAGGGAAGAGGGACTTCTAAGCTGGATTTTAAAGGATGAGAAATTTCCCAGGAAGAGTAAGGATAGGCTCTCCTGGCAAACGCTTAGTGTGTGCAATCTCAGGTTGTCTAGGAAGAGCATGCGGTGGTCAGAGAATGGGTGGAAAGCCAGGGGGCTGAAGTTTGGAGTAGTAGCTGGAGGGCTCCAGGATGGCACCAGAGAAGCCCATTCTCCTGTGGGTCCTCTTCTCTGCCTCGCCACTTCCAGCATAGGTCCAGCCTTCTTAGGCACCTTAAGTATTCAGTGAATGAATGGACCAATGAGTAAATCTCTTCAGACTCGGACTGTTTTCATCTCCCTCTCGGCTTCCATCTTCCCTGTCTAAGGTGAAAGACAGACACCTTGTGTTCAGTGAATTCCCCTCTGCCTTACACCCAGGAGTGCCACAGCTGCCTCCCCATATCCCTGGTCTAGGAGCTCCCGGCCACTTGCTGCCTGGAAGTCCTTCATGAAACTAGCTGTGGGCGCTCCCAGTTGAGCGAGGTCCTGTGCCCTCTTGCTTCACTCCCACATCAGGATCAGCACAGGCCCAGGCAGCTGGTGTTGAACCTTCCTCTCTCCTCTCCTTCAGGTCTCCTCCTCGGCTTCCTCTTCCTCCCACCACGAGGCCAGCATGCAGGAGACCTCTGAGAGCAGCAGGGACTCAAAGGGGAAAAAGTCTTCCAGCCATAGCCTGAGTCATAAAGGGAAGAAACTGAGCAGTGGGAAAGGTGTGAGCAGTTTTACCTCCGCTTCCTCCTCTTCCTCCTCCTCTTCCTCCTCCTCTGGGGGGCCCTTCCAGCCTGCAGGTGAGTATGGGCATCCGGGAGGAAGCTGGGAGCAGGGACGGCCTTTTGTCCTGAGCTTTTCTGGCAAGGGACTTTGCATATTGGTTTTGCATCTCATTTACTTCTACATTGGTTCAGGATAAAGATGGGGAATCCCCTCCTCTCCAAACCTGCCCCTAAACCTTTCCTTCTTGAACCAGAACTCTCCTCCTCTCCCCTTCAGGGGCCACCCCACCAACCTCATAACAGTATTCCTTATCCCCTACATTTGTGCTGCAAGGTACAATTTTTCAAGCACCGCTGTTAACATTATCTCCTATAATCGCTACAGTCATCTGGTGAGGCCAGTAGGGTGCAAGTTACTCTCCCCCATTTTATTACAAGTGGGAAAGCTGGAGGGGTCGGGGGTACTCATCCCAGGACACAGACTGTGGCAGAGCTGAGACAGGAAATCAGGCATCCCCATTCGTGGACGAGAGCTCTCTCCCGCCAGTACACGCGGGAGTGGGAGGGAGTGCGGGGATCTGGGGTCCAGCTGTAACTGTTTTCCCTCTGTGCACAGTCTCGTCCCTGCAGAGCTCCCCTGACTTCTCTGCATTCCCCAAGCTGGAGCAGCCAGAGGAGGACAAGTACTCCAAGCCCACAGCCCCTGCCCCTTCAGCCCCTCCTTCTCCCTCAGCCCCCGAGCCCCCCAAAGCTGACCTTTTTGAGCAGAAGGTGGTCTTCTCTGGCTTTGGGCCCATCATGCGCTTCTCTACCACCACCTCCAGTTCAGGCCGGGCCCGGGCGCCCTCCCCTGGGGACTATAAGTCTCCCCACGTCACGGGGTCTGGGGCCTCGGCAGGCACCCACAAACGGATGCCCGCACTGAGTGCCACCCCTGTGCCTGCTGATGAGACCCCTGAGACAGGCCTGAAGGAGAAGAAGCACAAAGCCAGCAAGAGGAGCCGCCACGGGCCAGGCCGTCCCAAGGGCAGCCGGAACAAGGAGGGCACTGGGGGCCCAGCTGCCCCATCTTTGCCCAGTGCCCAGCTGGCTGGCTTTACCGCCACTGCTGCCTCACCCTTCTCTGGAGGTTCCCTGGTCAGCTCCGGCCTGGGAGGTCTGGCCTCCCGAAACTTTGGGCCTTCTGGGAGCTTGCCCAGCCTGAGCCTGGAGTCCCCCTTACTAGGGGCAGGTTAGTGACCCCTGGGGACAGAGGGCATTTCAGGGCTCAGACAGTCTAGTGAGGAACAGAGCTTACACACGCACTTAGAAGGAAATGGGATGGATACCGCTCCAAAAGATAGAGCACAGAGGAGACAGTCACCTGCAGGACATCCCCCTCTGCATGCCTGGAGTGGAAAGGATTGGGGGCAGATTGTCAGAAGGTTTTACCAAGTTCTGGGAGGGAGATTAGAAAAGCTAGGAATTCCCTAGCCCTCGGCAGGGCAGTTTAACAAGCAGGCGCAGCAAGCATATGTCACCCAGGCAGGAAGTGACATCTTTGCAAAAAGAGGGTTAGACTGGGGCATGTAGCCAGATCCCGGGGAGCACTCGAGCTGGGGAGGGACTGTCACGGCCACCTGGCTGAGCAGGAGTCGGATGGAGGGTAACTGCGTGCTTCCCTCTGTCCTTGTGCCTGCAGGCATCTACACCAGTAATAAGGACCCCATCTCCCACAGTGGCGGGATGCTGCGGGCTGTCTGCAGCACCCCTCTCTCCTCCAGCCTCCTGGGGCCCCCAGGGACCTCGGCCCTGCCCCGCCTCAGCCGCTCCCCATTCACCAGCACCCTCCCCTCCTCCTCTGCTTCTATCTCCACCACTCAGGTGAGACCTGACTCCTGGGCTCCTCCTTCCCTGGGCAGGTTGGGGACAGACTGACAGAGGACCCCAGCCTTCCATGGGAATTGGAGCAACTGGGCTGAGTTGCCATCAGACCTCCCTCCGGGCTCTGGTCCCCTCTGCTCCCCAGCACACCCAGCCCCCTGCACCCCGGTACACACAGTTGTGCCCTAGATCCAGGAATAACCGCCAGGGGATTCTACCTCCCTCCCTTAGGTGTTTTCTCTGGCTGGCTCTACCTTTAGCCTCCCTTCTACCCACATCTTTGGAACCCCCATGGGTGCCGTTAACCCCCTCCTCGCCCAAGCTGAGAGCAGCCACACAGGTATGTGAATATCTGACCCCCTCTCCCCTTTCTTCCCAAAGGTCTGACACCCATCACCTGCATGTGACCCCAGAAAGAATGGGAGAGCTTTCTGGCTGCCCCCTCCCTCTGGCCATTGCCCTCCCTGCAAAAACAAACAGGCCGGGTGTGGTGGCTCACGCCTGTAATCCCAGCACTTTGGGAGGCCGAGGCGGATGGATCACCTGAGATCAGGAGTTCGAGACCAGCCTGGCCAACATGGTGAAACACCGTCTCTACTAAAAATACAAAAATTAGCTGGACGTGGTGGTGGGCGCCTGTAATCCCAGCTACTCCTGCCGAGGCAGGAGAATTGCTTGAACCTGGGAGGCGGAGGATGCAGCGAGCCGAGATCGCTCCATTGCACTCCAGCCTGGGCGATAAGAGCAAAACTCCGTCTCAAAACAAACAAAATCCCAGCGCGGTGGCTCCCGCCTGTAATCCCAGCTACTCAGGAGACTAGCCTGGGCAACGTAGGGAGAACCTGTCTCTTAAAAAAAAAAAAAATCCACACACAGCAAACCAGGGTACACTTTCACGTTAGAACCCAGCGGGAAGGCAGGGCAGGGCAGTTACTGCTCCGTCTCACAGAAGAAAAAGGCAGAGATGGAAGACTTGCTCAAGGCAGGAAATGGCAGACCCAAAGCTCAGATTCTGTTCTCCTGACTCCAAGCCCAGTGTTTTCACCGGTGTAGCGTGCTCCCCCTTGGCTTCGTAGTGTGTCCTTGGGATCTGCGCTTACGGAGATCTCAACCTCTCCGGGTATTTATGAGTTAAGGGGGCGGGTCACAAGCTCCCCGCCCTCTCCCTGGAGAGTCAGCCCAGCCCCAGAAAGCTGATTGGTGCGGGGAGACCACCTGTCAGGCTGGGAGGCGGGGCCTACAGCCAGGCTGCCGACTCAGGTAAGCCTTAAAGGGGACAAATATGATTCCACGTTTAAGAACGACAGAGTAGGGTGATATATTTGTTAAAACTCAGATCAGGATTCTGTGGCCCAAGGAAGAGTTTTAGTTTTGCCTCCTGATTAGGGATCTGATGAATGTAAAAAGTCATACAGAGCTAATTATGATAATAGCTGCAGTCATTAAGGGCTTGCTACATGCCAGCTAAACCCTTCAGGTAAACACTTCACATTTATTACCTTCTTTTAATCTTAATAACAGTCACTTCAGAGAGGCTGGTTAGGAGCCCAAGGTCACAAAAGTTGATGTCAGGTTTAAGTTCAATCCAGGTCTGTCTTGACCTCAAATTTCTATAACTCTGAAGATCCCAGGAAAGGAACTGGGTGGTGGATCTGAAAGAAGCCAGACAGTGGAGCCTTCAGCCCAGAGGAGGAAGAGAGCAGATGCCCGGGGTTTGCCTCCCACGGGCAGGGTTTCCGAGCCAGGGCCCTCAGCGCTGGCCTTGAACTGCCAATCTGGGGTTGGGGATTCCTGGGGAAAGGGGTCTGCAGTGAGGTCCCAATCCCATATCCACCTCGGGGGCGGGGACCCTGAGGCAGCGACCAGTCCTCCACGCTGATCCCAGCCTTTCCTTCTTCCAAGAGCCAGACCTGGAGGACTGCAGCTTCCGGTGTCGGGGGACCTCCCCTCAGGAGAGTCTGTCTTCCATGTGAGGGAAGGGGCAGCTTGGAGGGAGGAGCTGGGGGTAGGAGGGACACCTGAGGGAGGAGGGACGGAGAGACCGGCGCCGGGCTGAAACCCCTGGGGGATACGGGGGAAGGGCCAGAGGAGCCTGGAGTGGTCGGGTCGACTGAACCCAGGTTCCCTCTGGCCGCAGGTCCCCTATCAGCAGCCTCCCCGCACTCTTCGACCAGACAGCCTCTGCGCCCTGTGGGGGCGGCCAGTTAGACCCGGCGGCCCCAGGGACGACTAACATGGAGCAGCTTCTGGAGAAGCAGGGCGACGGGGAGGCCGGCGTCAACAGTGAGGAGGGGTGGCGCCGGTCGGGACGCCTGCCCTAGGGCCCCAACAATCACCTTTCTCCCCGAGGTCCCCAAGCTTCTTTAAGGTTCCGCCCCTAGGCCCCGCCCCAGCCTTGACTCTCGGCCACCCCGGGCCTCACCTCCCATCCCTGCCGGGCCACGCTACCGGCCCTAGTCCCTCTGCGCCCCACCTTTGGCCCTCGTGGCCTCCGGGCCCCGACCTTACCAAACCGCAACTTCCACCCTTCTCTCCTGACCCCAGTGGCCTCGACCCCAGCCTCAGGCTCCGCCCCAGGGCTTTACACCTGTGGCTCCCCAAGTCCCGCCTCTCTTCTCAGAGCTCACCTGTGTCCCTCCTTAGGATGGCGCCTCCTTTTTAAGGGCTGAGCCCTGGCTCCCCTCCAGGCCCCGCCCCCCAGGCCCCTGGCCCCGCCTCCGCCCCCTCGCCCCGCCCTCAGGTTCCTCGCTCTCTCCGCAGTCGTGGAGATGCTGAAGGCGCTGCACGCGCTGCAGAAGGAGAACCAGCGGCTGCAAGAGCAGATCCTGAGCCTGACGGCCAAAAAGGAGCGGCTGCAGATTCTCAACGTGCAGCTCTCTGTGCCCTTCCCTGCCCTGCCTGCTGCCCTGCCTGCCGCCAACGGCCCTGTCCCTGGGCCCTATGGCCTGCCTCCCCAAGGTGAGGGGATCCCGCCCAGCCCGAGAGAGAGGCCCCTGCCCTGAAGTCCGGACTGGCCCTGACTGCAGCCTGTGACATCCCTCCCACAGCCGGCAGCAGCGACTCCTTGAGCACCAGCAAGAGCCCTCCGGGAAAGAGCAGCCTCGGCCTGGACAACTCGCTGTCCACTTCTTCTGAGGTGGGCGCTGCAAGGAGCGGGGCAGGAAGGAGGGGGAGACTCAAGGCTCTCCTGGTCCCATCTCTTCCCTGCAGCTATTGGAGGCTGGGCAGTGAAGTGACTGACTGAGCAATTGATTGATCCATTCAGTCCTCCCTTAATCAAGTAATATTTATGAGGTGCTCACTTAGTACCAGGCATTGCCTAAGCAATCAGTGAGCAAACCCGGCACAGCGCTGCTTCTGAAGATAGGCTACCCCAAGCAAAGAAGGAGTCATTACAAACTGGGAGACACGTTAGGGTGGAGAGAAATTGAGGGCTGTGAGAGAGAACGGGGGAGGGCTGCTTCTGTGGATAGAAAGTGGTTAGGGTAAGGCCTCTTTGAGAAGTATTTGTGAAGGGTTTATTATAGCGCCTCACACAAAATAATTCCTGTGTAATTGGTGGCGGTTGGAATAGCAGTTGCTATTGTGTTGTGGTTATTACTGGAATCCAACAAACTGGGTTCTTGTTCTCTCTCTGCCATTTATTAACTGTGTGACTTGGGCAGTAATAATCATAATAATAACCAGCATTAATTGCACACTTGCCCTTTGTTATGCCCTATGCTAAGATTTTTTAAAGCATTCATTTAGTCTTCAAAGTAAGCCTATGGAATAGGTACTACTATTACCCCCCAGCTTATGAGTGAGTAAACTAAGACAGGTTGAACCCAAGGTCACCCAAGCCATTGGATTGTGGACCTAGGATTTGAACCTGAGCCTTTCACTTCAGCTGTAGTGCTTTTGCCTGCAGAGTTACTTAACCTATGCAAAAATCAATGGCTTCACCCATAAAATGAGAATAGCAAGATAGCACAGGTCAAGCCCTCAGCCCAGGATCTGGTTCACCAGATGGTCACCACCATCATCATTGTCCATTATTAAATGAGGATGACGAGGAGCGCTGGGCTCCCAGGAAGGGGTCAGGAAACATGATTCGTGAAGATAATTTGGATTCTTAGCCCTCATCCCTGGACCTTGCTTCTTCCAGGGTGCCTGGGGGTGAAGTGGGGGTTGCTGTGCTCTGTGAGAATGCTGGTGGGTGCTGGGCCAGGGGCCAGAAAAGTCATGCTGGCCCTCTGACCCCTCCCTTCCCCCTCCCTCCCCAGGACCCACACTCAGGCTGCCCGAGCCGCAGCAGCTCGTCGCTGTCCTTCCACAGCACGCCCCCACCGCTGCCCCTGCTCCAGCAGAGCCCTGCCACTCTGCCTCTGGCCCTGCCTGGGGCCCCTGCCCCACTCCCGCCCCAGCCGCAGAACGGGTTGGGCCGGGCACCCGGGGCAGCGGGGCTGGGGGCCATGCCCATGGCTGAGGGGCTGTTGGGGGGGCTGGCAGGCAGTGGGGGCCTGCCCCTCAATGGGCTCCTTGGGGGGTTGAATGGGGCCGCTGCCCCCAACCCCGCAAGCTTGAGCCAGGCTGGCGGGGCCCCCACGCTGCAGCTGCCAGGCTGTCTCAACAGGTGAGGGAGAGCTCAGCCCTGGGAAGGGGAACAGGGTGGGGGGGCTGGCTCTGGGAAGGGAGGGATTTTCCCCAAAACACCCACAATCCCTAAAAGGAAAAATGGCCTCTGATCTCACAGGGTATATAATCCTAGTCACCTCTTGGTCTCTAGGGACTCCACAGACTGTTAGACATGTGTGTCCTCTGGATGGTAGCTCCCCAGGGACAAAAGAATTGTTGATTTCCTGTCCTACACTCTAGGATTTCCTTCTGGGACAGTTCTTCTAAATCAGACCTGTATCACTCCTGCTGCACCCTATGAGCACAGTGCTCTAAGATCGCACATCCCTGCCTTGCTTCCCCTGGGTCTGAAGGAGTCTGGGATTGGGAGCAGGAGTGTTTCCCTGGCCCTCCCCCATGGTCTGTGTGTTGTCACCCCCCCCCCCACCCTACCCCCACCTCAGCCTTACGGAGCAGCAGAGACATCTCCTTCAGCAGCAAGAGCAGCAGCTCCAGCAACTCCAGCAGCTCCTGGCCTCCCCGCAGCTGACCCCGGTAATGCCCCTCCCTTCCCTGCCTCAGGGGCCCCTTGGTCTGCCTGGAAGGGCTCATCTCAGAGGATCAGGGCCAGCCAGAAGAGGGCAGGAGCAGACAGAGGGAGGGGAAGCTCCAGACTGGGCCTGTGGGACTGGGGCTGGGCCCTGTGGAGCATCCATGGGAGGTAAGGGGGATAAGATCATGCCCAGGGTCCCCTGGGCATTGAGAAAGGGCTGTTGTAATAGCCCCAGGTCGCATCCTGGTGAGAGACTCTGGAGGGCAGCAAGTCCTCAGTTATTGAGCATTTCAGTCCCAGCCCCAGAGGCATTCAGGGGAAACTCCAGGGTCTAAGCGGCTGAGCAGGTGACACCACCCTCAACCACAGCAGCTTCTTTGGGTCTGTCTCCTGTCGGGTCAGCTGAAACTACCTTTGGAGAAAAGGAGTTTTACTTTTTAAAAATAGGGAAGCAGCCGGGCGTGGTGGCTCATGTCTGTAATCCAGGCACGGGAGACTGAGGCAGGCAGATCGCTTGAGCTCAGGAGTTCGAGATCAGCCTGGGCAACTTGGCGAAACCGAGTCTCTACAAAAAATTAGCTGGGCGTGGTGGTGCACGCCTGTAGTCTCAGCTACTCGGGAGGCTGAGGAGGAGAATCTCTTGAACCCAGGAGGTGGAGGCTGCAGTGAGCTGAGATGGCGCCAATACACTCCAGCCTGGGTGACAGAATGAGACCCTGTCTCAAAAACAAAACAGGGAGTTGAAAAAATAAGAAAAATAAACATTTTCATATAAAGAAATATTAGACAGGAAACCAATTCAGCTGGCTGCCTGTAGGGACCAGATGGAGCAGGAGGAGTAAGTTCTTAAGGTAAACTTTGATATATTATTTTGGTTTCTGGGACATTAAGAATGCTTTGCCTATTCAAAGCAAAATAAATGACTCTTAAATGATAGAAGCAAACAAAAAAGAGAAAGGGAATTGAAAACTTTTTTTTTCTTTTTTGAGACAGAGTTTCATTCTTGTTGCCCAGGCTGGAGTGCAATGGCATGATCTTAGCTCACTGCAACCTCCGCCTCCCGGGTTCAAGGGATTCTCTTGCCTCAGCCTCCCAAGTAGCTGGGATTACAGGCACATGCCACCATGCCCAGCTAATTTTTGTATCTTTAGTAGAGATGGGGTTTCACCATGTTGGCCAGGCTGGTCTCGAACTCCTGACCTCAAGTGATCCACCGGCCTCAGCCTCCCAAAGTGCTGGGATTACAGGCGTGAGCCACCACGTCTGGCGAATTGAAAACTAACTACATCTCTACTAAAAATACAAAAATTAGCCCGATGTTGTGGCAGGCCCCTGTAATCCAGCTACCTGGGAGGCTGAGGCAGGAGAATCACTTGAACCCAGGAGGTGGAGGTTGCAGTGAGCCAATATCGCACCACTGTACTCCAGCCTAGGTGACAGAGCAAGACTCCGTCTCACACAAAAAAAAAAAAAAAAAAAAAAAAAGAAAAGAAAACTATTGACCTAGTTTAGTGTTTTTCAACTTGGGGGCGTCTGTGGTTGTCTTAGGAGCTGAGGGGTGATTCTGTGGGCAGGGCCAGAGATAGTAAATACCCTGCTTTTGGCCGGCAGTGCTGCAGCTGGCAAATACCAATGGCATGCAACCATTTTCTTGTGTAGATGGGGAGACCGAGGCTAAGTGGGAAATTCGAGACAGTACCTTGACTGTCTCACAGGCCTCTTGCCTCCTGGTTCCAGTGTGATGGGGTGGGGCCTGGCCAGGCAGGGCAGGCAGGCAGCAGGGAAGAGACCCCCGGGACTGTTGGCCAACAAGCAGTCTGCCCCCCTTGCAGGAACACCAGACTGTTGTCTACCAGATGATCCAGCAGATCCAGCAGAAACGGGAGCTGCAGCGCCTGCAGATGGCTGGGGGCTCCCAGCTGCCCATGGCCAGCCTGCTGGCAGGAAGCTCCACCCCGCTGCTGTCTGCGGGCACCCCTGGCCTGCTGCCCACAGCGTCTGCTCCACCCCTGCTGCCCGCCGGAGCCCTAGTGGCTCCCTCGCTTGGCAACAACACAAGTCTCATGGCCGCAGCAGCTGCAGCTGCAGCAGTGGCAGCAGCAGGCGGACCTCCAGTCCTCACTGCCCAGACCAACCCCTTCCTCAGCCTGTCGGGAGCAGACGGCAGTGGCGGTGGCCCCAAAGGAGGGGTGAGTAAGGGGCCCGGGGCCTTCCTGCCTCCCCTCTGAGGGATAGGTAGAGATGGATTGTCAGAAGCCTTTATCATCAGGTACCTCAGCAGGGGGAAGGAAGCAACCCCTAGGTCAGTAAAGTGCCCTGCCTCAGACCCCAGGGCCTCTGCTTGCACATGGGTGCCCTCCTGCAGGGCCAAGAAAGATCCGATCTGAGCATGGGCTCAGAGGAAAAGGACCAATTAGAAAACAGCCTTCCTCCGGGAGGACCAATTAGAAAAAGCCATTTTGTTTCTGAGCCGACCAATTAGAAAAAGATGACCCTCTGGGTAGGCCAGTGTCAGAAAGGCCCTCTCTCCCCCTCCTGAGGGCACACGGCCTTAGCTCCCACATGCCCACGCAACCCGGTGCTCTTCTGCAGGGTGGTTTCACACCCCTGCGCATCGGCCCTGGTGCGCACCCCTCAGAGCCCAGGCCAGGGGCTTCCATTGGCCCCGTTTCAGCACCCCACAGCAGCTTTCTTGGTCCAGGAAGCTGTTCTTATCTGGGGGTTAGGACCTGACACTTCCCACATCCCCGGCCTCCCTCCCTGTCTTTCCAGACCGTTGACAAAGGAGCCTCAGCCAACCAGGAAAAAGGCTAAATCCACCCTCACCCCTCCTGACCCCCCAAGTGGAGGGAACAGATCCTGGCCTGAGGGGTCCTAGCCTGGAGCAGGCACCTGCGCCCAGACCCTGGAGAGCCTTGACCCAGAGCCTGTGCTGAGGTCCAGGAGGTGTGGGGAGCTCCTGGTGTTGAGGACTGAGACTGAGAGGGGAGCCCTCTCCATCTGGCCCCCTTCCCTTTACGCACTGTCCGCTTTGTGAGGCTCAGAGGAAGGACAGTCTGCAAGCCAGCCTAGGAGGTCCACCTCCAGCAAATGTTTTGGAGGTCCCCCCCCCGAGAGCAGAGTGGGCCATGGCAGAAGTAGGGGGTTGGTTGGACCTGTCACATGAAATGGATCAGCACTTGAATGGGGAGAAGTGGAGGGAGAGGCCCTGGGCCTGTCCCTGCGGGGAAATCTTTTATGGAAGAAGGGCTGGACCCACTTTACCTGCAGTTTCTTCCCAGCTCGGGCAGATGGCAGAAGGGACCCCCTTGGACTTCTTCTCGCCATCCCTCCCTCCAGCGCAGGGGCACAAGCTGAGCTTGTAAAAGCCCACAGATGTCGGGGGCTGGAGAAGGGGCAGGAGAGCATCACACTCAGCCCCAGCCTCCTCAACCTCTTGGGGCCCCGTGATGGGGAGGAGAGGGCAGGTGCAGGGAGGCTCCGGCTTTCCTTGGTGCCCCGCCCTTTGTTTGCACTATTGGACTTAGGAGTGCCGAGGGTGGGGAGATGGAGCTGCCCGACTCAGTGTGTGAGTGTATGTGTGCGTGCATGTGTGTGTGGTGTGTGTGTATGTGTCTGTCTTCCTGTCTCTCTCCCCCTGGACCCAGGGCAGCCAAGGGCAAGGATAGGCGCAGTGGTCAGATGAAGCAGCACCAGAGAGGGGACCTCCCAGCTCTTATTTGTACCCTCCTCACCTCACCAACATTGGTCCCTCTCTGGGGGCATGAATGGTTAACAAACACCAGAGCAGTACTCCAATATTGGAGAGTCACTGGGGGCACAGGGCTTTGAATCAGGGTAATATCCTGCCTTCCCTACGCTGACTCCACATGGTCTCAGGGCCCCCTTAGGGCCCCCTACCCCACTGATAGCTTCCTCCTCCTTCTCTGGCACAAGGGGAGCCCCAGGGCTTGGGGGAGGGGGTAAGGTGGGGGGAAATGCCACTGCTTTTAGCAAAAGCCTCCCTCCCAGAATTAGCCAGCTTGCCTCCTGCACCCCACCCCCACCAACCAGGGGAGCCACTAAGCTAACAACTGTCCCCTCACCCACCAGCTATTTCCCCAGGGTAGAGTGGGCAATTCTCACCTTCAAAGAGTCCCCGCCTGCCCAGGCCTTTGGCACAGAGGCTGAGTGGACAGTCAGGAGAGAGGCAAGAGGCAAGGCGAAGCCTGTGTCCCTGTTTCAGTTGCACTGGGGTTGGAGCCCAGGGTAGGGGTTTCCAGCTTCCCCAGGTTCTGGCCTTGTCAGTCTCTTTGCATGTGTGGATTTTTCTGTGTGTGTTTCTGTTTGGGTTTTTGTTGTTGGGTTTTTTTTTTTTTTAATAAAGAAAAAAAGATGTGTATATTTTTGGCAACGACAGAAACGTAGTGCAGATATATTTTTGCCTGTGCTGCTCAACTGTTTTTTTTTTTCTGATACTGAAAATAATATTAATATTCCTGTTGATAAGACTTTGTAAGATGTTAGGGAGCTGATAATGGAGGGGGGTGGGAATCCTTCAAAGGCAATTTCTTAGGCACTTGCAAGGGCTTGGGGGAGGGGGAGGCAGTTGTGATGACCTCAGAAATACTTTTTATTAATGCTAAATATGTTAGAAAGAAATAATAGAATTCAGCATTTTATTCATCTTAATCTATTAAGCTGTATAACTCCCTGCCCCAAACCACTGAAAAGAAAAGTAACCTTCAGGCCAGCGCTGTGGCTCACGCCTGTAATCACAACACTTTGGGAGGCTGAGGCGGGCGGGTCACCTAAGGTCAGGAGTTCAAGACCAGCCTGGCCAACATGGTGAAACCCCGTCTCTATCAAAAATACAAAAATTAGCCAGCCGTGATGGCACGTGCCTGTAATCCCAGCTACTTGGGAGGCTGAGGCACGAGAATTACTTGAACCCGGGAGGCTGAGGCTGCAGTGAGCCGAGATTGTGCCACTGCACTCCAGCCTGGGTGACAGAGTGAGACTCTGTCTCAAAAAAGAAAAAAAAAGTAAACTTCAGAGATTCTTAGAGGAGTTGCTCATTCACACCCACGCCCTTGCCCAAGGCTGGCCCACTTAGAGCGAAACTTAACTTTTGTCTGGATGGGAAGGGAAGTAAGTCTACCCCGAGGTTGCCATGTTGAAGAGTGAGAGGTCCAAGTGATTCTGTGCATTGAAACCAAGACACCCCACCCCCCACCCCCGCCCAGAACACTTCTTCCCTCCCTCAACCCAACCGAAAGCCTGGGATTCTCATCTCCAAGTGTCTGTTCTCCAACTTTCCCTAGCTGCTTGCATTCCCCAGACTGGGCTACTGTGGCGGTTAGGTTCGATTTGAAGACAGGGCCCAGGCTGGGTATGAATGGGTGCAGCCCTCTTCTCCTCTTCCCCCGTCTCTCATGAGAGAGGTAGTGGCGTTTCCTTCTCAGGGAGCTTCAACGGGAAAGGTCTCGAAAGCTTCAGGAGGAGCAGAATACCAACGCAGGGGGATGGCTGTAATGATCTCACCCTCTCCTAACCTCAGTCCCTTTTTTGAGAGTGAATTTGGATGGTGGAGGGTGGGAAGGGACCCAGATTTGTAGATCTCTTTGTCTGGGGGAGGGGAAGGATGTGGTTTGCAGAGCGGAAGCAGAGTTTGGAAACGCATGAGAGCAGAGCTTCGTGTGTTCCCACCCTCAGTGAGGAGGTGTGAGTGGGTGAGTATGTGGAGTCGGGTGTTCCCACCCTCAGTGAGGAGGTGTGAGTGGGTGAGTTTGTGGAGTCGGGTGTTCCCACCCTCAGTGAGGAGGTGTGAGTGGGGTTGCATATAGAGAGGCAGTGCCTGCTGTGGGGTCACCACTGGTGCATGCCAGCGCTGAAGGGACCTGTCTTCAGGGGTCATTTCAGCTAGCTCCTCCCATCACAGATGACAGCTCCAAGCCTAGAAGGGGCTCAGTGACAGGGCCAGGACCAGCCCTCAGGACTGTGGCTCCTGGCCCTTGGTTCCCCTGCCCCACAGCATGGTCTCCACATGGCTGGCTGGCTGTCCCTGTGTGTGTGACACACGGTGTGAGTGCAGGGCTATGCCCGGGGTGGGAGGGTATCTGTGGCACTGACTGTCTTAGCTCAGAGCTGGTGGATCCTCTCCATGGACAATGACACTTTAAGGATTGTCTTGGTTTGTTTTTCCTATTTGTGGGGTTTTTTCCCCCTCAGGCTCCTGGGTCTGCTGCTGCCTGAAGGTGTCCTGACCTTGAGGCTGATGAGGGGTCCCCTGCCCGTTCCCCCCATACTGAATTCTAGGGAGGTGCTCACCCCAGACTCTTAGGAAGGGTCTAGAGAAATGAGAGGAGCCCAAGCCAGGGGCCAGCTCCAAGAAAGGGTAACCTCCACGCTTCTCTTTCCCAAATTGGAAATGAAGACAGGTTTTCAAAGGCACAGGCTCCCCCTGCCAGCTTCTAGGATCTTCCTTGGTGTGCAATGGGCCAGTTAGGGGTAGGCAGCTTGCACCCAGTTCTCCTTTATCTCAACTTATTTTCCTGGGGAGAGGTGCCTAGAGGGATTGAGGTAACTTCAACTGGGAATTCCAAGGAAGGTGGACAAGTAGCCTTGGCTCTCTCCCGCCATGTCGATCAGGATTGAGAGTGTGTCTAGCTCCCGACCACTTTGTCTTGACCTACTGAAAAGTTGGGAACTGAGGGGTGCCTTCATTCCCCTTTGTTCACTTTCTCCAGCTCAACTTGGGACTTGGGTGGTGGGACTGGAGACCCCACCCCGCTCCCGTCCCGCCCCCTTTCTATCCCAGCCTGTTTCCATGTAGCAGACCCTTCCTAGGGAGCAGGGAGGGGAAGCCACAGACTGCAAACCCAGGGGCTCCTTTTTCATTCTTTCTAAAACCTTGATATCCTCAGCCCAAAGGCGATGCCCCCCTGCCACCTCCAAGCCTGGAATTGTGCATAACCCGGATCTTGTATCTTTGTATAACGGATGTTATTTGTACGAAGGGCAGTTCGTAAACAGCACTTGTTCTTTTAATAAAAGAATGTTTTGCAAAAAAAAAAAAAAAAAATCCGAAAAGCCCCTGCGTAGTCTCGCTTTATGGAAGGGGACAGGAGGGGGGTGCCAACTGCGGGAGGGTAGGCGGGAGTGGGCTGCGGCCCTTCTGTCGGCATTCAGCGGCAGAGCGCGCACAGACGCTCAGCACACCTGGGCCCACCCCGCAGGGTGCATCAGTCCATGGGCCCCGGCCGTCGGGACCCTGAAGCGCGGCGGAGGCTCGGCCAGCAACAGCGACTCCTGGGAGGGTCCCTCCAGTGCCCTCAGGGGTGCCCCAGGCGCCGAGGCTGCGCGCGGGGCGTTCCGCTGCCAGGCCCGCCCGGCAGGGGGCGCAGAACCGACCGCTCACGCCCGGCGCGCCGAGGAGGCCGCTGGGCGGGAGCCGCGGCCGGGCTTCCGTACCCCGCTGGCCCCTGGCCTCCGCGCTCGCAGAACGCCGCGGCGTCTTCCGGGGCCTGGCGAGCCGGGGACCGAGGGGGCCGGGAGGTGACCCGGCGGGGGCGAAGCCGGCGGGCGGGCGCGGCGCGGGAAGCGACTATGCGCGGCGTGGGGGAGATCCTGCGGCCGGCGGCGCATGGCGCCCGGGTGAGCACCCCCGCCCCGCACCGGCCCCCATCCCGAACCCCAGCCGGGCCCCTGCCAGCCCCCACTCCAGCCCCGGCCCGGCCGAGCATCCCGGAGCCCCCGGCCCGCCCCGCCGGTGTCTGGCTTGCCTCAGCTCACAGGCTTTTCCCGAGCTCCAGTCCCTGCCAGGACCTCCCCAGCCAGCACCTTCTCTTGCGACCTTTTTCTTACCCTCTCATTACCCTCGCCCCTTCAGCCCTGTCACCTCCTTCCCAGATGGCCTCTCGTGTCCTTCCCTTTCCACTGATTTTATTTTTCCATTTCCAAACCACCGTCTTGTGATGCCTGCCATGCTTGCGGACCTTGCAGGCCCTGAACCCACGGCGGGACATCTCCTCTTGGCTGGTGAGTACCCCCATCCTCCCCTCCTCCTCGCACAAGACCCTCAGGCATGGAGATCTCAAAGGCAGAAACAGGGAATGGAGCTAGGAAGGGTACAGCCCTATTCCCTGGAGTTAGCCCGTGGCTCTCAGGGAGGTGGGGCGGACCAGAGGGCACTGGGCAGGGCGCCAGTCTTCTGTTCTGAGGACAGCAGCACCTAATGAACCAAGCCCCAGTGTGGGTAGGCTGGAAGGATCCTGGCCCGCCTTCCCTAGCACCCAGGTGGGAGCCAGCGTTTCAGGGAAGGCAGCTGGACCCTGAAACCTGAGTGCCTGCATGGCTTTGAAATGTCTTCCCTGACCAAAGCTCACGGTCCTATGGTGTCCTGGGGAACGGTCTTGTTGGGTGGTATCAGATCAGCCTCTTGTAGAGGAAACCTGGACACACAGGCCAGTGGGAAACTGGGAAGGGTCGCAGGCAGGAAGGTGCCTCCAGGGCTTGAGCTAACCCTGAGCCCCTCATCTTCCCTGGCCACAGGCCCGGTGGTTCCCTAGAACCCCAGCCAGGTCCGTGGTGGCCCTGAAGACCCCCATCAAGGTGGAGCTGGTGGCAGGGAAAACCTACAGGTGGTGTGTGTGTGGCCGCAGCAAGAAGCAGGTGAGACCCCTACCTGCCTTCCTGCTGATACCTCTGGCTAGGAACAGCCTGGTGTCTCCAGTGAGTTCCCACCCAGGATGATCTTATTCTTCCCACACATACCTGAGGGACACCAAGGGGGCTTAGGCACAAAAGGCCAGTGCCCACCAGCAACCTTAAGCTCACTGCATCTACCCCTTGCAATGAAGCCAGAGAGACAGAAACTCAGTCCACACAGCCAGCCTGGTGTGGCCGGGCTTCCAGTGGGCTCTTCTGGAGCTGTTTGTTTCTCAGAGGTGCACTGCATGGCGAAGCTCACCTGGCCCTTCCCTGTCTTCTTCCAGGAAGCACCTGGGCCATAGGTTCCGAGGCCTTGAACCTCGAAAGCCTACAGCACATGGTATTTCCTAGCAGTCTTCCATCCAAGTACTAACCAGGCCTGACCCTACTTAGCTTCCGAGATCAGATGAGATTGGGCGCATTCAGAGTGGTATGGCCATAGACACATTGGGAAGAGATTCTGCTCAGGCTCTCCTGCCTCCAAAGCCTCCCAGCCTTCCCCTGTGCCCCTCTCCACTCTTCTTCCAGAAAACTCTTCCTTCTCAGTTTATGGGACTTCCTGGCCGCTTGCCACAGTTTGCCGTCTTCTCAGCTTCACTGCCTGCCCCACTTGCTTCCCCTTCTGCCCAGGAGCCTTTCATCCCAGCAGGAACCTGCCCATATTGTTTGCCTCCCTGGCCCCTTTCCTTCCTGGGCAGAGCTCTGACCAGTGTTCCTTCAAGCTATGTGGCATGGTGTCAGCAGCCCATGGTCCTTGAGTCCCACTTAGGTCCATGCACCTCAAGCCCTCTAAGACAAGTTGCTGGTTTCTATTTGCACGCTTCTCTCATCTCTCTTCTATCCCACCCTAACTCCAATGTCAAGAGGCCTTGGTTCAGCCAGGCGAGGTGGCTCACCTGTAATCCCAGCACTTTGGGAGGCCAAGGCAGGAAGACCTTTTGAGTCCAGGAGTTCAAGAACAGTCTGGGCAACAAAGTTGAGACCCCGCTTCTACAAATGCCTCTACCCCCACCAAAGACTAGCATGGAGGCGGGCCTGTGTTCCCAGCCATACTGGAGGCTGAGGAAGGAGGACCGCTTGAGCCCAGGAGGTTGAGGCTACAGTGAGCTGTGTTTGCATCACTGCACTCCAGCCTGGGCAACAGAGTGAGACCCTGTCAAAAAAAAAAAAGGCCTTGGCACCAGTTCTGCCTTCAGCTAGCAAGGCATTTCACCTCTCTGGGCCTGTTTCCATTACCCAGTCTCTGCTTGAGCGGCTTCTGGGATGGGGAGTAAACTTCTGTGCCAGCCAGCCAGTTTGCTATGGGGCATCCCCTCCTCCCTGTAACCTTCACTCCCTGTCACATGCCCAGTTATTCCCTGGAGCCAAACAAAATTGCTACCACAGTGTACTCTCCAGCCCAAAGAAGTTTTAACCCAGGAACATGGGAAGGAAATGAATTTCATGATCCAGTGGAGACTCAGAGCCATTCACACACACACACACACACACACACGCACACACACACACACACACACGTCTATTAGTGTCCTGGCCCTCTGGGTGTCCCAGAGACTAATGCTATAAACACTCTGTAAATACTTACCAGACACTTACTATAGGCAAAGTGCACCACGATCATTATTTTATTTCCTCATACAACTCTACTCTTATCATCCCCACATTACAGATAAGAGAGGTCACTCAGTGAGCCCTGGCAGTCTCGCTCTGGAGCCTGCACCCTAACCACTGCGCTCCACTCCCCCTGAGCTCCTGCAGCCTGCCCTGCCCTGCCCTGCCCTGCCCCAGCAGGTGGGGTCAAGTCTTTGACTCCTGTCTTTCCCCCACCAGCCCTTCTGTGATGGCTCCCACTTCTTCCAACGCACTGGCCTATCTCCACTCAAGTTCAAGGCCCAAGAGACCCGCACGGTGGCACTCTGTACCTGCAAGGCCACTCAGAGGCCCCCGTACTGCGATGGCACCCACAGGAGTGAGCGCGTGCAGAAGGCAGAAGTGGGCTCCCCACTCTGAGGGGGCTGCTGCTGTCCAGCCACAGGTGGCCTTGGCTCCAGGCCTCTGACAGGCACCCCCTTGTGTGGGAAAGGAAACAGGTGCTGAGCCCAAGAAAGAGATTCTGGTACCCACAGCTGGCTCTGAAGGAAGAATTATTCCTTATAACCTAAAAGTCTCCAGTCTGGGGCAGGCGGGAGTGGTTCCTGGTTTAATGTTTGCTGATGGGGAAGACGGCAAAAACGAGCCTGCCCAACCAGACTGGTGGTCCTGCAGTCACTGCTGTGAGGCCCACGTGCTGCCTCCTGCTCGATTTTAACCTGTCTGTGGGCTGGGGGCACCTGACCAGCCACAGGAGAGGGCAGTTCAGATTCATTCTGTATGGGGTCCCCAAGCCAGGCTAAAACCAGAGATGAGAGGCACCCTTCCCTTCTTCCCTCCACCCCAAAGAACTACAGGCTCCAGAAAGTATGCAGCATTTATTACAAAGCCAAGAGATACAGATGTCCCAAGGCAAAGGAGGGTACAGTCACAGGACCTCAGACACAGGACAAGGTGCAAACACAGACAAGCCCATCAGGGGGCTCCCAACCCCACACACCTAGGCTATGATGGAATCTGAGTCTCGGCTCCCGTCTCCTCTCAGATCTATGCACACATGAGGAAATCTCGGTGGGCAGTGACCTGCCAGGGCCTGTCCCTAAGGAGGTGGTCCGCTGACCTCTCAAGGGTTGGGGGTGTGGTCAGAGCTTACAGGTTTCTGTCTTCTTGTGCTTTTAGATGCAGTTGCTCTGTCCTGACCAGGTGACCGGGCCTCAGCTGGGGGTGGAGGGGCAATTGGAAGGCTGTTTGCCTTTGGCAAAGTCTGGGGTCTGTGCTTGTGTGAGGTTAACCCACCCCCACTTCCACTCTAGGCCCCAGGTGCGACTCCACCACCAGTCCTGCTAGTGAGGGTTCCCCGGTGAGGGTAAGGTCGGTGGGGGTGCAGCGCTTCACAATGCTAAAGCCACAGTGGAACTCCAAGGGCTGAGACCTCTCAGGGCCTGAATCTTCTTTTCCACAAGATAAATGATGCAAAGGCCACACACACAGGAAAAAAAAAAAAAAAAAAAGCAGATCTATTCTTTGCACAAAGTTTCCACTGCAAGAGGAGGACGTGATGCAGGTCTCACCTCCACCCTGCACTTGCTCCTCAGAACCAGGGATAAACCGCATTTGTAAAAGGCACTGTTCTTAGCAATTTCTGGACATTCAACAATGTGGGGGGCGGCCACTGGTCAGAGGCAGGACAGCAGCCAAGATGGGGAGAGAAACGGGGAGAGAAAGAAACAATTCTAACTGACTCCTATATGCAGCCAGTTGGAATCGTGCCTAAAGCTTTGGGTCTGAAGGGGCCCCCAACACACCATCTGCCTTGGGAAACAGCGAGGACGGTGCAGAGCTTTACTGGGCCTCCAGTGGCCCATCCAGTTCATCTCCAGGCACTCCCAAAAAGAGCAAATTACACAAGACCCCCCAAAAATGAACACCATTTTCCACACATACACACACACATAAAGTTTGTTTCCTGTGGCATTTAAATTAATCTGGTTGGTCCATAGAAAATAAGTATGTATATTTGGTTTTTCCTATGTACATATATATATAGATTTATTTATAAAACCCGCCCCCCACCCCCAAGGTGGGAAGAGCTGGGGAAAGTAGAAGAGATGGAAAAAAGGGCCCAGAAAAAGTGGAAGGAGTGGAGCGGCTTGGCTGGAAGAAGGGAGAGGGTCCCTGGCCTCAAGTTAAGGGGGGCACGGGAGCGCCGTTGACAGTCATCTTGCGCCCCCTGCTGGTGGAGGATGGTGTCTGCAGGCAGTTCGAGCTACCCCCGTTGGCAGCTGTGGTGGCCCCACTGGCTGTCGAAGGGGGAGTGGGGGAGGTAGAGTGGGTGGCTGGAGGCCCATGGGAACTGGGGGAGCCATGGGATGGGGTGGCTGGGCTGGGTAGGGAGGAGGAGGTGGCTGGCAGGGTGGCAGGGCTGGGAGCCTTGTCGCTGACTGACTCACACTCGGATGCCCCGCTGGTGTTGGTGCCCTCGGAGGGGGTGGGCACCGTGGCTAGGGTGAGCCGCTTGCAGGCTGGCTGGACACGGTACTTGAGGGGGAGAGGCCCGTTCTGCGGGGAGAGTGGGGAGGAGAGACACAGGGAAGGGGAAGGTATCAGGAGAGAGGTCAACTAAAGGGCCACCAGCTCCACCCCACAGTGTCCAAACTCGAAAAAAGAGATGGGATGGGGCCTTGGAGAGGAGAGACACAAGGATACAGGGCGCATGAAGACCCAGAGAGGCAAAAGGTCTAAGAGCAGAGACTCTGTCAGAGAGGAGACAGGGGAGAGAGGAAGGCAAACACACGGCAGCTGCCAGCACCTATTTCTGCCCCCAAATTGGGGGACACCATCTGCCCAAGGAACCTTGTCTCCTGGGCGGAAAGTCACCCGCAAGAGATGGCCCAGAGGCTGACCTGCTGTAGCAAGCCGCCCTGGACAGGCAGCTCATGGGACAAGGGATGGACTGTCTCTGACTAGAGAAGGGTGGCCCATGTGGCCACAGACCAATGCCAGACCCTGCGGGAGTCTGCTCCCTGCCTGCCCCACTCTCTGGCTCACCCGCCGCCAGGGGTAAATGTAGGCGATGTCCATGAGGGTGTAGTATTCCTTCAGTGGCTCGTCCTCATACAGAACCTCCACCTGGGGGAGGGAAGCGGAGGACACCATGACTCTGGCCAGCCTGGGGCTCCAGGCTGGGAATGTGGGGGACTGGGAGGCGGGGCAATGGAAAGAGTGGATTTACAGATGGTCCCTTATTTCTCTGGGGTTTCACTGTGGATTTGACTTCCCTGTCAGAGTTGTTCCAACATAACTCCTGACCACCAGGCAGGAAGGGGTCCAGAGAAGATTCCCTTATTGTTAGCAGCCCCTGGTCCCACTATGCACACAGCTGTCTGGGTCTCCTATCTCTGGCAGGTCTCCCAGAGGAGCTGGAAAGGCTTGGGGGGATCTCCTGGAACTCTGGCTCTCACCCCCAGCTGCAAAATGGAATCACTCAGGGAGCTTTAAAAAACACCAATGTGGCCGGGCTCGGTGGCTTACACCTGTAATCCCAGCACTTTGGGAGGCCGAGGCGGGCGGATCACAAGGTCAGGAGATCGAGACCATCCTGGCTAACATGGTGAAACCCCGTCTCTACTAAAAATACAAAAAATTAGCCGGGCGAGGTAGTGGGCACCTGTAGTCCCAGCTACTCGGGAGGCTGAGGCAGGAGAATGGCGTGAACCCGGGAGGCGGAGCTTGCAGTGAGCAGAGATAGTGCCACTGAACTCCAGCCTGGGCAACAGAGCAGGACTCCGTCTCAAAACAAAACAAAAAACAAACAAACACCAATGCCTAGGCTGAGTGCGGTGGTTCAAGCCTATAATCCCAGAGCTTTGGGAGGCCGAGAGTTCAAGACCAGCCTAACCAACATGGAGAAACCACGTCTCTACTAAAAATACAGAATTAGCTGGGTGTGGTGCTGCATGCCTGTATCCCAGCTACTCGGGAGGCTAAGGTGGGAGAATCGCTTGAGCCCGGGGGGGTCGGAGGTTGCAGTGAGCCGAGATCGCTCCACTGTACTCCAGCCTGGTGACAGAGCAAGACTCCATCTCAAAAAAAAAAAAAAAAAAAAAGAAATATAGAATCTACTAAGTCGGAATCTGCATTTTAACAAGATCTCCAGGGGACACATATACATTCGAGCTTGAAAAGTTATGTCCTGGAGCTCTGTTGGAATTTCAGACTAGCCTTCCCACAGCCAAGCGGCCCCAGAGGAGGCCCTGCGTTTTTGCACTCCCCTCTGCCACAGTTCCGAGTGTGCAACATGCACACATACACACCATCTTCGTCCCATGCACCACTGCACACTGACTTCAACACCCCTAGATTGCCCCCTAATCTTGGTTTCAACCACCCTTCTGTTAACACATGGGCTCAGTTAACCACGCAAACCCTGGGTGACACATAGCCAGCTCTGACCAATGGCTGGGGTGCACAGAATCTCTGACACACCCATACACAGACACTCATTTTTTGAAAGGCCCAGGGACCCACCTTGTACTTGCTGGGCACATCCATCTTGTTGCGGAGAAACTTGGCGAGATGCATGACGGTCATGGCTGCTGGGCATCGCAGGAAGCGCACCCCTGTCTGCTGGGGCACAGGCACCCATGGTAGGGGATCCACCCCAGGCCACTCCCTCCCAGCCCACATTCCAGTCCTAGGCAGGCCCCAGCACTCACTTTCTCTTTGTCCCCATCCCCATTCTCCAGGGGGCCCTTCTTCTCATCCCGGTCCCTGGGGACGGAGAAAGAATGAAGCTAGGAAGACCCAGGAAGAACCAGGAGACCCAGGAGGATGAGCCGTCAATGGACACATCCAGAGGGCCCTGGGTGGGAGAAGGGGTGACCCAGCCTAGGAGCCCAGAAGGGGCTAGCCTGGGCCAGACTTGCCTGGCACCTTCGTAGAATTCGATGGAGAGGCTGACAATCTCATCATCACTCAGAGCCCCCTTCTCCTGCTCCAAGACCTCGCCGCGGTCCTCATTGGAGCCGTTGGGGACTGCAGAAGGAGAGAGCTCTCCGGTTGGCGGAGGATGTAGGAAGGGAGCCCGCCAAAGACCCAGGGATCATGAACTCCGCCAGGTGAGTCCGGCTACCTTCTGGGGAGGTGTGCGCGGAGGAGGTCAGAGGGTGAGTGGTAGCACTACACACCTACGTGGTCCCAGGCACGACCGTGCACACACACACAGACGCGAGCACACTCACCCTCCGTTAGGGGGTACGCTGCATAGAAATCCCGCCGCCGTTTCATCTCATCTAGAAGAAGGCAGCAGGATGAGGACAGGGCCATGGGTTGGGAAATGGGGTCGGTGGGCAGGAGGAGGAATGGTGTGCAGATACCTTTAAAAAGGCCAGGGACCAATTTGTAGACAATGTCTTGAAGGGTTTTGTCAGACCTGGGGAAAAATGGACAGGGCTTATCAGCAATGCGCTCTCCAGAGAACTGCCCTCCACAGAACTGCTCCCACCTCACCCTGCTCTCCCAGCCAGGGGACCCCTCTTCCCACCCCCTTCCTGAGACCGGTGCCCAGGCATTAGGATCCCTGTGGGTCTGGTCTTTGCCCCTCTAGTATGCCTCAGCCTATGATGAGCCAAATGTGACCCCAAGGGAGGGGAGTAGCCCAGGTCCACACCCCATGCTTCTCCCACACCTGCCGCCTTGGCTGAAGGAAGCACAGAGAGTGGGAGGGATGGAGGAGGCTGACCCAGAGGATCGAGGGGGCAGGAGGTGCGGTGCCAAGCCCACCTGATGCTCAGCAGCGGCCGGGTTTTATGGACCTGCACGTCACACATGGGGCAGTATTTGTTGGTCTCCAGGTAGCGCACAATGCAGGTTTTGCAGACTTGGGGGTGTGGAGAGAGAGAGGAGAGTCAGAGCCGCCTTCCGACCCCAGGACCAGCCTCCCCGCCCTCTGCTCAGACTCAGATATCCCTTCTCCTCCACCCTGTCCCTGCTCTGAGGCCCAATGTGGCGATGTGTGTTTTGCACGTGTGGTACCTGTCCTTGTGCATTGTTGAGGGAAGCTGGATCTTGTGTGAGACAGGCCAGTGTCATGTACAACGCAGAAGGTCAGCCCTGAGTCCCAAGCTCCCCGATGGAGTGGGGGACAAAAGCCAGCGTGTTCAAGATGCCCCTGGGTCCCAACCCCCCTGCTCCCAAGCCCACAGTGCAAACAAGGGGTGTCTGCATCTTCAGGGCATAAAATTTCAGCCATTTCAAGAAAGAACTGAGATTTCAAATGCGAGTCCTTGAAATGAACTTCTGGGCTGATGCCCCGTGCCCAGTCGCCCCTGCGAGGTAGGCCCTCTGTGACCTGAGGATTCCCAGCAGACACGTGGGCGCGTTGGCTCTTCAGGGTAAGGGTTTGTGTGCTACCTTCCTCAGGCCGTGCCCGCCCCAATCTGGGCACAGAGGCTGCCCACCCTGAGCAGCTCCCCTCCCCCCAACTCACAGGAATGCAGGCACTCCACGATAGTGGTAGCGTCGATGAAGTACCCCCCGCAGAGGGCACACATGAGGTGGGGGTTCAGCTCTGTGATTTTGATCCGTGTAGTCCGATGCATGATTCCGGGGTCGGGGGTGGGGGGACTGGGGAGCGTCGCCCTGGGAAACGGAAGTGGAATCAGAAACCCAGAGTTAGCCGGGCGCAGTGGTTCACGCCTGTAATCCCGGCACTTCGGGAGGCCGAGGCGGGTGGATCACGAGGTCAGGAGATCGAGACCATCCTGGCTAACATGGTGAAACCCCGTCTCTACTAAAAATACAGAAAATCAGCCGGGCATGGTGGCGGGCGCCTGTAGTCCCAGCTACTTGGAGGGAGGCTGAGGCAGGAGAATGTCGTGAACCCGGGAGGCAGAGCTTGCAGTGAGCCGAGATGGTGCCACTGCACTCCAGCGTGGGTGACAGAGCGAGACTCCGTCTCAAAAAAGAAAAAAAAAAAGAAAGCCAGAGCCTCGGCAGCCCCTCCTACGCTTCACTCCACACCTCCCAGCACATCTCTCCCTGAGCCCAAGACCCTTCTCTGCCTTCAGGGTGGGCTGGGGGCGTACATGTGGCTGGTTCTTTCTGGCCCCCTCTGAGAGTTCATTGGGTGCCCAGGCTCTGGAGAGTCACACAGCCTTGAGCAACAAGGTCAGGCTCCCTCTGAGGAACAGGAGGAAAGACTGAAGTTAGGCCACAGGATGTACTGCCCAACTCCCCAGAGAATGAGGAGGCAGGAAAATGGAAGAGAAGAGGGTTTTTAAAACTCTCTCCAATCCCAGGTCGGGCACAGTGGCTCATGTCTGTAATCCCAGCATTTTGAGAGGCTGTGGCAGGAGGATCCTCCTGCCTCACGTGATCCCTTGAGTCTGGATGGCCAAGGCTGCAGTGAGCCGTGATTATGCCACTGCACTCTAGCCTGGGCGACAGAGCGAGACTCTGTCTAAAAAAGAAAAACAAAAACAAAACTCTCCAATCCCAATCCATATTCACTCACATGGTCCACATTTAAAGCATCCTAGGAACTAGGAGGAAACTTAGATAAATCAGCCACTGGCCTGAAACTTCAAGGAATAGAAGAAGGGAAAAATAAGTTATCCTTATTCCCTCAACCCCTCCACCCAGGTGCAGGGCCTCAGACTTGATCTTTCCACTACGTCCCAGCCTCCTATCTACTCCATCCATTCATTCCTCCTCCAGGAAGGCTTCCCTGGAAACACCATGGGCACAGGCTACCCTAAGTTAGAAAGCCGCAGCCATCACTTGTGCTTCTGGCTCTGCATCCAGCCTAAGCTTTGGAGCACCTTCCTCCTCTAAAGTCTGCTAAATATAGGCTGCTCCCAGAAAATCCACCATACACTAATTTGGCTTCCAGGCCTGAGACTCAGGCAGGGAACAGAGAGGGTCCTTACATGCCTGAAGTTGGGAACATGCAGCTCCAGCCCTAGCCCGGGACTCAAAGAGTTTAGGCAAAAAGGCTATACCCCTGCCACAGGAATCCCTCCCAGTGCCCCTGATGGACAGCCCCCTGCATGAGTGCTCCCTGCCCACAAGCACACAGGGTCCAGGAACCCCCCTTTCATGCACACTGCAGGAATTCCCCCCACGTGGTCACTGTTACTCTCCCACTGTCTCCTGCCCTGGTGACGCCTCTGCCACCTGTTCACAGGCTGTCCAGTGACAAACCACAGGCTCTCACAGATGCCTGCCAAAGCTGGGCAGAAAGTGCTCTGTCCCCAGATCGCCTGCCCGACACCAGCCAGGCCCGGGCAGGGTCCAGAGAGGTGAAAAGTCCGGCTCTGGATTGGCCACCGTGCTTCCTTCTTGGTAAAGAAATCAAACCAAACCTGCACCTGGAAGGGACAGCCCCTCCCTCCTCTTTCCCAGAGTAAAAGCCCAGGGGTGGGGCTTGGGAGGGTGGCCAAGCCCCAACAGCTCCTTTACAACATACTCACACCCTTCTCTCCTTTCCAGAAAGATTTCTAAAGCCACCACACTGAGTTTTCTAGGACAAGAAATTCACAGCCGGGATCAGCAGTTTCTATAGAGACCCCAGGATGAGTCTGGCCAGGACCCAGACAGCCAACAGAGGCTCAGGGAACCTGGCCAGAGACCGAAAGAGATGCAGAGACACAAAGGCCACATGTGGGAGAGACACCAGGTTACAGGGCAGACAGTGGGGAACAAGCCAGTCCCACAGCAAGCCCAGAAACATGGTGGAGAGGTGGCGGCCCCGGGGATCTGAGAAGGGAGAGGGGTTCCCACCTCACGCAGGGTGGCCTCTGCCAGCCCTCCCTGCATGGGTCCCCCCTTTGCAATTACGCAGAAAGCTGCTGGCTACTCCACTGTTTGGTCGTTTCCATAGTAACCCTGTCCCTGGCAAGATGCCCAAATATTATTACAACCATCCAGAGGAGAGAACAATCCAAGTGGCTGTCTCTCTGAGCGTGTGTAATATCCATCCTGTGTACGTGCCGTCTGGGCCTCCAAAGGTACTTCCTGTGACTGCCTGTCAGTCATGTGTGTGTCCAGATGCATCTATGTGTGTGTGCAGAGCCACCAACAAACATGCTGATGCTGAGCTCTGATAACGCCTGGGGTCTCTGCTACTGGGGTAAATTGCATGCCCTCATCTTTCTCCCGTTCACCCTCATATACACGTGCACGCGTACACACACACACATACACACATAGGCTCTGCACACTTCACGACTTCACGCCACCCGAGCCACCTCATTCACACTCGCTGTGTTTTCAAAGCAGACACTTGCTCTTTTTTTTTTTTTTTTTTTTTTTTTGAGATAGTCTTGCTCTGTTGCCCAGGCTGATTACAGTGGTGCGATCTCGGCTCACTGCAGCCTCCGCCTCCGGGTTCAAGTGATTCTCCTGCCTCAGCCTTCTGAGTAGCTGGAATTACAGGCGCATGCCACCACACTGGCTAATTTTTTTTTTTTTTTAAACAGAGATGGGGTTTCGCCATGTCAGCCAGCCTGGTCTTGAACTCCTGGCCTCAAGTGATCCGCCCACCTCGGCCTTCCAAAGTGTTGGGATTACAGGCGTGAGCCACCACAGCCAGCTGACACTTGCTCTTAAGAACCCCACAGCCAACAGCCCTGCACTGCGAATGGCTGTGCCCCTCACCCAATCACTTCCCCGAGCATTTCTGAGAATTCAGCCCCAGCCTATTCCTCTGGACCCTTTCTAGACACGAGGCCCAAGGTGGTGCTGACTGAATGAAACACTGCTCCTTCTCCAGTTTAAGAAAATAAGCCCCTTGCCACACTCCCTGCTCCCCCCACTCCATCCCCACAGGTTCTGACTGTTACCTCTGGGGCTGGGGGTGGGGAGAAGCACTGATTGGCTCCTCACCTGATTGCCATGGTTACCTGCAGGGCCCTGCCAGCAGGTGCCAAGAACAATGTAAACAGGAGCTCTGTCTCCCTAGAGCACCCTCTCCCCATCTCCCCACCCCAGGAGGCCCCAGGCCCCGAATTCCTGACACCCAGTTCCTCCCCCGCTCCACTGGCTGGTGTGCTGTGGGAAGGTGAGGGAAAAGGGGTGATGGGTGGCTGGAAATCCAGCTGTCATTACTTTGAGGAAGAGGCTGGGAGATGGGAAGAACTTGAGGGAGAAAGAGTGGAAGACACAGATCCCAAGAAACAGAAAGGGGAGGCCAAGCGCCATTGGAAGTGGCCTCTGCAGAGCTCAGGGGCTTTAACGGGTCAGTCCCAACTGTGTGTCCACCCCTCCCTGGACTTGAGCACTGTCTCCACCTCTAACACCACTTTTCCCCAAGCAGAAGCCAAGCCCTTCAGTGTCTTCTGCCATTGTCTTTGCAAGGGTGTGTGTGACCCTTAGGCGGCCCATGTTCTGGGCCCTGAGGCCCTGGGTCTGGCTATTGCTACTGTGGCAGGAAGGGAGCTTGCTCAGCACCCAGCATCCAACCCCGACCCCTCCTTGCCATTCAAGCCTAGCACTTGTCTTTCCCAATCCTTAAAGACCCCTGCTAAGAGAACACCACCATCTCTCTCTCTCTCTCTCTCTTTTTTTTTTTTTTTTTTTTTTTGAGACAGAGTCTCGCTCTGTCTCCCACACTGGAGTGCAGTGGCAAGATCTCGGCTCACTGCAACCTCCGCCTCCTGGATTGAAGCGATTCTCCTGCCTCAACCTCCCAAGTAGCTGGGAATATAGGCGTGTGCCACCACACCTGGCTAATTTTTGTATTTTTAGTAGAGACAGAGTTTCACCATGTTGGCCAGGCTGGTTTCCAACTCCTGGCCTCAAGTGATCCACCCGCCTGCCTCGGCCTCCCAAACTGCTGGGATTACAGGCATGAGCCACTGCACCCAGACCAATCTCTCCATTTTAACCAGTCTCTTTCTGGAAGCCACCCTGCAATTTAGGCCTCTCTCACTTCTTCATGGTCCCCTGTGGAAACAGTGGGTCTCCCAGCACCAAGGCCCCTGTGCTTCTCCGATGCCATAGCTCTCTCTACTCTGCCTGCCTCCAAATGAAATCAGCCCCACTCCCTCACTAGAATGTCTTCAGGTCTTGGGAAAAGTCACTCAAGGTCACATCCAGATGTCTAGAACTGCAGAGGTGAAAGGGCTCTTAGAAAGCACCTTGTTTGGCTGGGCGTGGTGGCTCACACCTGTAATCCCAACACTTTGGGAGGCCAAGGCGGATGGATCATGAGGTCAGGAGTTCAAGACCAGGCTGGTGAAGATGGTGAAACCCCATCTCTACTAAAAATACACGGTGGCTCATGCCCGTAATCCCAGCACTTTGGGAGGCCAAGGTGGGCAGCTCATGAGGTCAGGAGATCGAGACCATCCTGGCTAACATGGTGAAACCCCGTCTCTACTAAAAATACAAAACATTAGTTGGGTGTGGTGGCATGCGCCTGTAGTCCCAGCTGCTCGAGAGGCTGAGGCAGGAAAATTGCTTGAACCCAGGAGGCGGAGGTTGCAGTGAGCCGAGATCGTGCCACTGCACTCCAGCCTGGGCAACAGAGCGAGACTCTGTCTCAAACAAACAAACAAACAAAAATACAAAAATTAGCCGAGCCTGGTGGCAAGCGCCTGTAATCCCAGCTACTCAGGAGGCTGAGCCAGAGAATTGCTGCTTGAACCCGGGAGGCAGAGGTTGCAGTGAGCGGAGATCGTGCCACTGCACTCCAGACTGGGTGACAGAGTGAGACTCCATCTCAAAAAAAAAAAAAAAAAAAAGAAAAGAAAAGAAAAAGAAAAAGAAAAAGAAACACCTGTTCAATCCTTTCATTTTACAGATGAGCACACTCAGATGTGACTTGCCTAAGGTCACAAAGCAAAGCAGTGGCAGTCCTGCAACAAGAAAGTGCCTGACTCCCACCCCAGTGCTTTTAACATCCTGGCACCTAGTCAGGCTCCTCACTCATCTAAAGCAGTAATGCCCGGCTTCATCTCAGCAGGTGGGAGGGAAAAAGAGCAGCTCCCTGGAGTGGCGGGAAAACCACTCAGTGGGCTGCCATCTGGGAGGGAGTCAGTCTGGCCCAAACATGACCATCAGCATGGACTCCTGCCTTGAGGCAGGAAGAGGAGGCACATGTTAATCGCCTTACCCCATTTCCTACACATGGGGAAACAGGCTGCAGGGAAGCACAGCCAGCCAGAGTACAGCATCAAGACTCAGACCAGGGGTTTTATGACTCTTCCTCTCCCAGCTTCATGGGTCCAATTGCGCAAGCCCCTTGTATTTGTGTTTGGGGCCGTGAGGGTCTGCCTAGGAACACTGTGGACCTCCCAACTTTCCCCAATCCTTGACAATGGCACAAAGATCTACTCCCTTGTCCCCACCATGCATTGAAAAGGGCCTCCTGAAGCTGGGCTTACCCAACCCTCCCTTCCTCCTTCTTCCACCTCTCAGCTCCCTAAGATCAAACAAAGGCAAAACCCCAAAATATACACATTGCCAGATACACACACATACAGCCAGACACACCCCCCTCCACCTCTCACACTCACTACACACAAGGCCAGATAGACACGATACGACCCCTTGCCCCCAACCCCGCACCACATACACACACAATCACAGCCAGACCAGAGCCAGGCCCACCCTCACTACATGCAGAAGCCATCCACATCCACCCCCCACCTAGAAGCATACAGCCTGACATCCCTGCCTGGAACCAGACCCTGCAAACACACACTAACCTTTTGTACGCCCCTGGTCCACCCAGGGTAAATTATAACACAAGTCTTCCAGCAACAAAAGCAGTTCAGCTTCCAAAGTCCGCTCTGGGGACCAGAGGCTGGAGGGCTGCAGTGGGCATGTGACCTGCACAAAGCTGTACCCTCTTCCTGTTCGGGCTCTCTCCATTCCCATGACAACAGCTCCATCGACCAAGATCTCTCAGGCAAGGCCAGGGGCAGCAGAGTCCCCCTTCCTGCCCAACCCCCAAGACTTCAACTTGAACGCTACCCAGCTACACATGGTCTGGATCCTGGGGTTGGCTTCCTGCTTCATTCCAAAGACAGTTCTAAAGCTTCAATCCCCCAACCCCCAACCAGGGGAGCCCGTGGGAAAACCTTCCCACCAAAAAGCTGCAACAGAGCTGGCTTTATGCTCCCAGTAATAACACCTTGGACCAGAGTGGAGGGGGGGAGGAAGGAGAGAAATTAAAGAGTTTCAGGAACAGAAACTGCCAGAGGTCCCAGAGGAGGAGGCATCAGAACAAAGCGGGGAGGGGATAACCAGGAGACAGCCCTCCCCTCGAGACAGAGACCTCTGGGGAGACTGGGGCAGCGTGGGAGACACTGAGGGACAAAGATCTCGGGAAACGCTGGGTAACACTTCCACAATATTCACTGGCAAATTCACCCGCCTCCAGGCCGCCTCCTCCCACCTCAAGCCAACCGGAGCGATTACGGGCAGACAGGGGCAGTGGGGGAGGGCGAGGGTCATGCCCGGGCCCATCGTGGAGACAGGCAGGGGGTGTCTGCTTGCCCGGGGGTCCCACGCCCTCAGAGCTAGCAGCAGGAGGGCGTGCAGAGGGTGGGGTGGCTGGGCGTCCCAGGGGAAAGGGGGCCAGTTTAGCAGACCCCCCTGCTTCCGCTGGCGATGAGAAATATTGCGATAAATTTCCCTCCATCCCCATTCTACCCCCCCCGCCCGGGCTTCCCCAGGAGCCCATGTCCCAGGATCAGGGACCCCAGTTACCGGGTGGCCGCTCCCACCTTCCCTACAGCCAAACTTTCGGCGGGGCCCCGGGAGGGGTGTTCCGGAGGGAGGCTCTGCTGAGGTGGTTCAGGGAGGGGGCGGGGCGCCGGCGCCGGGACGGGGAGCGGGGACAGGCTGGGGGAGGTGCCCGAGAGGACCCGGACCCCGGCGGGGAAGGGCGCCCTCCCCCGGCCTCGCAGCCGCCCCAAAGCACATCCCCTTCTGCGGGCCCCAAGTCCCCGCGCGTCCACGGTGCCCCTGTGCCCACGGGAGAGCGACCCCTGCCCAGACCGAAAAGGGGGCAGATCGGGCAGAGCAAGGGGCGGCTTTGGTTCGTGGGGAGCGGCGACCCAACCCAGCGCGCATCCTGCAAGCCCTCCCGGCTGCCCCGGACCTTCCCCCTCGCTACCTCGGAACAGGGTCTGCCCGGGGGCTGCTGCACAAAGAGGTGGTGGTCGAGGGAGACGCCAAATCGTTAAGAGGGGGAGCCCGTTTCGGCCATCTTGGAAGAGAGGAAAGGGAAAAAGGGACAGAAAAAAGGGAGAAAGAAAGGCGGACGGGGCAAGCTGGGCTAGGGGCTGACGGGGCGCGAGGGGTGCGAGGGCAGGATCGGCTCAGAGCCTCCCCCTCCCACCGGGGCTTGCAAAGAACGGTCGGCCCCCCATCCCAATCCCCAGAGGGTTGCAGGCCAGGAGAGGGAAAGGAAGGGGGAGTCCGCTTCGCTTACCTGGGTTCGGGGTCCGGTGGGTCTCGGGGAGGGGGGGATGGGAGGGAGGGAGGGAAGGGAGGGGAGGGGGGCCGCAGCCGTGTCGCTCGCCCGGGCGGCGGGAGGGGAGAAACCTACGGTAAGAAAGGAGTTTGTGAAAGCGGCTTGGGGTGGGAGGGAGAGAGGGGAGGGGAGGGGACCGAGGGGGGAGGGGAGGGACCGGAGTTGGGGGGGAGACAAAATGGCTTTTTTCCTCCAGACAAGAGTAGGTCCCGCCCACCACTCACCCACGTGACTTCATTCCTTCAGGATGCTGGCAGAGAGGGGAAGAGGAGGGGGAGGCTGGCGCGGCCGCTCCCCGCCACCGGGTGCCGGGCCCCTAGCCAGAACGAGACCCCTCCCTTCCCATGCGGCCGCCCCGACCCCGGAGGATGGATTCTCTTATGTTACCTTCCGCAGTTAGCCCCCTCCCTTCAAAATATGGGTTCCCCCCACTGACCCTGTGATGCCCATCCCTAGCTGGGGCGCCTGGAAAATGGTGAAATGGGGACTGGGCTGAAAGGTGGCCCGCGGTCCTCCACGCCCCAGCCTAGATCAAAGGGCGTGGGGCTCCGGAGGGGGACGCGAAGCCTTCAGCCAGGCGTCCGAGCGATTTTCATTCACTCCAAGTGACACTCCCTTAAAATTAATAACTGCATCTGGGAGGGCGAGCGAGTCCTCCCCGCTCCCCTTGCCCCCTCGGCGGCAGGGGCGCTGGCCCCGGAAAGCGGAGCACCGGGATCCAGCCTGGGCGCCTGGCAGGGAGCAATCGCCGAGAGGGGAGTGGAGATGCGGGGTGAGGCCGGGTGGGGGGCCTCGCCGCGGGGGGATCAGGTCGCTCTGGCGGAGCCTGCGCCCCCGGCGTGCTCGGGCAGAGAATGGAGGCCCGCTGAGGACGGGAACTCAGGCTCCGGGCCTGGGACACAATAATCCGGCCGAAGGCGACAGGCCACACTGGACTAGGAAACGAGGCGCCGGGCTGTAAGGTGGGCCCGCGCCTTTTCTCCTGCCTGGCGCTGATTCCCGCATTTTTCGCTCGCGCCCTGCGCTGCGCGCTGCCTGTGCGCCTCCCTCGGCGCGCGGGCGGGAGAGTCGGGCGAGCGCCAAGACGGCTGGGCCCGACTCCCACTGGCGCCCCGGCTCCACCTGGCGCTGGGGCTCCGGTCCCCAGTGGCTCCGGCCGGAGGGAGAGAACGAGGAGGGAGGCTTGGAAACGCCGGGAGGAGCGGTGAGGCCGACGCCGGGGAAGCGAATCGATACTGCGTTACTGGACGCCCGTGGGCCTCATGAGGACGGTCGATTCCCTCATTCGTTATTCACGATTTATTAGGGATGGCGGCCGCGTCTGTCCCTCCAGAGAGCTCGATTATCCATCCGGCCAGCAGCGCCATTCGGCGCACTGACGGTGGGAGGCTCGAGTTAGAAATTAGGAAAGGAATCTTCGCCCAGTTTTGGAGCGCCTGCCTCCTCTTCCCTCGTTGCTCGCAGCCAAGGCGGCCGCGAAGCTGGAGGCCTCGGGTGAATGCTTTCGCCCTCTGGCCGGCGACCAGGAGACCTGCGCACACTGGCCGCCGAGTGACCCCAGCTCGAGCCTGCAGCCACACCAGCGGGACGGGGGCGGGGAGGAAGAGGAAGGGCGGAGAGACTTCCTTCCAGAGGGAGTGGTCCGAGAACCGGCGGGAGAAGGGCCAAGGGAAGATCCGGTCACCTGCTCCGGAGCCTGCAGGCGGAGAGGCGAGTAGTTCACCGGCCCCGGAGGAAAGGGGACCCGCCCACTGTTCCCAGGCAAATGTGTCGCCGGCATCCTGGACTCTGCCAGGGAAGACGCGCTTCCACTCGCTCTGCAGGGAGTGGGGCGCGGGAGGGACTCCCAGCCAGCCGCCCCTCTCTGGCTACAAGACCCCGAACAAGAGAAATCTGTAACAGGGGCTCTGCGGAGATCTGGATCCTACCCACCAACCACATGGGCACCTGGGGGGCTGCCCCTCGGGGCATTATCAGCCAGTGGGAAGGGGGTTGACGTTCGTCGGCGGCCCATGAATCCTGGAGGGCTGCCCGAGGGGCCACCGGGGTCCATCCACTTATTCCTCGGTTGTTAAGCGCCAGACAGGAGAGAACCGCTACAGAGGAGTGTGCTAAGACCCCATTACCCACTAAAACTCCATTTTCATCTTTTGTGTCCTGGATGACTAGTCTCCACATTCCTGGCCTTTCTGGTTTCTCAGGAGAACCTTCTGACCCATCTCCTCCCACATCGGAAGAGTTTCCTAGTCTTTTGTTCTACTGCTAGCCGACATAGAAAGCACCTGTCATGTGCCAGTGTCAAATACTGCGCTAGGAACTGAGAACTCAAGGCACAGGAGCCTGGCTTTTGCGCGGGGCGCTCACAGGCCGGTGGGTGCAAACCCTGAAGGACACACAGCCTGTCCCTTTAGCGCCCACCGCTTCTGGTGTGAGTTCCCGCTAAGGGTGGGTGAGTACTGGGGTGGGCTTCCAGAAGAGGCCTCCTTTGAGCCGAGTCTGCAGAGACCAAGTGTCTATGAGAACTGCTTAAGAGTGCTTTGCACATTCTCCTCCACAAAGGTCGAGGCTCCCACTGCGCCCAGGAATGCGCCTTGTCAGACATTAGGCGCCCCTTGATTTTGTGTTTGCATCTCACGCGGTCCTCTAGCTGACAAGTGCATCAGAAGAGTCACAGTGTCTGTCACAGGCTAGAGGCTCGCAGAGGACAGGAACGCGGGAAATCTAGGCAATTACCTTCAGCATATACCAAGAGCTATTGCGAGGATCAGATCCCTTTAAAAACGGTGATGAGACAGAAGAGGGCGGCTCCTCTAGAGCTTTCCGGAACGTCTTTACCTCTGTGTCCTTTATACCTTTTATCTCCCCCAAACAAGGTCGTTGGTCAGTTTCTCCTATTTCCCAATCTTCCTGCCCCACTTCTCTATGTAGTTTTAGGGAGAAAATGTGTTATTTGCCTTTTTCTCTGATGCTTCTCATATTAAATGCGTCTATTTTCCCTCTCTCCATTGTCTTGAGGTCTTCCCCACTCACCCTGCCTAGTTCTCCGTCATGTCCCTTCTCTCCCTGTATCACAACAATGTTCTCCCTTTCTCACCTTTGTTTCTCTTCATACCTGTTTCTCTCTGTGTGTCTCTCTCATTCTCTTCCCTTCCAAATGTAGTATTTGGAGATTGTAATATCGATTGAGACAGACAATAGAAAACTGTCGAACCTCCACTGTAAATTCATTCTTAATCCTATGAAAAAATGCATCCTGAAACGTGTTGCATGCACAGTGAGACAAAAACCTCTGTCTTTAGGTTTCCTGCGATCCAGCTTGGAGGCGGGGTGGGGGTGTGGAGGGAAGTGCTGGAGAAATTATCCCATTATTGACTGAGCAGCAAAGAATTTTCAAGAACAGTGATTCTCCTAGAAAAAGTATTGCTGCTGCCATTTCAATGCAAAATTTGGCTTTTGAGTAAAAGGCTTAGGTTTTTATCTTCCGGGGGGAAAAAAAACCCAAAAGACAAAAAAAAAAAAAAACCGCAGCGTCCCTGGGTGGGCTCGAACCACCAACCTTTCGGTTAACAGCCGAACGCGCTAACCGATTGCGCCACAGAGACCGGATCGAGTGCTGGCGTGATGCTGAGCCGAGTCAATGGGAGCGAGACTGGACGGCGCAGACGCCGTAAGAGATGCCGCCATCCGGCGAAATAAGTGGAACCTGGGGGAGAAAGGGAAGGATCCTGATGGGGGAGGGGGGCGAAAGAGCTTGGGAGGAGAGGACGAGGGACGTGCACGCCCTTCCCCCATTGGCTCGGCGAGAGGTCGACTCTGGCTATCAGGTTCTACCTCGAACGTGGAGAGGCGCGGAATGTCCCTTTTTAGGGTGACCTGAGGTTGAGGATACGTGAAGTCGGCCCGCAGGAAGTCCCCCAAATCAGAACAACCTTCGGCTTCCAAACTCCCCTTCACAGCTGAACCCCTGCCGCCGCAGAATACCCGCGACGCCTTCCCCTTCCCACCTGCATCATTAAATTTCCATTTAATGGGCGCCTCCTATATACTAGGCACTGTTGTGGGCCAGTGAATATTCCCAGCCTAGGCAAGTGCCTGGTACACAGTAAACGTAGGATTTCTGGAGTGAATAAATAAGCTAGCACGACTAATACGACGAACTCATACATCACGTTGATAAGCGTCACGGTGCCCCTTCAGCTAGGGCCGCAGCCTCCTAAACCCAGTTTCACCAGCCCACGTGCGCGCAGGCTCCGCCCCCAGTCCCTGAGGTCCCGAGTCCAGGTCCGCCGAGATCCCACTATGCACCGTGTCGCAAGCCTCTTCCGCACCCACAGTGACTTTTCACTTCCGCTTTTCCCGCCTCCGTTTTGACTTCGCAACCAAACTACCTGTGCTGGTGACCGACAGGGATGTGCGACCAATAGAAAGCCCAGATGTCCAGGAAGAGTCCGCCTATCAGCCAATGAAGAGACAGCAGTGAAAGCGGTTGCGCAGTGAAGGCTAGACCCGGTTTACTGGAATTGCTCCGGCGATCGAGGGGTCCTAGTACACCGCAATCATGGTGAGATGGGGAGTTAAAGCAAAGGGGCATGGGGAAGGATTGAGAAGCGGAGGGGGTCGGGAAAGGCTTGGGGAAGAAAAGGGCCTAGCGTCGATGGAAGGAAGAGGTTTCAGTTCGAGGGGAGCGGGTCCCGGTGAGGACCAAGAGGGTGAGTGCGGCTCATCGCCGCCACACAGTGCTCATCCCAGCTGGAGAACCAGGGGTTCAAACGCCTCCGGAATGGAGAACGGGCGTACAGGAGCCTCCGCATCAGGAGCTGAGCCGGGGGCTGTGGCAGCGTTTGACCCCCCGCGCTGACCCCTCCGCTCTGTCTGTCCTAGTCTATTATGTCCTATAACGGAGGGGCCGTCATGGCCATGAAGGGGAAGAACTGTGTGGCCATCGCTGCAGACAGGCGCTTCGGGATCCAGGCCCAGATGGTGACCACGGACTTCCAGAAGATCTTTCCCATGGGTGACCGGCTGTACATCGGTCTGGCCGGGCTCGCCACTGACGTCCAGACAGTGTAAGTTTCAAGGGTCCCCGCCCACATCCAGGCCTCTTCTTGGACCATCCAACCCCGGCGTCTTGACCGGCCAAGGTGTCAGTCATCTACCACACACCACCAGTGAGTTTGAGACTTTGCCGCCTCCAAAAACATGTCCTTCCCTTTCTTTTTTCTTTTTTCTTTTAGACAGGGACTTGCTCTGTCACCCAGGCTGGAGCTCAGTGGCATGATCTTGGCTCACTGCAACCTCCACCTCCCAGGCTCAAGCGATTCTCCTGCCCCAGCCTCCTAAGTAGCTGAGACTACAGGCGCATGCCACCATGCCTGGCTAATTTTTGTATTTTTAGTAGAGACAGAGTTTCACCATGTTGGCCAGGCTGGTTTCAAACTCCTGACCTCAAGTGATCCACCTGCCTCAGCCTCCCAAAGTGCTGGGATTACAGGCGTGAGCCACCGCACCTGGCCTGACTTTGATTTTGACAACAATTTTGAGCGGACAAGACAAGCCCAATAGAAACACCTTGCAAGCAGTTGGGGTTTTAATATTACATCTCAGGGTTAGGGAAGCATTGGCAATGTGCCAAATCTATGGGAGCAGATTCTGGAGAGACAAAGTCTGTAGGGAGGGAAATAATGAGCAGCAGTTTGATAGCTGAACCTTACATTTAGCAGTGAGGGGAGAAGAGAAACCAGAGAAGAATAAGAGAGGAAAAGAATGGTGATAGGTTTTCAGGAGGGAATACGCGGTCACAGGGGGCAGGTGCTGCAGGGTACTGGTGGCCTGAGGAGCAGCAGGTCCTAGATTTGTTTCCTAGAAGGTGGAGAGACTAGCGCACAAGTGTGGGTGGATGCCTGTCAGAAAATGTTCTCATTTTGGCTGGGCGCAGTGGCTCACGCCTGTAATCCCAACACTTTGGGAGGCCGAGGCGGGCGGATATCTTGAGATCAAGAGTTCCAGACCAGCCTGGCCAACATGGTGAAACCCTGTCTCTACCAAAAATACAAAAATTAGCCAGGCTGGGTGGTGGGCACCTGTAATCCCACCTACTCGGGAGGCTGAGGCTGGAGAATTGCTTGAACCTGACAGACGAATGTTGCAGTGAGCTGAGATTGTGCCACTGCACTCTAGCCTGGGCAACAGAGTGAGACCCTGTCTCAAAAAAAAAAAAAAGAAAGAAAGAAAGAAAAAAAGAAAATGTTCTCATTTCTCTTAAAACTCCCTGAATCTCAAGAACATAACACTTACTGAGATCTCACCCAGCCTGCCCTTTTTTCCTGTCCTGGTAGAGTCAGAGAATGACATCCTGGGGTTCCTGTCAGTGTGAAGTCTCCCGTGAGCCTCCAGTCACTGCTGTTCTCACACCATTTCCTTTTCTTCAGAGGGCTTTATCTCACTGCATTTGCTTCCTTGTGGGCAAAGCTGCTCATTTCACTAGGCCTCGGTTTCTTACCTGGAAGATGAAGCTCAAGTTATTTCTAAGGCTCTTTGCTCTGGTATCCTGAGACTCACTGCTTTTCCTCCAGCAGGTGTGGCATTGGTCTGCTCTATGCAAGGGCCTATCCTGGGGCTCTGAGATGGAACTGGCAAGCTGTGACCTTTTTTCCTTTTTTCACCAGAGCTACCAAATGGCCTTTTTCTAAGGCACCTTTCAAGTCTGTTAGCACATAGCACAGCAGTTGGTGCTGACCTTTTTTTTTTTTTTTTTGTCACCCAGGCTGGTAACATAAACTTAACTCACTGCAACCTCCGCCACCAAGGCTCAAGTGATCCTCCCACCTCACCCTCCCAAGTAGCTGGGACTACAGGTGTGCACCACTATGCCCAGCTAATTTTTGTAGTTTTTGTAAGAGACAAGGTTTCGCTATGTTGCCCAGAGCTGGACTCCTGAGCTCAAGCAGTCCTCCCGCCTCAGTCTCCCAAAGTGCTGGGATTACAGGTGTGACCCACTATGCCCAGCCTAAACACTTTTAATATGGAACGCTTCACAAATTTGCATGTCATCCTTCTGCTAATCTTCTCTGTATTATTCCAGTTTTTTTTTTTTTTTTTTTTTTTTTTGAGACGGAGTCTCGCTCTTTCACCCAAGCTGGAGTGCAGTGGCGCGATCTCGGCTCACTGCAGGCTCCGCCCCCCGGGGTTCCGCCATTCTCCTGCCTCAGCCTCCCGCGTAGCTGGGACTACAGGCGCCCGCCACCTCGCCCGGCTGATTTTTTGTATTTTTAGTAGAGACGGGGTTTCACCGTGTTAGCCAGGATGGTCTCGATCTCCTGACCTCGTGATCCGCCCGCCTCGGCCTCCCAAAGTGCTGGGATTACAGGCGTGAGCCACCGCGCCCGGCCTATTCCAGTTTTAATATATGTGCTGCTGGCCGGGCATAGTGGCTCACGCCTATAATCCCAGCACTTTGGGAGGCCGAGGCGGGCGGATCACGAAGTCAGGAGATTGAGACCATCCTGGCTAACACGGTGAAACCCCATCTCTACTAAAAATACAAAAAGCTAGCCGGGAGTGGTGGCGGGCACCTGTAGTCCCAGCTACTTGGGAGGCTGAGGCAGGAGAATGGCGTGAACCCAGGTGGCGGAGCTTGCAGTGAGCCGAGATTGCGCCACTGCACTCCAGCCTGAGCGACCAGTGAGACTACGTCTCAAAAAAAAAAAAAAAAAAAAAAAAATATATATATATATATATATATACATGCTGCCAAAGTGAGCACCAGTTGCTACTTCCTAACATATGGAACACTTTGCAGTTTTCCCTGGGCAGGGACTGAGATGAGATGTCTCCTTATGTTCCCCTGACCTCAACCGGGTAGACACTCAGGAATATTCAATAATGACTTACTAACTCACTTTTCTCCTACCTCAGTGCCCAGCGCCTCAAGTTCCGGCTGAACCTGTATGAGTTGAAAGAAGGTCGGCAGATCAAACCTTATACCCTCATGAGCATGGTGGCCAACCTCTTGTATGAGAAACGGTGAGTGCAAGTGTAGCTAGCACTGAGGGGAATGCAGACATCTTTGAATGTCATATGGAGTAGGTACTAAGGAAAGGGATTCTCCTTGTTTTTCCATCTCTTATTTGCAGGATAATATCCTTATTTTATGGGTGTGTTTTCTTTGGGCCTGTCTGACAACCAAATAGGAAAGAAAATACTTATGTTGGAAGAAGGCAAGGAATGCACATAGCAGATAAATTTGCATCTAGGCAAAAGTTAGTCCCACCAGAGTGTTCTGGGGTCTCCCCGCAGGAGCCACCGTTACCCTAGAGCTATTATGTCAGCACTGGGTTCTTGGGAATAGCAGGAAGCCTAGGAATGGGGTGTTCATTTTTGTCAGTTCTCTTTGAGGGATTTATGGTGAAAAACAAGGGGCCTAACTGTAGAATTCAGTGCAGAAATCTAGGATGGAACTGAAAGGAAACCCTGTGGGTGCTTTCTACCTCTGGGCAAACCTGGGTGGCCAGAATACAAGTTGAGCTCTCTTTTTCTTTTTTTTTTGAGACGGAGTCTTGCTCTGTCGCCCAGGCTGGACTGCAGTGGCGCAATCTCGGCTCACTGCAACCTCCACCCCCCGGGTTCAATCAATTCTTCTGCCTCAGCCTTCCACGTAGCTGGGACTACAGGTCCATATCACCACACCCGGCTGATTTTTGTATCTTCAGTAGAGATGCAGTTTCAACATGTGGGTCAGGCTGGTCTTGAACTCCTGGCCTCAGGTGATCCACCTGCCTTGGCCTCCCAAAGGCCTATTATAGGCGTGAACCACCACGCCCGGCCTGATCTCTTTTTTTTTTCTTTTAACTTTTTATTTTGAAGTAATTTTTGTAATTTGTAAAAATACTCTTCAGCTTTCAAAAACTTTTTCTTTTTTTTTCTTTTTTGAGATGGAGTCTTGCTCTGTTGCCCTGGTGTGCAATCACGACTCACTGCAGTCTCCACCTCCCGGGTCCAAGTGATTTTCCTGAGTAGCTGGGATTATAGGTGTATGCCATCACACCTGGCTAATTTTTTTTTTTTTTTTTTTTTTTTTTTTTTTTTAGTAGAGACAGGGTTTCATCATGCTGGTCAGGCTGGTCTTGAACTCCTGACCTCAACTGATCTACTGCCTCAGCTTCCCAAAGTGCTGGGATTATAGGCATGAGCCACCGTGCCCGGCAAAAAATCTTACAAAGTTGTAACAATTAACTTACATTTGGACATATATTAAATGGCTTGCTGGGTGCGGTGGCTCATGCCTGTAATCCCAGTACTTTGGGAGGCCAAGAAAGGTGGATCACTTGAGGTCAGGAGTTCGAGACCAGCCTGGTCAACATGGTGAAACCTCATCTCTACTAAAAATACAAAAATTAGCTGGGTGTGGTGGTGCACGCCTGTAATCCCAGCCACTCGGGAAACTGAGGCATGAGAATTGTTGAACCTGGGAGGCGGAGGTTGTAGTGAGCCAAGATCATGCCACTGTACTCCAGCCTTGGTGACAGGGTGAGACTTAGTCTCAAAAGAAATAAAAAATAGGCCGGGCGTGGTGGCTCATGCCTGTAATCCCAGCACTTTGGGAGGCCGAGATGGGCGGATCTTGAGGTCAGGAGATCAAGACCATCCTGGTCAACATGGTGAAACCCCGTCTCTAATAAAAATGCAAAAATTAGCTGGGCGTGGTGGCACACACCAGTAATCCCAGCTACTTGGGAAGCTGAGGCAGGAGAATCGCTTGAACCTGGGAGGTGGAGGTTGCTGTGAGCAACCTGCCTCGCTCTGAGTGGTACAGCTGCACTGCCTGGCTATTTTTTTTTTTTAGGACGGTTTCATGTGGCAGGCTGTCCAACTCTGCCTCATCTGCCCTGCCCCAAGTGGATTCAGCATGAACACTGCGCCAAAAAAAAAAATAAATCTGGTTATCTGGTAGCTAAACCATCATAACCAGCTCAGGCTGTGTTGACCTATTATGCTGATGCAGTCCATCTGAGTATTTTCTGCAGTGTTCAGGGTGCGTAGATGGTATCTCTGGGGTCCAGATTTTAAAAAGGGCCTGGACATTGCTTTTGCAATCAGTCTCAGCTGTCCAGCCAGAAAAATCACTGATTTCAGATGGGCTCATAGAGGAAGCTCCCGGCAATAGTAGCTAAGAATCTAGAATTTTTCATCCTACGTATTTTTTTTTTTTAATAAGTATTTTTTTTATTTTTTTATTTTTTTTTATTATTATTTTTTTGATGGAGTCTCACTCTTTCGCCCAGGCTGGAGTGCAGTGGTGCGATCATGGCTCACTGCAACCTTTGCCTCCTAGTGCAAGCAATCCTCCTGCCTCAGCCTCCTGAGTAGCTGGAACCATAGGTGCATGCCACCACGCCTGGCTAATTTTTAAATTTTTTTGTAGAGACGGGTCTCACTTTGTTGCCCAGGTTGGTCTTGAATGCCTAGGCTCAAGCAATCCTCCAGCCTTGGCCTCCTCCCTAAGTGCTGAGATTACAAACGTGAGCCATCATGCCTGGCCTAAAAAAGTTATTTTCATGGTGGCTCATGCCTGTAATCTCAAACTGCGTGTGTGTGTGTATATGTGTGTGTGTTTCTATTTAGAGCTATAACTGAAGATCATGCCCTTAGAAATGACTGTGATCCAGGCCTGGCGCGTTGACTTACACCTGTAATCTCAGCACTTTGGGAGGCCGAGGCGGGCGGATCACAAGGTCAGGAGATCGAGACCATCCTGGCTAACACGGTGAAACCCCGTCTGTACTAAAAATACAAAACATTAGCCGGACATGGTGGTGGGCGCCTGTAGTCCCCAGCTACTCAGGAGGCTGAGGCAGGAAAATGGCTTGAACCCAGGAGGCGGAGCTTGCAGTGAGCCAAGATCGCGCCACTGCACTCCACTCCAGCATGGGCGACAGAGCGAGACTCTGTCTCAAAAAAAAAAAGAAATGACTGTGATCCAATAAGACATATGGATAACGTCTCTTTTACTGACTCTTTCTATTGAGGATATTGGCCATTTGTTATTTGGTATTTTATACAGATACTCCTTACCTTATGACCTGTTATAAGTTTAAAATATTGTAAGTTGAAATGGGTATTTTGTAGACATAGGATGCAAATACACAAAACACTATATCCAAAAATTGCTCACAGCAGAACAGTGTAAAGTATCTGTTGTTTCCTCTGTGATTGTGTGGCTGACTGGGAGCTGCGGCTCATTGCCACTGCCCAGCATCAGGAGTGGGTTTGGTACCACATATTGCTAGCCTGGGAAAAGATCAAATTTCAAAGCATAGATTCCACTGAATGCCTGTTACTTTTGTACCATCATAAAGTTGAAAAATTTTAAGTTGAACCATCATAAGTCAGGGACCATCATCTGTACATAAAGATCCCTAAGACTGATTTTTCTTTTTTTTTTTTTTTTATTTTTTTTTTTTTTTTTTTTTTCTGAGATGGAGTCTTGCTCTGTCGCCCAGGCTGGAGTGCAGTGGCGCAATCTTGGCTCACTGCAAGCTCCGCCTCCTGGGTTCACGCCATTCTCCTGCCTCAGCCTCCCGAGTAGCTGGGACTACAGTCACCCGCCACCACGCCCGGCTAATTTTTTTTTGTATATTTAGTAGAGACGGGGTTTCACCGTGTTAGCCAGGATGGTCTTGATCTCCTGACCTAGTGATCCGCCCGCCTCGGCCTCCCAGAGTGCTGGGATTACAGGCGTGAGCCACTGCGCCTGGCCCAAGACTGATTTTTCTTAAAGATCAGTGTCTAGAACAAGTTTCTGATGAGCTGCCATTTCCTTTTGACAGACAATGAGAATAACCCAGCCACTGAGTATCCCTCTTTGCCTTGCCTGCTAGGGGGCTCAAAACAAAACTTTGTGTTCAGTCTGAGTTATCTTGTATTATTTTAATGGTTTAGTTTTATTTTTCAGTGTTTTTCATATAAACTGCCTCCAATCCTTTCTCTAAAGGAGTAGAGGTATAAACATACACATAGAGGATTGAGTGATGGTAGGATCTTGGGTGAGGAGAGGGAGGATTAGAAGAAAACAATTCTGAAAGAAAGGAGGAGGACAAGAGGGTCAGAGGTGAGAAGGATAGAAAGGTAAGTGTTGAAGAAAAGAAAGTGAAAAAGTCTTAGTATTTCTAGCTGGCAGAAGAAGGGAGAGGGAGCTGGTCTCAGGGAAAGGGGATCTTCCTAAACAGGTCCTCCATTTCCCTTTGGGTCTGGGTCTAGGCCGGGGCCTTGTCTGAATAGGCTTGAACATGAAAGCGAGCGTTGTTGAGTTCTGGTTTCTCTCTCGTGCTGGCCCCCACAGGTTTGGCCCCTACTACACTGAGCCAGTCATTGCCGGGTTGGACCCGAAGACCTTTAAGCCCTTCATTTGCTCTCTAGACCTCATCGGCTGCCCCATGGTGACTGATGACTTTGTGGTCAGTGGCACCTGCGCCGAACAAATGTACGGAATGTGTGAGTCCCTCTGGGAGCCCAACATGGTATGTTGGTGGCATGGAGTGGGACTGGGCTCTGAGGTACCCACCCTTGGTCATTAGGAAAAAAGTGTGTTTATGTGGCAGGTAATGGAGAGAATGGTGCAGGTGGGAGAGAAAGCCACAGCTGCTGCTCCTTGGAAGGGTATCCAGAAATTCCATCTGCGAGGCTGGCTGGCTGGCTCCAGAGGAGAGCATCTTCTGTTAGGAGACCACAGTTAGATATTTACCACAGCAGTAAGAATTCATTACATTGGGTTTACAGGGTTCTCGCATCCATTCATTGAGCAAACATTTAACTCAGTGTAGGGTTAGAGGCAGCTCAACAGAATGGGCTTTGGAACCAGGTTGTCTGGGTTGGAAACCTGGATCCACCCACCACCTTAGTTATTGTTCTTGGAGAAGCCAGTTTACCTCTCTGCCTCTACTACCTTGACTATAAAATGGGGATGATAAAGTCTACCTTAGAACTGGTGCTGAGGAAGCTGGGCGCGGTGGCTCACACCTGTAATCCCAGCACTTTGGGAGGCTGAGGCAAGCAGGTCACCTGTTTGGAGTTCGAGACCAGCCTGACCAACATGGAGAAACCCCGTCTCTACTAAAAAAACAATGTTAAATTAGCCGGGCATGGTGGTGCATGCCTGTAATCCCAGCTACTCGGGAGGCTGAGGAGAATCGCTTGAGCCTGGGAGGCGGAGGTTGCGGTGAACCAAGATCATGCCATTGCACTCCAGCCTGGGCAACAAGAGCTAAACTCCATCTCAAAAAAAAAAAAAAAAAGTGGTGCTGAGGAAAACAAATGACTATATGTGCTGCCAAAGCGAGCACAAAAACAAGTGAGAAGAGATGAGATAGTGCTTGATGGCGAGGGTCGGCTGTCGTTATTGAGTGCCAGCTCTTCCGGGCATTGGGGAAAGCAGGTACAGTCTGCTTTCAAGGGCCCACTGCAGTCCAGTGAAGCAAGACACATCCAAATACCTGTTAAACTGCAGTTTGTTGGGAAGAGGAGGAAAGAAAGGGTCTGGGGGCAAAGGTACAGGAAGGGGCAGGTATGCTCAGTGACTGGAGAGAGCTGAGCCTGGCTGGATTGTGGGTTAAACATGGGGGAAATGATGCTGGAGACTGACATGAGACCTCAAAGGGCCTTGAATGCCATGCCAAGGAGTTTGAACTCTGTCCTCTGCCATAAGGAACCTAGGGAATCAGGTGCCTTTAGGTGGATGTGACAGGCTGTTACCGCCTGCAGGAGGCACTGAGGTCCTGAGCAAAGACAGTGGCAGTGGGGAGGCAAGAAGGCAGCTGTCAAGGGGACTTAGTCACTTAAAACAGAAGCAAAGGAGGTAGAGACAGGATGGCTGGGTTCTCCAGCTAGGCTAGCCAAGACAGAATGTAGAAGGAACAGGTTTGGGGAAGTGGGTTTGTGGTTGGACAGGTTGGGTTTTGAGGTACCTCTTAAGATATCCAGGATCAGAGCCCATCAGACAGCTGCTAAAGCACACTGGAGCTAAACAGGGATTCTTCTCCCTATTTTACAGAGGAGAAACTGAGGCTCAGTGAAGAGACATAACTATTTGCCCAATGTCACACTGCTGATTAGTAAAAGAAATTCAGGGCTTGAAGTCCCTTTCACTTCCCTTTATATAATTCTGCTTCCTTCCAAGGAAGGAGCTGAGAGGGGCTTCCCACATCCTGGGAATCATCCCTTACTTCAGGCATGTCTTGGGGCCACAGCTGGGAATCTTGAGCCTAGAAAAAAGAGAGTTAAGGGACCAGACCAAATCAGAGCCAGAGGCTGTGGTTTGAAGGGGTTCCACTCTGTTGGCAGGATCCGGAACACCTGTTTGAAACCATCTCCCAAGCCATGCTGAATGCTGTGGACCGGGATGCAGTGTCAGGCATGGGAGTCATTGTCCACATCATGTGAGTATGGGCTGGGAGAAGTCTAAAAGCTCTGCAGACACCCTGCCTCTCTCCCTTCTCCACAAGCATACACCCCATTTTCCCAGCCCCCTGGTCACGCGTGAGATAAGAAAGGTGCTTTTGGCAGTCCTGGGTGAGCAAAAGTCCATGCCTCCCTATGGCTGGTAGCTGGCAGCCTACCCAGCTTCCTCTGGCCTCTGTCAGGCGAGGTTCTGTGACCCTGTGCTTACAAGAGACATTTCTTCCTTAACAATGTCTGCAAAGTCTCAGGGATCCGTGTTGGGGTGAGCCACAACAAAGCTACTGCAGATGGACTGAAATTCTAGGTGGCTCGCATCCTCTCTCCAGCCCAGATCTGTATGATGTTCTGAGCTCTAGGGACCAATTTCCAAGCCCCAGCCAACTCCCTAAGTGCCATCCCCCTTGTCCTTTTACTTGTTTGGGGCCATCACAAGGAACCTGATTGGATAGAGTAGGAGGTATCCTTCCAATCACTTTCCTACATTGCAGGATAAGCATTTGGACCCTTTTGGGGGATAGCCTGCTTAATTACCATGAAATACTATTTGGCTGGGCGTGTTGGCTCACGCCTGTAATCCCAACACTTTGGGAGGCTGAGGCAGGTGGATCACAAGGTCAGGAGTTCGAGACCAGCCTGGCCAACATGGTGAAACCCCATCTCTACTAAAATACAAAAGTTAGCCGGGTGTGGTGGTGCGTGCCTGTAATCCTAGCTACTCAGGAGGCTGAGGCAGGAGAATTGCTTGAACCGGGGAGGTGGAGGTTGCAGTGAGCCAAGATTGCACCATTGCACTCCAGCCTGGGCAACAGAGTGAGACTCTGTCTCAAAAAGAAAACAAAAACAAAAAACCCAAAAAACAGAATTTACCACCGAAGGTTTTTTTATGTTCTTTGGGGTGAAACATACCACACCTTCTCCTTCCTAAGTGGCTTGTTCTCTAGGCTTGGAGGAGCTCTTCCCCCCGCTTTTTTTTTTTTTTTTTTTTTGAGATGGAGTCTCGCTCTGTTGCCCAGGCTGGAGTGCAATGGCCCTATCTCAGCTCACTGCAAACCTCTGCCTCCTGGGTTCAAGCGATTCTCCTGCCTCAGCCTCCTGAGTAGCTGGGATTACAGGCGCGTGCCACCATGCCCAGCTAATTTTTGTATTTTTAGTAGAGATGGGGTTTCACCATGTTGGTCAGGCTGGTCTTGAACTCCTGACCTCGTGATCCGCCTGCCTCGGCCTCCCAAAGCGCTGGGATTGCAGGCATGAGCCACCGCGCCCGGCCAAGCTCCTTCCCTTCTTTGGAGAGCTGTGAAGTCTGACCCTGAATGATTTTCTGGGAAAGCCTCCCCGAGGTGGTTCCACCTGCGGAAAGCTGGCCCAGGTCTCTGTTCCTATCCCTCCTTCCTCACCACAGGCGGAGGAGATGAGCTAGCAGGAATGAACTAGAGCAGGGTATTTACACCTAGAGGCAGCAGGCAGCCATGTGTTCTGCTCCCTTGCCCCAGGGCTTGGGGGCTTGGTGCTGAGGGCCAGGAGAGCTAGTCACAGTCACGGTCCAGATGGGTAGAGATGTTTTCTTGTGCTTTTCTCCCTCTGCAGCGAGAAGGACAAAATCACCACCAGGACACTGAAGGCCCGAATGGACTAACCCTGTTCCCAGAGCCCACTTTTTTTTCTTTTTTTGAAATAAAATAGCCTGTGTTTCACTCCTGTTTTGTCTTTGATGCCTTCCTGCAGATCTCTGCCCTAGCTGGGCAGCTACAGCCAGCCACTCACTGTGTGTGGCTGGGCCCTCGGCTTGCTTTCTGGCTCGTGCTCTACTCCATCAGTGCGTGCCAGTGGGGACAATCCACATGTCACTTGCTGCGTGCTCCCTGTGTGCTAGGCCCCACACAAGTGCTTTACACGGTCTAGAATTTATTCATCATAATGACTCAAGGTAGTTGAGATTATCCTTGTTTGGAGAAGAAGGACAGTTAAATAACGTACCCAAGTCTACTTTAATAAGTGATAAAGCGAGGACATAAACTCATGTTCCATTGACTCCAGAGCTCAGAATTCTTTTCACTCAAACTCTACGGGAAAACCCTTACATCTTTTATTGCTTCAGGTAGAAATTTGGCCAAGTACCCGTAAGTAGTCTAGATTAGTGTTTCTTAACCTGGCCAGCACATTAGTCTCCTGTGGAATTCCTAAAACACATACCTTGATCCCACCCCTTGAGATTCCAATTGGCCTTTTAGGGGCCTGGGTACCTGTCTTTTCCAGAATTCCCCAAGTGATTCCAGCTTGCAATCTGCAGTACATAGATGGCCTAATAAGCAAGTAGAAAGTTTGCACAGCAGAGTGGTTCCCAAACATTAGCCCCCATCAGAATCACCTGGAGGGCTCATTAAAAGTTTGATTCAGTAGATCTGGGTTGGAACCTGAGAATTTACACTTCTGATTCCCAGGTGCTAATGACACTGCTGGTCCAAGACCACACTTTGAGAACTACTGGGTTTTAAGCTAAGTGCCCAGATGGAGTAGATGAGGTGCACAGAGGTGACATGTTCAAAGTTATGTCAGGTGAGTGGCTCCTAGCCGGAGTTCGTTCTATACAGCTGGAGGAGCGGGGCGGTTTTTCCATTCTTCCATGTGCATGGTAGTAACAGCTAACAGGCAGATTGGCCCTGGTGCTGTGGTGTTTGTTTTTTCCTTAAGAGTCTCATTGTTGCCCGAGCTGGAGTGCTGTAGTGCAGTCATGGCTAACTGCAGCCTCAACCTCCCAAGCTCAAGTGATCCTCCTGCCTCAGCCTCCTGAGTAGCTGGGACTACAGACATGTGCCATCACATCCAGCTAATTCTTGTTTTGTAGAGACGGGGTCTCACTATGTTACCCAGACTGGTACCGAACTCCTGGGCTCAAGTGATCCTCCTGCCTTTGCCTCCCCAAGTACTGGGCGTGAGCCACCAAACCCAGCCAGTGGTACTGTGCTTTTAACCACTGTTTATTAATTGCATCTGAAAGTGGGATGTCATTGACCATATTCTTTCTCCAAACTCAAGCCATACATTGATTTAGCTGAAGCTGCCTCTAAAGCTAGGACCAAAACTTTTTAATTCTGGAAAGAAAAAAAAAAAAAAGGTTCGTTTCCCAAGGACTCACACGTAACAGATGTACACAAAGCTTTTTGAGTTTTATTTTTTTTCCTCAGGTTGGAGATTCATCGTAACATGCATGCATTTTCAAACAGTAACAGGGTCTCAAACTGTTTAAAGCAGACGTTAGACAAGCACAGGGGATTGAAAATTCCTATTTAAAAAAACTGCAGTGGGATATGGAGAAGTCACACACTTGGTGGGGTGGTGGTTTGTCCTGCTTACCCAAAAGGTGGATATGAACTTCATTCACATTTTTTAATTTCGATGATCTGACCTGATGCTGGGGTGTGCTGAGCAGTACTGCCCCCTCCCTCAAGGGTGTTGGCTCCCACCGCCCCACACAGTGGCTCTGCGCAAGGGCAAGAGGCTCCTGTGGAAACTTCTGCCCTGGGATACTGGCACAAGCTGCCAAGGGACAGCTGAGTCTCCTTTTCCCCATGGGGCACTCTTCATAAGCAGCACATTCTAGAGGAGGGAGAGGGCCATGTCACTGCCCCCTGCAGATGGCTGGTAGATTGGGGAACAGTTGTCTGAATGGGTTTTCCTTTTCAGGACCTCCTGCCCGCATGACTGCCAGAAAAGAGATGAGGCTCCTAGACTTGGGGGGGCCACAGGTTTAAGGCCAGAGCTCTGAGTGTTGTTTAAACGCACTGTCCCTTCCAGCCCCCAACACCTGAGTAATTCACATACTGGGGTGCTGCAGTTTTCTCTCCCACCCTGAATTGGTAAAAAGACAACTAGGGGGTAGGACTGGCTACTGAGAAAAGTCCTGGGTCTTTGGTCCACCTCCCCAAGGTATGCCCTGGCAGACCATGAAGACAGGAAAGGCAGGGCAGGAGTCTAGCCTCACGCCCTGAGCGCTACCAGCAGGCCTGTTTGAGGCCAAAAGCACAGGCAAGAGAAAGAGTGAAGTAGGGAGAGGGGATAAAGAGCTGCCTGTGGTGGGAACTTAAGAGACTGCCACTGAGAACAGCCACAGGGGCCACTTGTGCCGCCTGCCACAGACCAGCAACCCCTGAGCTAGAGAAAGAAGGAGAGGTGGAGCACTGCTTCAGTCTGTGCCCCTCAGCTGTGGCTTCCCGGCATGCCCTGTGACCCCAAGCCGCAGGGTACAGGAAAGGAGTTTGTGCTGGGGGACACAAAGACCCAGTGGTTAATTAACAGGAACCAGGGCCAGGGGCCTTCATCTAGAGGTCAGTGGAGTCTCCAGGGCACTCATCACTGTGGCTGGGAGACTACAGTGTCTCGGCTGTGGACTTGCGGAAGAAGAGGGTGAAGGATGGGAGAAGGGATGACTGGATGCCAGCCAGGAATCCTAGCCTTAGCCCTATCCTGGCCTCGCCTAATCATCCATGTCATTATTCTTACACCCTTCTTCTTGGGAGACCCAACATTATTCTGAGATGCCACGAGACTGTTTAGCTTTTCTTCATGGCCCCAGGGAGTGAGGCTGAGGGTAGTCACTTCCCCTCCCATGCCTTCGACTGCCCAGTAAAAGAATGGCGGGACCCAAGGAGGAAAGAGTGGGGGCAGACAATGCTTAGGGGATCAGTCCACTTTCTCTACATTCAAACTGCAGAACGAATAGAATACCATGACAAAAAGAAGAGTAAGGAAACTTGTATAAACCAAGATAAATAGCTTTTAAACATCTGAATGCCAAAAATTGGGGGCCAAACTCAAGGTTTTGAAGATAGCACAGCGAATGACTTAAAAAAAAAAAAATTGAAAATCCACCAAACCACAGCTCAAAATGTTGTGACCCAGTCAACAATACTGTCAGAAAAACAAAAAGCATTTGAAACAGAATGCTACCTCTCAAAATGTAAACAATATACAAAACACACACACATACACACACACACACACACAAACTCAATGTTAAACAAGTTAGATACCTGGTAGTCGTCTTTAACAGGTAAGAATGTGTTACACTTTCCATACACATTATGGCAACATGATCAGCAGACCAAACGCAGAGAAGCCAGTAGGAGCCTGAGGCCACGGAGGCTGCTGGAAGACAGCTTTCCAAGCTTCAGAGATGCTGCACCTGACGAGGAGCAGATCCAAACTTCCATTCTTCATTATGACGTGGGGAAATCAAATCCAAACATTATTCCTACATAATCGCTTCCCAAGTCAAATTTGTTTTCTCCACGATCCAGTTGGTTTCAAGTTCCCTAAGTCATGTAGTGGTCTTGCAGCAGTTGTTCAGACCTACCTATGGCCCCTTCCTGGGGCCAAGGCAGTGGTTTGATCCCCATCTGCCTCTTCCAGAAAGGTTTCCCATCCAATCCAGCAGCCCCAGTGAAGTCCAAGAATGCCGTCTCCATTCTTTCCTGACCTATATGCTGTGAGTCAGGCACAGAGACAGTGCTGGTTCCTGCTTCGGAAGCTGGGCTTGGCCAGGTTTGGAGGGAGCCACAGGAAACCAATCTATTCATTCAAAATGGTTTCATAAGTGATCTTCACATCTTTGGGGTTATCTACAAGTTTGACCATATCTCATCCCAAATCCCCAGTTCCTGGTTGAGGGGGTGAGAAGATGCAGGAATGTACCTCCCCCAATGCAGAACAACAGGGCTGTTTCTCTCCTGGCCAGAGCAGTCTGTGGCTCAGTTCTGAGGGCCTGGGTGGCAGGCTCCGAAGGCAGGTGGAACACCTGCAGGAAGCCACTCCTTCCAAAAAAGCCTGTGGGCTGCAGATCTGCTAAAAGTCTAGAGCGGGGCAACAAGGAAAAACAGCCCCAAGGCTGGGTCCAGGTCAAAACCCACATCAAGCCTCCAAACCAGATTTCCTGGATCCACCCTCATGTAACTAGGAAGCCACCTCACGTTTGGACGCCACACGCTAAGATGGGGGCACCTTGCTGGCTGTAACTCTCCAGGCACAGGGAGACAGATCTCCTACAAGGTCATCCCAGAACTTAAGGAGGTGTCTCTGCTAAAGAGCACTCCAGGCGCTTGGAGATCTGCCCAGAGCTAAGAGCTCGGCTAGAAGTGAGAGTGCCTGGGAGGAGGTCAGAAGGAAGAAGGAAATAGATCAAGGGCACAGGGCCTCATTTGATACATCAGTTTCTGAGGTTTTCCCAAAGGGAAATAACCATTTAAACATGAGGGTCCTGATAAATCCAAAGGTACTCTAGTTCCTCCTGACCTAGTGGGAGGCAGGCTTTACAGAGAGGACTTCTGAACTCCAGGGGCTAAGAGAGCCTGGGGCTTGGGTGATCATCACAGGGTTCTCTGAGAACCAGGTGTCCGAGAGCCCAGACGCTTTCCTGCCCCTCACCATCCCATGAGGATGAATTTATTCCCCTCTGAGATCTCTGATTCTGATCTGAGATCTCTGGTGTTGACCTGTTGTGTTCCAGACAGGATGGAGGAATAATGCAACATTTCACTTGAATCCAAGGGAAAGGTGGAGGACGTTGTGCACAATACTCCATAAAATTACAAAGTTAATCCAGACAAGAGCAAATGCAGCAGGGCGAGGTGTCTGACCTCTCCAATCTGGCATCATAGCACTTGGCTCTGGAAGGACCCTTGTGCTGGGTCTACTGGGTATCTCTTTAATTGAAGGGAACTGAGAGCTCGGCAAAGTTGGGGAGGGTGGGTAGGCTGATGAAATATGATTATAAATAGCAAACCTGGAGCAATGAAATTTCAGAAACAAAACCCAAATAAACCCACGAAGTCATCTCTAGCCCCACGGTATCTTAAAAGATTACAAGGTACCAAAAAGGGAACCCCTTTTTAACGTGGGTGTCAAATGGGGGGAAAAAATCAAGGGTAAGCAGAAGGTGGGGTTACATCCTGTGAGCAGGTGCACACACAGCACATCCCCCTCCTCTTCAGCTAAAGTCTCTTTCGGTGTCACAGGCTGCAGTCTCATTGCCAAAGCCCTCCCAAACCCGACTCTGCTCTCACCCTCCCATCTAGCCCAAATACACCCTTCTCCCTAACTCCCATTCCCCGACCCCATATCCAGCTCTCTGGCTCTGGCTGAAGGTAGAAGAGAACTACGTCAGGATGTTGGACATAAACTCGTTGAAGCGTTTGGAGTACTGCTCAGGGTTCACAGTCGAGATCTCGGCCCCTGCCTGTAATACACAAGAGGCTGATTCAGGTTGAGTTCCTGTGCCCCAATCAGGAGGCTGCACCTGGGAGGAGCCAGGGTATTCAGAAGCCTCTTATTCAGTATCAGAGCTGAATACCACCCCTGACCCCACCAAGACTGAGCAGACCACCTCAGGAAGTGGCATACAAGTCCTGAACTGTCCTGGCCCCACTCCTGTGATTTATAACCCCAGGCCTGCACCGAAGTAGAAGAAAGGCAGTGGGGAGGTGGCAAAGCGGCTCTGGATCTCTGTGGGGGCCACTACATGGAGAACAGGGCTTCAGGCCCACGGGGAAACAGGCCTGTGGGGAGCAGTATGGGCATGGAAACATTACTGGCCCTTCAACAAGATGCACAACAGGCCCAGCAGGCCCTGGGGAAAGACGCTGGCAGGCTTTGCCCCGAGGGCTGGAAAACCGGGGGATAAACAAATTGGGCCCAGCTTGGCAGGGAGCGGGTGGGTGAAGGCAGGGAACACGGCAAGGCAGGCAGGCTGCTCTTCCAGTCTGCCCTCCTGGGAAGAAGGGGACAGGAGTGTGTTCCTTGGAGCAGGAGGCCTGAGACTGCCCTCCCTGGGGTCTGAGGGTGAGCAGAGTCGCACCGACCCAGCTGGGCCCTGGATGAAGATGGAGAGGACTCACCCCGTGTTTCACTGTTTTGGCAGCATGTGCAGCTTTCTTCTTCGTATCGTATGGCGTGAGGATATCGATGATGGCCATGAAATACACCTCCTTCTTGGGGGAACCTGGAGGGACAAGGAGAGCAGGGAAGAAGGAAGAGGGGGCAGGAGAAGGGCAGACAGCATCTGGGCACTGCTACAACCCCCAGACACAAGGCTCAGCTCCATCCTTATCATGTTGGGGCTGAGAAAAGGACCAGCGGAGTCCTTTCCAGCTTCCATAGCTCTTATCTTATTGGATCTTCACAGTCACTCTGTGGGCCTGACAGGACAGTATGAATAAAGTTTGGTTCATCCCATGAACCAGAGCAGAACCACTCTTCAGTCAGCCAGGACAAGCAGGGAAGTATAGGAAAGCCTGGCAGAGAAGGAGCCCCAGGTTCAGGTGGTGACCCTGGATGGGAGTCTGGAGGCAGAAAGAGGTCAAAGGCAGCAATGAATGAAGTGGAGGTCCAGATGCCCCTAGAAGGATCTAAACAATGAGCTGAGGGGGTAGGATGAGGGCAGGGCTGTGCAGAGCAGGCACAGGCTCTGACTTACTTTCATGGCTTTTCATGGCATAGACATCAACAGAGGGGTCGAATTCCCCAGGACCAAAGAACCGAGGAAAGCTGAGGAGGTTGCCAGGGCTGTCCGGAGGTGTGCCATAGGAGCAGAGTAGGTTGCCGCCCACCCCATCATTCTCACACTCCTCGTCCTCTGCCCGCTCCTCCACCTCCATCTCCTCCTGCTCTGCCCGGTCCACGTCGTGGATGCCCACCAGCAGGCTGTAGTCCATGATCTTCAGCTGTGCCAAGAACTAGGAAGGCCAAGGATGGAAAGATGGAAGGAAAAAGAGGTTACACAGGACAACCCAGTGACATCCAGAAAGGGGGGAAAAGCATTCCTTTCAACTCAATTCTACAGACAGTTTTGAAATTCAACAGAGAATAAGGCATCAGAGCACCTGCCCTCAGCGAGCTCTCTAAGTCTAATGGGGAAGACAGTCATTCAGCAGAGTAAAGGCAGGAGGTTGAGGCTGCAGTGAGCTGCGATCACACCACTGCACTCTAGCTGGGTAACAGAGCGAGATGGTCTCAAAAAAAAAAAAAAAAGCAAGGAGCTGTGTGAGTTTACAGTGAGGGGTAAGCAAGACCCTCCCTGAAGAAAGGAGTTGAGGCCAAGGCTGAAGCATGAAGAGGAGTCAGTGAGGCAAGTACTGCAGGTTAAAGATAGAATGAGCGCTGCAGGAAGAGGGAACAGCCCATGACGGTTTGGGATCAAGACAGGCCATGGTGGCTGGGCACGGTGGCTCATGCCTGTAATCCCAGAACTTTGGGAGGCCAATTAAGGAGGATCACTTGAGGCCAGGAGTTTGAGACCAGCCTCAGCAATGTGGTGAGACCCCATCTCTACAAAAAAATTTAAAAATTAGCTGGGCATGGCAGTGCACACCTGTAGTCCTACCTACTTGGGAGGCTCAAGTGGGAGGATCGCTTGAGCCCAGGAATTTGAGGCTGCAGTAAGCTATGACAGCGCTACTGCACTCAAGCCTAGGGAACAGAGTGAGACCCTGTCTCTTATTAAAAAAAAAAGAGGCCATGGCCAAATTTGGGGAAAGAAATAATGAAATGATATACTATGGAAGAGGATGGAGAGATGGATGCAACACAACAATATATTTCAGATCAAAATTTCAACCCATTATGAGTCCTAAACCCAATGTAGTGGGCTGGAACTAGGATTTCTTTAAATTAAATGCAGAAGTCCACCCTTATCCACAATGGTTTCAGTTACCTGTGGTCAACTACAATCCAAAAATATTAAATGGAAAATTCCAGAAATAATTCATAAGTTTTTAAATAGTGCACCATTCTGAGTACGATGATAAAATCTTGCTATGTCCCATTCAGTGCTGCCCAGGATGCAGATTATCCCTTTGTCCAGTATATCCACACTGTATGTACTAATGTCCCATTAGTCTTTCAGTCGCTGTCAGTAGCTGTCTTGGTTATCAGTTCACTATAGTTGTATCACAGTGCTTGTATTCAAGTAACCCATATTTGACTTCATTATGACTCCAAAGAGCAAGAGTAGTGATGTTGGCAATTCAGATATGCCAAAGAGAAGCCATAAAGTGCTTTCCTTTTTTGAGACAGAGTCTTGCTCTGTCACCCAGGCTAGAGTGCACTGGTGCAATCTCGGCTCACTGCAACCTCCGCCTCCCAGGTTCAAGTGATTCTCCTGCCTCAGCCTCCCAAGTAGCTGGGACTTCAGGCGTGCACCACCACACTTGGCTAATTTTTGTACTTTTAGTAGAGACACGGTTTCATTATGTTGGCCAGGCTGGTCTCGAGCTCCTGACCTCAAGTGATCCACCTGCCTCAGCCTCCCAAAGTGCTGGGATTACAGGTGTGAGCCACTGCACCTGGCCAGCTTTAAGTGAAAAGGTGAAAGCTCTTGACTTAAAAAGAAAATAAATTGCATGCTGAGGTTGCTAAGATCTCCTGTAAGAACAAATCTTCTATCCATGAAATTGTGAAGAAGGAAAAAAAAATTCATGCATAGTATATATAGGGTTCAGTACTATCTGTGGCTTCAGGCATCCACTGGAGATCTTGGAACATGTCCCCTGCTGATAAGGGGGGACTACTGTATAATAAAAGAGAAAATATCAGAATACATGACAGAAAATAAGGGTAGACAGTGTTTCAGTTGTGTGTATCCATTGGGTTGCAAGGTAAAATATACTTCTAACTGGCCTCAAAGTCTGAAAAAACTATGTCATCGACTTCTTTATCAGCCCAGGTAAAAATAGAAAAAAAAGGAAAAGGGAACACAAAACCACACAAGAATGGCAGCCAGAACCAACCAATATTCTCAACCCATTCCCCGAAGGTCAAAAGAGGCTGTGTGGTGCTGGGGGAAAGTTCTGGGGTCCTCTCCTAGCATCATGTGACTCCCCTTGCCAAGCCTTAGTTTTCTCATCTGTACAATGGGTGCTGTGAGCAGGGTGGTGGTTCAAGTCGATTATCTAGGATTTCAAGACAAAGTATGGAATGATACAGAATGGAAATGGCCAGCTAGCATTCCAGTTTAGCTAATAATGAGGCAAGAGTGCAGTCACCATCATACAGTGGTCACTAGGAGGCTGTTAGACTGACCACCATGTTAGGTCCTAACAGAGAACTAGGAGGAGAATCATCATGCAAGCAGAGCGGCTCTATGCACAGGCCCAGAACACAACTAAGCACAAGGAGCCCTAAAGATGGGAGCCCAGCAGGATCTCCTTTGAAGAGGAAGGGCAGGAGGGATGCCACTCTGAGCACTTCTAGACAAAGCCTTCTCAAGGCCCAGGGAGAAGGGGCTGGGGTCCCAGGAAAAAGAGGGTCCATGCACCATGCCCTCCACCCACCTGAGAACATTTATAAAGCAACATGCATTGAAAACAAATGCACTGAGTAAACTGCATTAAATTCTTCTTAGAACCACAGTAGGGGGAGAGGGTAGAAAAGGGAGAAGGACAAAGACTCAGGACAAATAATGTCAGATGATGAAAGGCAGAATACGGAAAGAACATAGGTGGGGGTGACTAAAGAAACGCTTCCTAGCAAAACGAAGTTTATGACACCCATGTTCACAGCAGCATTATTCCCAACAGCTACAAAGTGGAAGCAACCTAAGTGTGATGGCTAATTGTATATGCCAGCTGGACTGGGCCTGAGTACCCAGACGCTTGGTCAAGCATTATTCTGGGTGTGTCTGTGAGGGTTTCTGGGTGAAATGAGCATTGAACTGGTGGACTGAGTAACGCAGATGGCCCTCCCCAGTGTGGATGGGCATCATCCAATCAGCAGAAGGTCTGAAGAGAAGAAAAGGGGTGACCCTCCGGTGAGGAAGAGGGAAATCCTTCTGCCTGGCGGCCTGATGGCCTGTAGAATAAAACCACACCACCAGCTCTCCTGCAGATGTTGTTGGTCTCCGTAATCCCATGAACCAATTCCTTAAAATAAATCTCTTGGGGCCAGGCGCGGTGGCTCACACCTGTAATCCCAGCACTTTGGGAGGCCAGGGCAGGCAGATCATGAGGTCAGGAGATCGAGACCATCCCGGCTAACACGGTGAAACCCCGTCTCTACTAAAAATACAAAAAAAACTAGCTGGGCGTGGTGGCGGGCGCCTGTAGTCCCAGCTACTCGGGAGGCTGAGGCAGGAGAATGGCGTGAACCCGGGGGGCGGAGCTTGCAGTGAGCTGAGATCGTGCCACTGTACTCCAGCCTGGGCGACAGAGCGAGACTCTGTCTCAAAAAAAATAAATAAATAAAATAAAAAATAAATATCTTGGTATAAAGAGATTTACAAAACATCCTATAGGTTTTGTTTCTCTGGAGAACCCCAACTGATACAACAAGTGTCCATTAACTGATGAATAAACAAAATGTAATATATCCATACAATGGAATATTAATCCGTTTTTGTGTGTGTGTGTGTGTTTTTTTTTGAGATGAGGTCTCATTCTGTCGCCCAGGCTGGAGTGCAGTGGCGCGATCTCAGCTCACTGCAAGCTCCGCCTCCTGGGTTCATGCCATTCTCCTGCCTCAGCCTCCCGAGTAGCTGGGACTACAGGCACCCGCCACGGCACCTGGCCAATTTTGTTTTTGTATTTTTAGTAGAGACGGGGTTTCACCGTGTTAGCCAGGATGGTCTCGATCTCCTGACCTCGTGATCTGCCCGCCTTGGCCTCCCAAAGTGCTGGGATTACAGGTGTGAGCCACTGCGCCTGGCTTTTGTTTTTTTTTGTTGTTTTTTTTTTTTAAAGAGATGGAGTCTTACCCTCTAGTTCAGGCTGATGCACAGTGGCATGATCACAGCTCACCACAACTGTGAACTCCTAGGCACAAGGGATCCTCCCACCCAGCCTCCTGAATAGCTAGAACTACAGGCACATGTCACCACACGCAGCTAGCTTTTAATTTTTTGTAGAGACAGGATCTCAGTAAATTGCCCAGGTCTCCAACTTCTGGCCTCAAGCCGTCCTTCTGCCTCAGCCTCCTGAGTTGCTGAGATTACAGGTGTGAGCCACCATGCTCAGCCTTACTCAGCTTTAAAAAGAAAGAAATTCTGGCCAGGTGTTGTGGCTCACGCCTGTAATCCCAGCACTTTGGGAGGCCGAGGCAGGCAGATCACGAGGTCAGGAGAACGAGACCATCCTGGTCAACATGGTGAAACCCCGTCTCCACTAAAAAAATACAAAAATTAGCTGGGCATGGTGGCACGTGCCTGTAGTCCCAGCTACTCGGGAGGCTGAAGCAGGAGAATCGCTTGAACCCAGGAGGTGGAGGTTGCAGTGAGCCGAGATCGCACCACTGCACTCCAGCCTGGCAACAGAGAGAGACTCTGTCTCAAAACAAACAAACAAACAAATAAATAAATAAATAAATAAATAATAAATAAATAAATAAGAAAAAAAAGAAAAAAAATCTGACATGATACAATATCGATGAACCCTGAAGACATTATGCTAAGCGAAATAAGAGTCACAAAAGGACAACTGCTGTTTGCTTCCTTTTTCTTTTTTTTATTTTTTGAGACGGAGTTTCGTTCATAACATGTTGCCCAAGCTGGAGGGTCACCGCAACCTTCGCCTCCTGGGTTCAAGCGATTCTCCTGCCTCAGCCTCCCAAGTAGCTGGGATTACAGGTGTGCACCACCATGCCCGGCTAATTTTGTATTTTTAGTAGAGACCGGGTTTCTCCACATTGGTCAGGCTAGTCTCAAACTCCTGACCTCAGGAGATCCACCCACCTCAGCCTCCCAAAGTGCTGGGATTACAGTCGTGAGCCACCTCGCTCGGCTGTTTGCTTCGTCTTATGTGAAGTTCCTGGAGTAGTCAACTTCATAGGGGCAGAAAATAGAATACTGATTGCCAGGGGTTAGGGAGGGGGAATTGGGAATTAGTGTTTAATGGGTATAGCATTTCAGCTGGGAAAGATAAAAGTTCAGACATGAACGGCAGTGCTGGTTGCATAACAATGTGAATATACTTAATGCCACTCAACTATATATCAAAATGGCTATGGTGTGTGCCCGTTGTCCCAGCTACTTGGGAGGCTGAGGTAGGAGAATCACTTGAACCCAGGAGGCGGAGGTTGCAATGAGCCGAGATCATGCCACTGCACTGCACTCCAGCCTGGGGACAGAGCGAGAATCTCCCAAAAAAAAAAAAACACCTATTATTATATGTATTTTACCACAATTAAAAAAAAAACTTTTTCCCAAGTTTGTTTGTAGGGTTTGGTTTTAACGAGCAGCCTCTCAATTTATTAAAAGAGAAGGAGACACTGAGTTATCAAGTGGTCCAGATAACATTTTCACTGTTTAGCACCTGTCCTCCCCGGATTACAAACAGAAGTTTGCTGGGTAAGTGGAGAATGAGAGCCAGAGGCAGAGCAGAACCTGATTGGTGGATTTTTGTTTTTTGAGACAGGGTCTTGCTCTGTCACCCAGGCTGGAGCGTAGTGGCACGATCATGGCTCATGTTGCCTTGATCTGCTAGGCTCCAGTGATCCTCCCGCTTCACCCTTCCAAGGTGCTGGGATTACAAGGTGAGCCACCATGCTTAGCCAACTTTTTTGGTTTTTGTTTTGAGACAATGTCTCGCTCTGTTGCCCAGGCTGGAGTGTAGTGGTGAGACCACAGCTCACTGCAGCCTCATCTCCCGGGCTCAAACAATCCTTTCGCCTCAGCCTCCCAAGTAGCTGGGACTACAGGTGTGTGCCCCTACGCCTGGCTAAATTTTTTAATTTTTAGTAGAGATGAGGTCTTGCTATGTTGCCTAGGCTGGTATTGAACTGCTGAGCTCAAGCGATTCTCCCACCTCGGCCTCCCAAAATGTTGGGGTTACAGGACCTTAATAGCTGGATTCCTACAGCTCTGATGGCCAGATGCCCTCTCCATTGTAGGGACAACAGCAGAAGGGAGTTTGAAAAAGGTGTTTGAATGAATTAGTGAAAAGGGAAAAGCATTCTAAACTAAATTACAAAGGTCCTACTGGCACCAACTATGCTCCGTCAGGTGGAATGATCATTTGCACTTGCTTTAGGTGCCCATAAAGTGCCCACGCTGCTCAAATCACCACCCTTTTGTCCATACTCCTGGAAAGTACTGAATTCCATTCTTCTTAAGGTTTAAAAGCCTCCTACTCTAGGTACAGAAGGAGCCCTGCAGGTGAAAATGAAGGTTAGCAAGTACCTCAACGTCCCGCTTCAGTTTCTCCAGGAAGTTCTTTTTACTCTCCTCTCCCACATGCAGCTTCTGCCCTTCATTGAGGAAGTCATTGTCTTTGAATGTTGGCAAGTCCTTGGCCTAGGAGAGCAACAGCAGTTAGGCTGGGTAAGCCTGATTCATTCACCCCAGGGACACCCAACTGTTCTGCTGGGAGCAACTATACAGAGAGGGGAAGGAAGGGTTTTCAGTGTACTGACACTCAACCTGCTAAATCAACAGTGCAGGAGCCTCTAGTCCCAGGCTTTGGGCGGGCAGGGAGGGCAAATACATGGCAAATACATGAAAAATGAGGAATGACTAAAGGATTCTTTCCTGTTGAGCCTGGACCAGCTCAGGGCTCAGGCAGCCACTGACTGACTCAGGCTGGACTATGAGATAGCAATGTCTGCCATCCCAGCAGGACTATGAAGAATATAGTGAGGGCAGAGGTAAAAGACCAGAGGTCTAGGCCTAGCACAAAGACAGGCAGGTGATTCATGACACAGGGCATTTCATGTTGAGAGATGGCATGTCTGGGAGCTGGGCTAGGGGCTGGGGTGGGCGAGGGACAGGATGGCCGACAGGAGTTGTTTCTGACTCCAAGCGACCCTTCCATTCCTGCTCAGCACCAGCGTACCTTCTCCTTGTCGCTCGCTTCTCTGGCAACCGTAGAACCCTGAAAGGATAAGAGCCATCAGGGGAAGTCCAGCTGAGGCAAAGTCGACTGCATGAGCAAACATGGGAGAGCCAGCAGGTGACCTCAAGTAGGCTGGTTAGAGTCCTAGAGGGGCCAGGAGGCAGCACCTTGTTCATTTACTGTGTCAAGCCCACTTATAGAGCTCTATGTGCAAGACACTTATTAGGTGCTCAGCAAACAGGACTGCACTGGAGAAGCTCAGTCCCTGTCCTTGAGCTACTTTCCTTCTAACAGGGGAGACAGATATTCAGCAGTGGTTCCACAAGTCATTAGTTCATTCACTACCACGGTGCTCAGTGGTACAGGGAGGATACAGGACACTCTGAAAGCACATACCACATGGGCCCAGCCTGGGGAGGGACAGTGGCCAGGGCCTACCTACTTCCTGGAAGTAGTATTTGGGCTGAGCTCAGAAGGGTAAGGAAGAAGCAATTAGGTGGGGGAAGGAGGGGGTGGAGAGAGAGAAGGAGACTATTTCAGACAGCAGATGTGAAATCCTGGGAAGAGGAGCACAGGCACTGCAGGAACGCAGAGGAAACCAGCGCAGTTGCAGCACAGAGGGAAGGGATGGCAGCATAAGGTGACAGAAGTCAGAAGCCAGGTTCAAGAACACGGAGCACCCTAGTTCACAGCCACAAGTGTGTCCTTCTCAGCATCTAGAGATGCACTTGTGCTGGCAGTCCACGGGGGCCTGATGGATGCTAAAGTGCGTGCGTCAGCACGGCCTCCCTCGCTGTGCACATTTCACAGACAGGAACATCAACTGCTGCATAAATATGGCACATTTAGGGCTTAAATAATCTCCTGTTACTGTCACCTGACTTCAAACAGCCTTTGGTCCACAAGAATCAGGCATATCCACTCCAGAGTTCCCGGTCCATGCCAACACATAGGCTCCAGCTTCCCAATTACATGGAAGTTGGAGTAGTGGCCCCTTCGGGGCTCAGACAGAGGGGAGGCACAGCTCCAGCAAACACAGAGCCCTTTACCTTGAGGTCATACTTGCGATGCACAGTGAGCCGATGGCTGAACACATTCCTGGTAACCACCATGTAGGTTTCCACACCATCCACGGTCAGGCGGTACATGCCCAGAAACTGTGGCAAAAGGGTGTTGCCATGACACTCCACTATAAACTAGAATGGAAAGGAAGAAGGGAGAGGACTAAGGAACAGGCAGTGCCAGGGATGGATGGGGCTCACCCCAGACTAAAATGCTCCCTGGCTCCCTGGGATTCTAACCTCTAGACCAGTAGTTCTCCAGCTGGGTTCTATGAAGTAATAGGGGTTTCTCAGGCTTAAAACGGGCAACAGCCACCTCCAGCCTACTGTTGGCATGGCAGAAGGAGAGGCAAGCTGAGCAGGTGGCTCAGAGCCCCTGTGGGTTCATATTATTAGTATCTCACCTAAGATTTTGTTTAAAATAGGATTCTACCACAGGAAAATCCCTGATCCACACCTTGCATCTCTTCTGCCAGCCTGATATGGGAAAGCCACAGGGAAGAGACAGGATGCAGAGGCAGGCCAGGGATCCAGCCATCTGGGAGAAGAGAACAGCTCCATATCCAAAGCTCTTATCCATGCCATGCCCCAGGGTTTCTGCCATGACTTCTGAAAGACCAGAAGCTCCCTTCAGCCCTTCTCAGGTGCCCCAGAAATGAAGACCCAAGTAGGCTGAGGACAGACACACAGATGGCGCCACAGGGCTCCCTGCCTTCCTCGTGGACAGGTTCCAGATGAGTGGAGAGATGGGATGGGAAAAGAAACAAGCCTGCCGAGCCGAGGGGGCCTCTTTCAGAAGAAACGGGGCGGACGCCAGAGCGTGAACACTTTCCAACTGGGACTCAGTCAGCAATGAGCCTTCATGGCTCCTTTTTTCTTTTTTAAAGTAGGCATTTCAGCTCACAGAAATACGGTTGCAGGAGAGTCCCACTGCTTGGTGATCAGAAGCAGCTGCCATTACCAGAGGGGACCAACCCCTCCCTAAGAAGCTCCCCTGGGGCTCTCTTCTCCCTCTTCCAATCCATCCTCTGCAGCCCAGGCTTGGGACTCACCATACCTGGTGGTATTTCTTTAAGATGTTGTGCATCTCCGCCACGTCCTCACTGGACACAGTCTTGATGACAAAGCGCCGGTCGTAGGTGGTGAGGAAACGCGTGCCACACCGGCCCTGGCTGTCACTGTTGATGGGGGCACTGCGCGTCACTGAATTCTGATAATTGAGACAAAAGCAGGCTGGGCTTGGCAGGGGAACAGAATTCTGACCTTTGCTGAGTCTTCCCTCAGGGGCTGGACTGCTTGAAAGCCAACAACACTGAGATAGAGGGACTCCCAGATGGGAGTTTACCCGCCTCTTTTCTCACAGGGTGTTCACATCCCTCCCTAAGTCTTCCTCCAAAGTGACAAGAATTGTTCCTTACCACCTGCCCTTCATCCTAGTCTAGGATGGGAAGAGGACTGACTGTTAAAGTTTCCATCTGATCCCAGATAGCTATCCTATCAACTAAAATTCTGTCTCTGATGGAGGGGGCTGAGTCTAATCTGGACTCTCACATGCACTATGACCTTGGGTGAGCCATTTAACTTCTCTACCTCTGCATTTCCTCATCAGGAACACAAAGATGCAGACTGAGCTGATTCTCCCAGTCTCTTGGGGGTGGCAAAGATGAAGCTTAGGAAATACTATCTTCAAGGGGTCTAGCACAAAGAAGCAATGCCCATTCGTCTCTTGTCCTTGGATCTACCCTAATGCTGAAAAACCTTCCCCAAAGCAGGAAGCTGATCCTCATCTCTGAGCCTGACACCTTTCCCCCTGCCTCAACCTCCTGCTTGTCTATGCAAGGCTGGGAGGCAGTTTTGGGGAGCTTTCCTGGCTGTATCCCTGCTCCTCCTCAAGGCCCTACTCCCATTAGGATCAGAGAGCAGTAGAAGCCTTAAGAGGGAGGGTGTGGGAAGGCGTGAGTCAACCAAAGGGATATGTTCACCAAGCAGATGCCAAGGGACCTTTGGGAAGCAAGGCTGAGGGGAGATCCCAAGTGTCCCTGTTCCCAAGAAAACATACATGGGGATCATGTTACAGAAATGTCTCCTCTCCAAGCCCTTTCCCCATCTTTTAATGAGGATCCTGTTATTATTATTATTTTTGTAGAGATAGGGTCTCACTCTGTCACCCAAGCTGGAGTAAAGTGGTGAAATCTCAGCTCACTGCAGCCTCTACCTCCTGGGCTGAAGTGATCCTCCCGCCTCAGCCTACCAAGTAGCTGGGATTACAGGTGTGCATCACCATGCCTGGCTTATTTTTGTAGTTTTTGTAGAGATGGGGTTTTGCCATGTTTCCCAGGCTGGTCTAGAACTCCTGAGCTTAAGCAATCCTCCTGCCTCAGCCTCCCAAAGTGCTAGGATTACAGGTGTGAGCCACCGTCCCCAGCCTTTTTTTTTTTTTTAAAGATGGTGTTTTGCTGTCACCCAAACTGGAGTGTAGTGGCGTGATAATAGCTCACTGCAGCCTTGAACTCCTGGGCTCAAGGGATCCTCGGCCTCCTGAGCAGGTGGGACTACAGGCATGCACCACCATGCCCGGCTGATCAGGATCCTACTCTTTACTTCCCCTAATACCGCCTCAGAAAACCCTGGTGGAGAAGTGAGGACCACCTTCATGGGAAAAACTAAAGTCAGAGGTGGTAAGCAGCTCTGGGAGTTCCTCAGCAAAGATGCTAAAGTAGCACCCCAAAAAAGAGGGTGTTCCCATTACAGAAAGGTTGAGTAGACTCTATGAGTGAGTGCCTCTTCCTCCCAGCCTGGCCTTTCTACCATAAGACTTACAGGCTGCAAGCCTAGTTGGGAGGTAGAGGCAGCATCTCCTGACTCTGTAAGCGGCTGGTAGGCCAAGAATATAGGGTCCCCTCCCTGAGCACCATCCTCCCTGCCCTCATTTCAGTCTTGAGCACGGGTATGCGCCCACAAGGCTACTAGGGGCAAAATGCAGACACTGAGAGGATGTGGTTAGACAGCCCAGGGGAGGGAAAGGAACCCCTCACTTGGAAACCTTCACCAAGGAACAATGGAGGGAATCCGTCTGAGCAACTTGGGGTTGCAACAGTGGCAAGAAGTTTCCAGAAAACCTCCAGCCCCAGTCAACTCATGACTGAGTTCAGGGTTCAATCCTAACAGCGGGCTGGAGGAACCTCCCAGTACCTCTTAGGTATGAGCATTCCTGGGCATTCAAGCCCAAGGCATCTCCTCCTACTCTCACAAACCCTCGCCCTCTTCTTCAAGATACTTTTCTTTGCATGCAAGCCCTCCAGAGAGGAGGAGAGAGGGGAGGAGACTCTAACCCAAGGCCCATTCTGCTGTTGTGAACTACTCTGTCAAAGGGGTGGGGTGGGAAGAACTACAGTATTAGAAAAGATTTGGGCATCCATTCTAGATTTCACTGTGCTATACACTAGGTTTCATTGTGCTATACACTAGGTTTCACTGTGCTATGGGGAAAAGTTTTCTCCATAGATGAATGAAAGTCAGCTATATTTCAGGCCAGGTGCAGTGGCTCACGCCTGTAATCCCAGCACTTTGGGAGGCCGAGGCAGGCAGATCACAAGGTCAGGAGTTCGAGACCAGCAGTTCGAGACCAGCGTGGCCAACATAGTGAAACTCTGTCTCTACTAAAAAAAAAAAAAAATGCAAAAAATTAGCTGGGTGTGGTGGTGGGCGCCTGTAATCCCAACTACTCAGGAGGCTGAGGCAGGAGAATCGCTTGAACCTGGGAGGCAGAGGTTGCAGTGAGCCGAGATCGCGCCATTGCATTCCAGCCTGGACGACAGGAGTGAAACTCCATCTCAAAAAAAAAAAAAAAAGGCAGCTATATTTCTTACAGCTATAAAGGTAAAGTGGAAAATTTGCCCACCTTCACCACAAGGCTGTCTGCCAAGGAAGAAGATCCAAGGAGACGTGCTATGGGGAGAAGTGACAGAAACCATGGACTATGAGTCAGATTCTAATGTCCTTGACACTGGGATTGATTCCTCCCAAGAGGCCAATGGCCTCTACAACACTGTCACCCCCTGAAGGGGGCAGTTGCCCTGGCAGACCAACTCCCCCCTCCCACCACCAGGATAGGGCACAAGTTTAGGAGGTGACACTCATACCTGGCAAGAGGTTACACTACCCTTGAAGTCTTCCTTTTCTAATCTGTTTCATCTGCTTTAAGAGGCCTCATCTCCCGCTGACAACAATTCTATTTTTTTTTTCTGAGACTGAGTTTCACTCTTGTCGCCCAGGCTGGAGTGCAATGGCATGATCTCAGCTCGCTGCAACCTCCGCCTCCCAGGTTCAAGTGATTCTCCTGCCTCAGCCTCCTGAGTAGCTGGGACTATAGGCGCACATCACCATGCCCGTCTAATTTTGTATTTTTTAGTAGAGACAGGGTTTCACCATGATGGCCAGGCTGGTCTCGAACTCCTGACCTCAGGTGACCTACCTGCCTTGGCCTCCCAAAGTGCTGGGATTACAGGCATAAGCCACCATGCCCCACCCAATTCTCTCTCTTTGAAGTCAAACTACGAATGAGAAGGGTTCTTCAGCCTAGACTGGGAATGTCAGACTAAAATAAAGGTGCTTCCACAGACCCGTCTCCCTCCTGCTGCTCTCCCTCTGAGGGAAAGGAACCTGAGTGTGTGCAGCATCCTCGGAAGCATTTCTAAGGCCCTCACCCTCCAAGGGGCCCCCAGTGCTGGGGGAGAGACCGCCTAGGCTGGAGCAAGGCATGACAGGGAGACACAGCATAAAAACAGCCAACACGTTTTGATTCTCTACCTGTCCTGTGGCTTCCTGACCCCATTCCATTCCCTAATCCTCTGATGTTGCCAGGAGCCTCCGTACCTGGTAATCCTGATCATCAATCCCAAACCTCTCCCGAAGGTTTCGGAACACCATGGGGCAATACTCCTTAAACTTAAAGCGGCTGGGCAGGTTCTCCCTAGGGAAAAGCAGAGACATGTCTTTGTGAACTGCCCCTTGCTCATCTTAATTGTTATTATTATTATTTTTTTGTAATAGAAACAGAGTCTTGCTATGTTGCCCAGACTGGTCTCGAACTCCTGGCTTCAAGCGATCCTCCCACCTCAGCCTCCCAAAGTGCTGGGATTACTGGCATGAGCCACCACACCCAGCCTCATCTATATTCTGACTTCAGAACTCTTCAAAGTACGTCCACAGATTGCCTGGATCTGAACATCTGCCATACTTAACATGTAGGTTTCTAGGCTCCTAGGAATTCTGGAGTTGAGTCGAAAAACAAACACTCCAGGTGATTCTGAGCATGTAAAAGTTTAAAAACTTTACATCTTGTGTTCACTTTGTAAAACTAATCCAGCAGTATATCTGGGATTTGTGCACTTTTCTATGTGTGTGCTGCCCTTCAATAAAACATACATTAAAGAAAAAAACTCTCACCCGCTGGGCCATGAGCCTGAGTGCAGGCTCCACCTCACAAGCACTGTGCTTACTACAGTGGGAAGCTGCATGTGAACATCTGCTGTGAGGTGAAATCAGCCTGAATGCTACAGGGAAAAACCTCTCTCATCAGGGGGCCCCTCTCCTCTGGCCATATTCCTGTGGAAGTATCCTGAAGATGGTCACTTACAGGAAGCCCTGCCCTGGGCTTCCACTGGGATGTAGGAAAAGAGTGCCTGAGTTAAAGAGGTCCTCAGTTAATTGAGTGGGACCACAGAGCCCTGTCTGCTGGCTGCTGGCACCAATCTCCACCCTCCCACTCCGTCATCAGTACGGACTCCCAGGAGGAAAGAGAATCACCTTGAAATGATGACTCCAACCAATCCTCCATCTTTACAACAGCTATCCTGTTTAGGGACCCCCTTTCAGAAATATGTCCCAATGACTACTGCAGGATGACAGGCTTTAAGGAAATCAAAAGGAATGTCTTCTTGGAAAGGAAGTGGTCTATCTGCCTTATCTACCCCGTCTTCTAGTAAACAGTACTAGAATCTAATAAATAGCACATACAGGGCTGGGCATGGTGGCTCACGCCTGTAATCCCAGTACTTTGGGAGGCCGAGGCAGGTGGATCACCCTGACTGAGGTCAGGAGTTCAAGCCCAGCCTGGCCAACATGGTGAAACCCCATCTCCACTAAAAATACAAAAAAATTAGCCGGGCGTGGTGGTGGGTGCCTGTAATCCCAGCTACTCGGGAGCCTGAGGCAGGAGAATCACTTGAACCCGGGAGGCAGAGGTTGCAGTGAGCCAAGATCGCGCCACTGCACTACAGCCTGGGCAACAAGAGTGAAACTCTATCTCAAAACAACAACAACAACACATACACAGATAGGAATAAAGGAATAAAGATAGAAGAAAATAGGAGATTGGGTTCTCTGCTTTCGGCCAAGATATCAAGGAGGTAGCACCTCACCAGAGGCCACGGACTCTGAAGTGGGTAGTGGTGCAATGCCCACTTCGAGAACCCTGACCTCTGAGTCAGAACAACCTTCTTTCTTCTGGGTCAGAACAACCTTCTTTCTGGCCTCTGAGTTGAGGGCTGCCTCTCCCTCCTTAGGTGGCCGCTTAACAGGTGGCAACTATGGAGACAGACGGCTTCCAGAACAAGATGGTATTACTTACTATGGCAGAGGGAGGTCACTAAGGGATGTTCTCAAGTCAATCTTCTCCTCTGGACTAACAGTCTGGGAATGGTGGGGTGACAGAACTCAGCTAGTGAGGTGGTAGGGACTGTGAGACAATGAAGAATAGAACCAGGATTCACATGCAGAAAGGAGAAAGTGTGAGCAGCAAATAGTCCTGGGGTGGTCCACAGAGGGATGGAAAATCCAGGCCCCAAAGGGCTTAAAGCAGGCCCAAAACTGTGCCAGGTGAGGTGGCCACTAGTGTCTCCAACAATATCTGAGACAACCTTCAGACACTGGTGCTAATCCAAGAAGTGACAGCAGACAAAAATGGGAAGTGCTACTCTGGGTAGTGCCCTCAAGCCCCATGCTCTGCCTGTTGCTCATAACACCAGCCAGACAGAAAAGAGCCTGGTGGCATCCCAGACCAAGAACATGCCTGGCAACCTCCTGCCTCAGACTAAGATCAAGATGGGGCTACTGCTACAGCCTCACACTGGATACCTCAGCTCCAGAGCAGCTCACTGCCACCTGAACTGGCTCTAGATGAATCACCCTGGGCCCAGCTACATGCCCCAAGGGCCACCGGACGTAGGCTGATAAAGGAGTGAGACGACAATACTAGGATGACGGGCACATAACGAATGCATTTTCCTGGCCAGTTTGTCACCTCTGAGATCCAGGTGCTGCTGTCACACCCTGCCAGGTGCTGCCTTGGCTCCCGCCATGCATGAGGCTTCAGAAGCCTCTGACTTGAGGGAAGGGACTGCCCACAAAACCTGAGTCCACTCAGTAGACAACTTACTTATTGAAGAGATGATTGTCCACCTTGATCTTGCTGTAGGCTTTGAAGTCATCTGGCATTAGCATGACAGGAACAGGGACATTGCTCAGCTCATTGATCTGAAAAGCAAGGAGAACGTAAGGCTCTCAGCCAGGAGGCCACCTGCCTCAGAGACACTAAGCTACAATGTGGATGCCACAATCTTGCTAAAAGCATGTCCAAGTTTTCCTGTCTTTTTTTGGTTTTTTGAGACAAGGTCTCACTCTGTCACCCAGGCTGAAGTGCAGTGGCATGACAATGGCTCACTGCAGCCTTGACCTCCTGGACTCAAGCAATCTGCCCACCCCAGCCCCCCAAGTAGCTGGGACTACAGGTGCGCACCACCACGCCCAGCTAATTTTTTTGTATTGTGTAGAGACAAGGTCTCACTGTCCTGAGCTCAAGCAATCCTCCAGCCTTGGCCTCCCGAAGTACTAGGATTACAGGTGTCAGCCAACACACCCGGCCCCTCCCTATCTTTATTTCTGTTCTTCTCTTCAAGTAAGTTCCCAACCTTGTCCTATTTTACCTATTGAAACTCTCCACCTGATAAGGGCCAGCTCAAAAGGCACCTCCTCCATGAAGTTTTCCAAGATTCTCTAGACCATAAATACCCTTTCCCATCTTGGAATTCCTGAAGTTTTCTTTGTATCTGTCTTCTGGCCATCTCATAGTCTCTCATATTGTAGTTAATGCCTATAAACCTCACCTGCTAGAGTTAAGCTGAGCAATACTACATTATTTATATTTCTTTTTCTTTTTCTTTGAGACGGAGTTTTGCTGTTGTTGCCCAGGCTGGAGTGCAATGGCACGATCTCGGCTCACTGCAGTCTCCACCTCCTGGGCTCAAGCGATTCTCCTGCCTCAGCCTCCCAAGTAGCTGGGATTACAGGCATGCACCACCATGTCCAGCTAAATTTTTTTTGTACTTTTAGTAGAGACAGGGTTTTATCATGTTGGTCAGGCTGGTCTTGAAATCTTGACCTTAGGTGAGCTGCCTGCCCTGGCCTCCCAAAGTGTTGGGATTACAGGCGTGAGCCACCACGCTCAGCTTTAATTATATTTCTAAGCAAAGAGCATCCTACTAATCTTTGGGGGCACCACAGTGCTTGGCACCATTACTAGCATATATGGCAGATACTCAATAAATATTTGTCATATGCAATAATAAATGATCAATAGATAAATGTCTCCCAATGTAAGTGGGTATTAATTAAGGCCATTGAATATCTTCATACAAATTGTGGGTCACTCAAGAAATTAGCTCAAGGAAGAAAAAAAGCTGGATGGGTTTGTGTGGACATGTAACTCGTATCCCCAAGGTAATAGATTAAATTTATTTATTTATTTATTTATTTATAGACAGAGTCTCACTGTGTCGCCCAGGCTGGAATACAGTGGTGTGATCTCGGCTTACTGCAAGCTCCACCTCCCAGGTTCACACCATTCTCCTGCCTCAGCCTCCAGAGTAGCTGGGACTACAGGCACCCACCACCACACCTGGCTAATTTTTTGTATTTTAGTAGAGACGGGGTTTCACCACGTTAGCCAGGATAGTCTCGATCTCTTGACCTCGTGATCCGCCCACCTCGGCCTCCCAAAGTGCTGGGATTACAGGTATGAGCCACCGTGCCCGGCTGTAATAGATTAAACTTAAAAGTGAGCAGAAGTGGTAAATGTCTGGCCACTGCCCCACTCGGACCCTCCTGATAAAAGCAGGGCAAGGCCTGGCACAGTGGCTCATGACTGTAATCCCAGTACTTTGGAAGGCCAAGGCAGGAGGATCACTTGAGGCCAGGAGTTCTATACCAGCCTGGGCAACACAGCAAGACCTTATCTCTAAAAAAATAATTAAACGTGAAGCTGAGGCAGGCAGATCACCTGAGGTAAGGAGTTCAAGACCAGCCTGGCCAACACGGTGAAACCCTGTCTCTACTAAAAATACAAAAAAAAATTAGCTGGGCGTGGTGGAAGACACCTGTAATCCCAGCTACTCGGGAGGCTGAAGAGAATCGTTTGAATCCAGGAGGCATAAGGTACAGTGGGCCGAGATCGCGCCACTGCCTGGGCAACAAGAGTGAGACACTGTCTCAAAAAAAAAAAAATTAAACACATTAGCCAGGCATAGTCGTGTACACCTATCGTCCTAACTACTCAGGAGGCTGAGGTGGGAGGATTGCTTGAGGCCAGGAATTTGAGGTTACAGTGAGCTATGATTGCGCCACTGCACTGCGCTCTAGCCTGGGCAAGAGTGAGATCTTGTCTCAAAAAAGAAAATAAAATAAAGCAGAGCCAGTTCCTGATGTCAAGTTCTGCCATACACTAAACTAGGGGAGATGGGGCAGGATGCCTTGCCTCTACTGCAAACAAATCTTCTTTCATCCCTTCGGGGAGCTGGATCCTGGACAGAGAGCTAGCTTTCCACTGGTGCAGAGATGAGGGCAGATCCTGCCCTTCCCCACCTCCAGTTTAGCCAATTAGTGGCCTAATTAACCACAGATGTCCTCTCCCATCACAGCAGAGTATTTGACATTTGACCCTCAACCCAGTTGCCACTAATGCATTCAGGATTTACAGAGGAAACCTTAGTCCTGACTTAATGGACTGGGGGGAGGGGGCACCACAGCCTTGTGTCTCCCAGACACTTTCCTTGCAAATCCTATTATCTCAATGAGGCCCCAGGTGGCAGTGAGGGGATAACCTAGTCATTAGAACTCCTCCAGGAGCATAAATGCGGGAAATGGCATTTAATTTGCTGCTCCTTTTATGTTCCAAACCTTTTTTCTTTAGAAATGTCAGAGAATGGAGGAAGTTCAAGTTAATGCAGTAACTGGGCTGGGGAACCATATCTTCCTAGAGTTGGGAAAAAACCCAATTTACTCATGGAGAAATGAAGGAAGCCATAGGAATGCATGCGCTTCAAGAGGGGTGCTGGGGGCGGGGTAGTTTCTAAGTTGGCAGTGGAGCAGACACTCAGTAAACTGCTGGCAAAAACTGGCATAGACACAAGAGTGTATCCTGTATAATTCCATTTATATGAAATTCTACAACAGGCATCTATAATGAGAGAAATGAGATGAGTTGCCTGGCCAGGGGGTGCGAGGTGCTGAGTGTAAAGGGACATGAGAAGTGTGATTCTACAGTGACAGAAATGTTTTATATGTTGTTTGGGGTGATGGTTACATGAGCATATACATTTGCTGAAATTCGTCAAATTGTATACTTAGAATATGCACACTTATTATACATAAATTATTCCTCAATAAAGTTGATTTTTAAATTCCCAGCATCCAGCTCTGTGATACCCTTCATTGGCTAAATCCTCCCAATAGCCAAAAAAAACTCCAAAAGAGTCATGCCAGTTCCCATTCCAGGGGGTGCTCACAAGATAATGTGACTGTCCAATCTGTACCTACAGAGGAAACCATTCCACTTCCTTGTTTTTCTGCCAACAGAAACAATTCGTGGTGGCTGTCCCATTTCCTTTTTCCTGGCATATCAAGCCTGGCTCTGAGACTTACAGGGAAAACAGAGACAGAGTTCAGGGCTCGGCTGGGCACAGTGGCTCACGCCTATAATCCCAACACTTTGGGAGGCCGAGGGGGGCGGATCGCGAGGTCAGGAGATCGAGTCTCGCTCTGTTGCCCAGGCTGGAGTGCAGTGGCAGAATCTCCGCTCACTGCAACCTCTGCCTCCTGGGTTCAAGCGATTCTCCTGCCTCAGTCTCCTGAGTAGCTGGGATTACAGGCGCATGTCACCACGCCCTGTTAATTTTTGTATTTTTAGTAGAGATGGGGTTTCACCATGTTGGTCAGGCTGGTCTCGAACTCCTGACCTCGTGATCTGCCTGCCTCAGCCTCCCAAAGTGCTGGGATTACAGACGTGAGCTACCACACCTGGCCCAGCCTAGGAAATTTTTAACTCAGCTAACATTGGTGAACAATCCATATCTCAACTAGGGGAGACTTACCCCTCATTTCTACTAGGCCACATGTAGATGATTCACTGTAGGGATTAGCCATATTATTATTTTTTAGTTGTGTGAAATTTTATATCCCAGAGAGTTCTATTCCATTTCAATTGAACCATTCCTATTGAAATATCTACTACGTGCTTCATTCTGTTAGGTAAGTGTGTGGGAGGAGAACACAAGGGGAGAAAGTGTTGTACACGCAAAAGAAACAGGCTTATAATCTCATCAGGGAGATGAAAAAAACCCCTGACACAACTCAAAGTCAAAGCAGTATACAATTAAGTGAGAATCCAGGGAAACAGACATCAAGAACAGCAGAGGCTCAGAGAAGGATGAGGCTAGCATGGCCAGACGGTCAGGCTCCCAGTCCTCATACATCAGGCCAGAAACAAGGCACCTAATGCCTCTCCTGGTATTGCACCAAGAGCACTTGACATTAGAAGAATCTACAAGATCATGTTACACTCCTGCTTAGAAATCTTCCATGGCTCCTCATCAACCTCAGGGTAAAGTTTTAACTGCTTAGCCTGGCATTCAAGGCCTTTCCTAATCTGGCTCAGACTGCCAATTTTTTTTTTTTTTTTTTTTTTTTTTTTTTTTTTTTTGAGATAGAGCTTTGCTCTTGTTTCCCAGGCTGGAGTGCAATGACGTGCTCACCGCAACCTCCGCCTCCCGGGTTCAAGCAATTCTGCTGCCTCGGCCTCCTGAGTAGCTAGGATTATAGGGATGCACCACCATGCCCGGCCAATTTTGTATTTTTAGTAGAGACGGGGTTTATCCATGTTGGCCAGGCTGGTCTGGAACTCCCGACCTTAGGTGATCCACCTGCCTCGGCCTCCCAAAGTGCTGGGATTACAGGCGTGAGCCACCGCGCCCAGCCAGACTGCCAATTTTTTTTTTTTTTTTTTTTTTTTGAGACGGAGTCTCGCTGTGTCGCCCAGGCTGGAGTGCAGTGGCGCAGTCTCGGCTCACTGCAAGCTCCACCTCCCGGGTTCACACCATTCTCCTGCCTCAGCCTCTCCGAGTAGCTGGGACTATAGGCGCCCGCCACCACGCCCGGCTAATTTTTTTGTATTTTTAGTAGAGACGGGGTTTCACCGTGGTCTCGATCTCCTGACCTCGTGATCCGCCCGCCTTGGCCTCCCTAAGTGCTGGAATTACAAGCGTGAGCCACTGCGCCCGGCCCAGACTGCCAAATTTCTATTCAATTTACTTCTACTCAGTGTATCAAGGGCCTTACTATATGCTAGAAGCTGGGGATACAAACACAAAAAGACATCTCCAGAGCTGGGCGTGGTGGCTCATGCCTATAATTCCAGCACTTTGGGAGGCCACGGCAGGCAGATCACTTGAGGCCAGGAGTTCAAGCCCAGACTGGCCAATATGGCAAAACCCCGTCTCTACTAAAAATACAAAAATTAGCCAGTCGTGGTGGCATGTGCCTGTAGTCCCAGCTACTCGGGAAGCTGAGGCAGGACTGCCTGAACCCAAGAGGCAGAGGTTGCAGTGAGCTGAGATTGTGCCCCTGCACTCCGGCCTGGGTGACAGAACAAGACTCTGTCTCAAAAAAAAAAAAAAAAGTAAGTATTGATTCTGCATGGGAGAGGCAGATGGTTGCTAAAGGAAGCTACAGAGAAACACACTTGAGTAAGGCCTAGGATGGAAGTTCTCCCAAAAATGAAAGGAAGGAAATCCCAGGCCACAGGAAGTCAGAATCCAGCCTGAGTTGTGAAAGTACACTGCCCATTTTAGAAATGGTGAGTGCGTCTGCAGGGACGGGTCTGGGGACAGAAGGCAGCATCATAGGATGGAAATAATGAGGGGAGGGAGGTAATACAGAAAGATAGGTCATCAGTCTAGCACATTAATATTGTATAAATATCATATTAATATTTATTATTGTATAATAAATAGAATAGGTGCTTCTATTTGTTGAATGCCTGTAAGTGGCCAGTGCTTTATACCATTATATATTACACATAAATAATATATATTCTATTCTAAGGTATTACTTGTAATACTTAAGAGTCACGTAAAGTATTACTAATTTGACTTTGGAAAAGAGGTTCAGAGAAAACGGTACCTTTCTGAAAGTCACACAGACAGTATGTGCAGTCAGGATTTGATCCCAGGCCTGTCTGGTGCCAAAACCTGGGCTCTTTATGCTGTGCTGTGTAATCCTCCGTATGGCTGGCTACCTTGCCTAAGGTAGAATTTTCCCTTCCTTGTCTCTATCCTAATACCACCGCAAGGAAAGTGTGATGCTCACTTTACAGGATATGAAAATGAAACTCAGTGAAAAAAAAACTACCGCTACAAAGCCTACTAGTAATAAGGGGCAGAGTCTGGGTTTGAACTTAAGTTTGTCCACAGTATGATAAATTTGGACTTGACTATAAAGACAATGGGACACTCTCTGGTTTAATTCTGGGAAGCCACAATCAGATGAGTGATACAGAAAGGTAATTCTGGGATAAAGTAAGGATTGGAAAAGGGAAAGAAAAAAAGCAACAAGACCATTTATGGGGCCAATACAATAGTTCAGGTGACAGACAATAAAACAGGCAGTAGGAACAGAAGAAGGGACAAAGCTAAGAGGTTCATCCAAGAGCTGGCTAAATGACACTTCCTCTGGGAGAGGTTTTTTGTCTCACCCAGGTTGAATTAACTACTTCTGTCTCTGTGCATCTTTATGTCCTAAATATTACATGTACTTAAGTAATTACTTGTCTACATGTCTGGTTTCTCGACTAGTCTGAGTCCCTTGAAGGAAGAGACTCTACCTTACCCATTTGTGTGTCCCCGGCACAATGACTGGCACACAGTAGTTGTTTGGAGGAATGTGTGGATAGAAAAAAGGAGGGAGTTGAGAACTGAAGGATGGCTAACACTGGGATAAATGAAGAAAAGAAAATGGCAAGACTGGTGTGCCTGTGCCATAAGACTCATGGTCTGGAGGATGGGCTAGGTTAAGGTGAGCTACTGAAGCTATGACCAGACTGTAGAGAGTCTTAAATGCCAGGGAGAGAAGAATAAACTTTATCTGGTAGATAAAAGGGAGTGTAGTACTAAAGGTTTTGTAGCACAGACGCTCTTAAAGCAATGTTTTAGGAAGATGTGCCTTTCCTTTTCTATCTCTAGCACACTGGGCCAGACTCTTTCCCCTCCAGGAGCAGTGCACTTGTGGAATGTCAACTCATTCAAATACCACGCTAAATACAACTTAATAGGAAGGTAAGTCTGTTGCATCTCAGGTCACTTAAGTGGTTTTTGGAATATCCACATGATTAATTCCATGAGCCATCAGCATAAATAATGAGGGGGCTAACCAAGCTCAGTGAGAAACAATTTAAGAGCAATGAGTTGGCCAGCGCGGTGGCTCACGCCTGTAATCCCAGCACTTTGGGAGGCCGAGGTGGGCGGATCATGAGGTCAGGAGATCGAGACCATCCTGGCTAACACGGTGAAACCCCGTCTCTACTAAAAAAAAAAATACAAAAAAAAATTAGCAGAGCATGATGGCGGGCACCCTGTAGTCCCAGCTACTCGGGAGGCTGAGGCAGGAGAATGGTGTGAACCCAGGAGGCGGAGCTTGCAGTGAGCTGAATTCATGCCACTGTGCTCCAGCCTGGGTGACAGAACGAGACTCCGTCTCAAAAAAAAAAAAAAGAGTGATGAGTTCACTCTATGCTGATCTACTGGAGATGAAAATTCCTTGATTGATTGATTGATTGATTGAGTCAGGGTCTCACTTCCATAGGCCAGGCTAGAGTGCAGTGGTATGATCTCAGCTCACTGCAGCCTCAACTTCCTGAGCTCAGGTGATTCTCCCATCTCAGCCTCCCTAGTAGATGGGACTACAGGTGTGCCATCATGCCCAGCTAATTTTTTGTATTTCTAGTAGAGACAAGGCTTCGCCATCTTGCCCAGGCTGGTTTCAAAGCCCTGGGCTCAAGCAATCCACCCACCTCAGTCTCTCAAAGTGCTAGGTATGATTCTGTTGTACATATACAACAGAATACTATTTGGCCTTTAAAAAAAGAAGAAAATTCTGCAATATGCAACATGGAGATGAAAATTCAGCAGCTAGTTCTAGTCTGGTGAACTTCTGTGTCCAGAAGCCTCCACTTTCCTGTGCGACCTTCATAGGAATTGTTACCCAGGAGGCCTGGACTAGGCATGCAGGTTTCCTGACGTGTTCCAGTCCTCTGTTGTCGGTTCAGCAGTGGGCTGGCCACCACCAGCAATCACTTGTTACCTGCCACCATCAGAAAACATGACATGCTAGAAATACACTCACAGGACCGAGGAGGTCCAAAGCAAGAACTGCAACTCCAGAGAGGAAGAGAGGGCCACCGGACCCAATAAATCTACTGGTGTTTACTCCTCCTTTCCATATCTTGCTTTCTCCTTCTCCTGCTGTTTGAGTCCCACTGTTCCCTGTGAGGTGGGAAGGCCTGCTAAAAGAAACTTCATTCAAAGGCCTGAGTAGGAATGTTCTCTAAAGATTTTTTTTTTTTTTGAAACGGAGTCTCACTCTATCGCCCAGGCTGGAGTGCAATGGCACGATCTTGGCTCACTGCAACCTCCGTCTCCCAGGTTCAAGTGATTCTCCTGCCTCAGCCTCCCGAGTAGCTGGGATTACAGGCATGCGCCACCATGCCCGACTAATTTTTGTATTTTTAGTAGAGACGGGGTTTCACCATGTTGGCCAGGCTGGTCTTGAACTCCTGACCTCAGGTGATCCGCCCGCCTTGGCCTCCCTAAGTGCTGGGATTACAGGCATGAGCCACCATGCCAGGCCCCTCTGAAGATTTTTAAAGCAGTAGGGCAAGAGAAAAAGACAGGTAAAGGAGGTCAGTGGCTCACGCCTGTAATCTTAGCACTTTGGAAGACCGAGGCGGGCAAATCGCTTGAGCCCAGGAGTTCGAGACCAGCCTGGGCAACATGGCAAAACCCCAACTCTTCAAAAAATACAAATATTATTCGGGTGTGGTGGCATGTGCCTGTAGTCCCAGCTACTCAGGTGGCTAAGGCAGGAGAATCACCTGAGCCTGGGGAAGTAGAGGCTTCAGTGAGCTGTGATTGTGCCACTGCACTTCAGCCTGGGCGAGAGCATGAGACCCTGCATCAAAAAAAAAAAAAACAAGAAAGAAAGAAAATGTATGGACAGAACAGAACTCGGGTGGAATGTAGGAGAGAAATTGAGCAGACTAAAGAATAAATCTGTCCCTCACACCACACCAAAAGTGAACTCAAAATGGATTACAGACTTAAATGTAAGAGCTAAAACTATACATACTCCAGCACTATTCACAAGAGCTAAGGTGTGAAAATAAATCCATCAACAGATTATAAAGAAAATGTAGTATACATATACAACAGAATACTATTCAGCCTTAATAAAAGAAGGAAATTCTGCTATGTGCAACATGGATGAACCTTGAGCACCTTACGTTAAGTGAGATCAGCTAGTCGCAGAAAAATATATATTGCATGATTCTCCTTATATGAGGTTTCAGAACAGTCGAATTCATAGAAACAAAGAGTGGAATGGTGGTTGCCAGGGGCTGGGGGCAGGGGAAATGGGGAGTTAATTGGTAGGCATAAAGTTTCATTCAAGCGAGATGAATACACTCTAGAGAGCTATACTATGACACTGTTCCCATGGTCATCAATAACATAATCGTACACTTAAAATTTTGTCATGAGAGTACATCTTATGTTAAATGCTCTGACCACAATAAAATTTAAAAAAGAAAAAAAGAAAAAGAAGAAGAAGAAAGAGATACAACTCTAGCTGGGAGGATTGCTTGAGGCCAGAAGTTTGAGAACATCCTGGGCAATACAGAGAGACCCCAATTCATTTAAAAAAAAAAAAAGAGAGCTAAAACTATAAAACTTTTAGAAGAAAACAAAGGAGTAAATCTTCATGACCTTGGGTTAGGCAATGTCTTCTTAGATATAACACCAAAAGCACACACAACAACAACAAAAAAGATAAACTAGACTTATTAAAGTTAAAAACTTGAACTTCAAAAGATACCATAAGAAAAATGAAAAAGGCAGGCCAGGTGCAGTGGCTCACGCCTGTAATCCCACCACTTTGGGAGGCTGAGGCGGGAGGATTGCTTGAGGCCAGGAGTTCGAGACCAGTCTGGCCAACATAGCAAAACCCTGTCTCTACTAAAAATACAAAAATCAGCCTGGTGTGGTGGCGGGCGCCTGTAATCCCAGTTACTCAGGAGGCTGAGGCAGGAGAATCCCTTGAACCCGGGAGGCAGAGCTTGCAGTGAGCCAAGATCGCGCTATTGCACTCCAGCCAGGGCGACAGAGCAAAACTCCATCTCAAAAAAAAGAAAAATGAAAAAGACAACTCAATGAATAGGATAAAATATTTTCAAATCATATATCTGATAAGGGACCTGTATCTAGAATATAAAAAGAATTCTTTTAACTCAATAATAAGAAGACAACCCAATTTAATAATGGGCAAAAAGATTTTTGTAAATGGGCAAAAAATTTAATAGACATTCTCCAAAGAAAAGATACCAATGAAGGCTGGGGATGTGGCTCATGCCTGCCAATCCCAGTCCTTTGGCAGGCCAAAGTGGGAGGACCACTTGAGGCCAGGAGTTCAGGACCAGCCTGGGCAACAAAGCGAGACCCTGTCTCTACAACAACAACGAAAAGAAAATGTACAGGCCAGGCACAGTGGCTCACGCCTGTAATCCCAGCACTCTGGGAAGCCGAGGCAGGAGGATCACCTGAGGTTAGGAGTTTGAGACCAGCCTGGACAACATGGGGAAACTCCATATCTACTAAGAATACAAAAGTTAGCTGGTTGTGGTGGCAGGCACCTGTAATCCAAGGTACTTGGGAGGCTGAGGCAGGAGAATCACTTGAACCCAGGAGGCGGAGGTTACAGTGAACCTGTAAATTCCAGCCTGGGCGACAGAGCAAGACTCTGTCTCAAGAAAAAAAAAAAAAAAAAGAAAAGAATATGTACAAATGGCCAGTAAGTACATGAAAAAATGCTCAACATCATTAGTTATCACAGAAATGCCAATCAAAGTCACAATGAGGCTGAGTGCGATGGCTCATGCCTGTAATCCCAGCACTTTGGGAGGCTGAGGCAGGTGGATCACCTGAGGTCAGGAGTTTGAGACCAGCTTGGCCGACATGGTGAAACCTCGTCTCTACTAAAATAAAACAATTAGCCACACGTGGTGGCAGGTGCCTGTAATCCCAGCTACTGAGGAGGCTGAAGCAGGAGAACTGCTTGAACCTGGGAGGTGGAGGTTGCGGTGAGCCGAGATTGCACCACTGCACTCCAGCCTGGATGACGGAGTGAGACTCCATCTCAAAAACAAAACAAAACAAAACAAAAAAAATCACAATGAGATACGAATTCACACCCAACAGAATGGCTTTAATAACTTTAAAAAAACAATAACAAGTGTTGACAAGAATGCAGAGATACTGGAACTCTTATACACTGCTGGTAGACATGTAAAATGGTACAGCCACTTTAGAGAACAGTTTGGCAGTTTCTCAAATGGTCAAATACAGAGTTACCATCAACTACTCCTGCTCCTCTGATCCCTGTGGTAAGGCTTCACACATACCTGGTTCTTAAAATGGCCAACAAGTATCAAGCCAGATCTACCTCCCATGGTCCATGCTCCTCTCTGAGGCCATCTCTTCCCTAATTCCAAACCCTCAGAACTGTATTTCATCCACTAAAACACTGGTTTTTGCTCTTCACTAGTTCTTCCCTGACAGGTGCAAAGTCTTCTGATTTTTCTCCTTGTTTCCTACACATTCTTCCTCCACAAAATCCATGGGCTCTTGTCCATGAGAGCAGCTCCTGTGACAACACCAAGTTCAAAGTCCTCTCTTTTTCCACCTAGAAGTAAACCAATCACCTCATGAAAGGGTAACTAACTTTTGCTGTAGATAAAGACATATCCATCCTTCCTATCTGAAACACCATTAGCCACAGATCAGCATGCCTAAATGCCTAAACAGGTGAGAAACTAAAGAAAAGGTGGTATCTGAAATCTCAGATGACAAAATGTTACAAAGTAGGCTTTTTTTGAAGGGAGGAAATCTCCAAAAAAGTGCAGCAGTCCACCGAGGGCAATGTGGACCTGATCCCTTAGACGAGTGCAAGATTACACTCTTCTTCTAGGAAGATGTCTCAGTTCCCAAATGGGGACACTGAATACCAGACCTTACTGCAGACCAGGATGAAGCAATAAAACTTAGGACTAACTGCCCTCTGAAGCTTAGCCTGTCCAGGGCAGTAGTGGGAAGTTCCCATGAGGTGCCTGTTCATTATGTCCAGAGGCAAGGATCTTGCTTAAAGTCAATGCCTTTCCAACTAGCTCCTCAAACAAACTTTCAACTTAAAGTTAGCAAAGAAAAAAGATGACCACTTTGTCCAAGAGAGTAGGACTCACAGGACTCCTGACTCGTGATACCTAACCATCAGCTATTGAGAAACTTCATACCCACATCTGGACAGACTCATGCCTGCCTATCGGAACACCATGCATCACACACTCCCAGAACCTGACATGCATAGGCGTACAATCCAGAGCATACATTCACCTTCTCTAACCGGACTATACTTCCCATCTATCCTGAGACTTGGCTGAGGGAGAGGAAAAGCAACAGGAGGCAAAGAAAACAAGACCAGCCACTCAGGCACCACCCTTGGCCGATACAGTCCCATGGTGCTAGACAATGAGCGACATCTCTTGCTGTGACCACAGGCAAGCTAATCCTCCACCCGAGGCCTCCTTTTCTTCATGTGTAAAATAAGAGACCCAAGGTTCCTTGCAGCTAGCTGTAATACTCCTGACTCTCAGGCCTCTACCAGTTCTCTACAGACAGGTTGCTTTCTGTGAGAAACAGAACCTGCAGAGAGAGGCCTGGTAGAGTGAGAAGCAGGATGCAGAACAAAATCTAGGATTGACTTCCAGAAAGGGACATGGGGTTCATATTCTGATCACCCAGTTTCCCTAGAAATGTTGTCAGATGACCCCTGTGGCAGCAGGAAGACCAAGTAACAAACTGGGCTGGATTGTTGGCCCAAAGCAGCTCCTAGAGGTCTGAGCATTATACCACTGGTACTCGCTATCCTGGCAGGACCCTCACTAACACCAGTGATGACAGTGAAAACAGTAACCTGCCCAAGAGCAAGAAACCACAGAGACCTCAATTTACACATGCACTTTTCTAAATGACAGGTCAAGATCTAAAACCCTAGCTCAGATTACGGTTCATCGATCTCCACCCAAAGGCACCTTCAGCTCCCCTGCCAAAGCAATGCAAAGTCTTGCTGGCCCTCTTTGTCATCGCTTGGTCTTGTGAGCAATTTCAAGCACTCACAAGTGAACCTAAAGAACTGAAATCCACAGGAAACCCAAGTTTGATCCTCCTTATTCCAAAATTCTAGTTAGTGAAGTTGGTGTTTGGGGTCCTTTTACTTCCTCCGCTCATTCCTAGTGTGGGGATTCATAAAGAAATGGTCAGAAGGCCAAGAGCAAGTGGTTGGAAGAGGGAGAAGAAAGACCCTGAACAAACACCACATAAACAGTCTTCCAGCTTAAACACTGTTAGGATCCGACTTCCTGGCAGGGGCTGTTGAACAATCTCAAAGCACCCTAAGGACCCTGGGGACCTATCTCTCCTATCTAGGACCATAATCACTATGCATCATCACAACCTTGCAGCCACACAACAGATAAGTCAACATCTTTGAAATGATCACCTTCAAAAACTATGGGAAGACATATTATTTCTACTATGAATAGTCCCTCCTTATAACCAGGCAGCCTCTTCTCTCAAATGGTTAATAGCCATTCTTTCTTCTCCCTAACCCAGAGAGACCCAGGTAAAGTGTCTGGTTCAAGGAAGCCTGTGCTTCTCCAGTTGATACATCTTGTTCAAGAGGAAAAAAAAGGAAACCTAGGGTGGAGTTCTACATTCAAGGGTAAGGAGGCCTGGAGGACGGGAGAATTTGAGCAGCCACAACAACCAAAAGATCAGAAAGAGAGGACTATTTGGGCAGACCACTGCTACCTGACAGAGCTGGCTGCCGGCTATAAGGAACAAGGGGAAATATACATGCAACAAACAGGGTGAGCGGGGAGGAGGAGGAACAGGATGAAAGCGACTCCACTGCACTCAGGCCTTGCCTTTGCCCTCCAGGGGCTGGCCCAAGCGAGCACGCCACACGCAGGAAGCCAGAGGGGCTGGAGGGAAGGGGAGGTGGTGACGGCAGACCACAGAGACACCAGGCCTCGCGTGGCGTGCGGGGAGTACACACGGGGCCGAAAGGCGTGCAAGGGTGGGGTGGGCGTGCAAATGGCTTGGCGAGGGGTGGCAGGCGTCACCGGCAGGGCCTGCGGGGCAAGGGCCCAGGACTGCGGGGGGCGTGGGAGCGCGCGGGGCCGCGCTCAGAGGGGCGCGCAGGAGCTGGTTACCGTGTGGTTCACCCCCCACATCAGGACGCTGAGGATCGGCTCGCTGGCCCGGAATAGCTTCACTTTCTGGCACACGAAGTGCTTCTTCTTGGTCTTGGTCTTGCTGGCGCTGAGCGGCGCCACCGCCACCGCCGTGGTGCTCGTGCAGTTGGACGACATGCCCGGGGCGGCGGCGGCGGCGGCGGCGGCGAAAGCGGGGGGCGGCGGAGACAGCGCACAAGCCAGCGGCCTCAGACCTCCCCCGGACCGATCCCCACCCCCGCTCCCTTACCGCGCCATGGTCGCGCCCGTCCCGTTACCTCCCACCCCGCCCCGGTGGTTCCGTCCGCCCCACGCCCCGCCCTCCAGCCCCGCCCCGGGGAGCCAGCCGGCCTGCTCCGCACCCCGCCCCCGGGCGGTGCAGCCGCCCTGCCGTCCCCTGGCCCGGTCCTCCCCGCCCGCGTGGTACGGCCCGTCCCGGGGAGGCAGCGGCCGCCCCGCCCGCCCCTCCTCCCCGGGCCTGACAGAAACCCGCCTGGCCTCCGAACGTCTCGGGGCCCCGCGCCGGAGCCGGAAGGGGAGGAGGGCTGGGCAGGCGTTTCTGTGGACCGCGGGAGGGGCTCCCCGCCCGGGCCCCCCAACGCCAGGGTTTGGCTCTTTCCCTCAACCCGAATGCCAAGATGGCGGCGACGCTACCGCTCCGGAAGGGAAGGAGGGGCGGGAATGCGAGGAGGGCGGGACGTACCATGCCCACCCCGGGGGAGAGGAGGGACGCAGCAAGGGGAAGAGGAAGTCCAGCCTGGAAAGCCAAGGAACGCCCCCTCGCTCCACCCAAGCGTGGATCTGCCCACTCCGCGGGGCCCCGGGCGCGCTCCACCCGCGAGGCACGCCCCTTTCCCCCAGGGCCAATGAGAGGAGGAAGCCAGGAACACTGGTTTTTATGAATGGGCTCCGCGCCCACCCACCTGCTGCCTGGTCTCCCCGCAAAGGGTCAGAGCTCAGAGGCCGCCAGCACCTTCAGACACCTATCCCACTAATCGTCTTACTCTGGCTCATTTCGTAAAATCTTTGAGTATACTGCCCCACGCTTTGTTACATAATTCTCAGATGAGGGATCTCCATATATTCGACACAAATCACAGGTCAACGTTGTTCTTTCTGTATGGAAATTCGTAAACACGGTACTCCACAGCTGGTCGCTCTTTAAACAGTTACAAAAATAAATGTGGCCTTTATTACCAATTAATAAAATAAACATAATTAACCCCGGCATAATGAGGCATGATGAAGTGATTAAATGAATAAAAATGTATGTTACATTCTCTAGGGAAAGATCGGGTTTCGAGCATTACAGTGCCTGGCATCATAAGTGTTCAAAAACAGAAATCCGAATACATTTTAAGCAGAATTAGGAATTAGCAGAACAAGGAAATCGCCCAGCTAATGTGCGGGTCAAGAGGGCCTAGGAGTTCACTGGTCAAATGAGGGCTTCTGGTCAAAGAATAGAGAAGGGAAAAGGAGTAAAGACAGGAGAGTGGCCCCTCAAGGTTTTTTTGTTTTTGTTTTGTTTTTTTGTTGTTGTTGCTGTTGTTTTTTTGAGATGGAGTCTCGCTCTGTCACCCAGGCTGAAGTGCAGTGGCACAATCTCGGCTCACTGCAAGCTCCGCCTCCTGGGTTCACGCCATTCTCCTGCCTCAGCCTCTCCAAGTAGCTGGAACTACAGGCACCCACCACCACGCCGGGCTAATTTTTTGTATTTTTTAGTAGAGACGGGGTTTCACCGTGTTAGCCAGGATGGTCTCGATCTCCTGACCTCGTGATCCGCCCACCTCGGCCTCCCAAAGTGCTGGGATTACGGGTGTGAGCCACCACGCCCAGCCTGTTTTTGTTTTGCTTTAGTACCTGACTGAAAGAGACTAGCAAACAACTCTTGAAAATCTGTCATTGTAGTAAGGTTACTACACGGTAAGAAATGAAGCCACGAAATAAAAAGCTTCCATTTTATTTTCCTTTAGGAGCCATGGAGCATATTGGCAATTTGGTTCTGACTCCTAAAATCATTTTACTATACCTTTACACTGCCTACATTAGAGACTGCAAGCAGTGGAAAAGAATAGATACTCCAGATCTTGTCGATAAACCCAGGCTCCTCCTAAACCAGCCAGATTGAGAGAGAAAAACGAGCTGGCCTGCCTTATTGTATTACTTGCCATCAAGGTTCAATGTGGTTCTATTACCCAGTAAAGTCATTGACCAAACAAGGTATTTTCAAAAAGCTAACCTTTTTTAAAAGCATGTAAAAATTGTACATTTGTACATATACACATTACACTTTTACATCCAAAGATCAAATAGTTAACAGTTCATTTAGGGCTTTTTGTATTGTTTGATTTTCCAGATTCTGTCACTCCCTTGGCTTTGACCTAACCTGACATCATTCTGTCACATTATGTTCTAAATCAAGTAAACGTTCATTTGTCTCAGTAAGCACAATCTATCTGGGTGACACCAGAGAGGTTTCTGACGGGTCTGGTGTACACTGAGGCAGTGAAATAGGTCTGTTGGCACAGGTAAGAAGGAAGCGACATGATAAACATCACAACCCCAGGGAACAGCCTTCCAGAGTGGCACAAGCACTCCCACCGAGATGGCAGTGCCCACCCGTTAAAGAGTCAAAATCCAAAGTTACTGAGTGTCCCACAAAGCAAGTCACACTAGCTCTCAAAGGAAGTGAGCTGTTTCAGGACTCGATGGAGCAGGGTCACAATGAACCCTGGTGGTTTGACATCTGTGAAAGAAGTCATTTGAACTCTTATAAAGAGAATTAAGGGGTCAGCAGCTTCCCTGGAAAATGCAGGAAAATCAATAAGAGAGGGGACAGTTTTCATCTTTTCATAAAGTTCTTCTCCAGAGCTACCGAAGTTCTCTGTAGAGAGTAGATATTCCGCTTCACCCGATCCTCCAGGGAGGAAGTAGATGCACTCTCCAGCTTCATGCGGCTAGGAAGAGAAGACAGGCAAATGCAAGTCAAAAACATTTTCAATCAGTCAACTATTCTGGCAGCTTCAGAAGAAATGGGTTGTTAGCCATACAGCAGCTGTAAAAACACAACCTCTTTTAAGCCCCCATAGATAACTTTCAAGTGACTCCACCTGGAACCACATTTTTTTTTTTTTTTTTGAGATGGAGTCTTGCTCTGTCGCCCAGGCTGGATTGCAGTGGCGCGATCTCCGCTCACTGCAAGCTCCGCCTCCTGGGTTCATGCTATTCTCCTGCCTCAGCCTCCAGAGTAGCTGGGACTACAGGCGCCCACCACCGTGCCCAGCTAATTTTTTGTATTTTTAATAGAGACAGGGTTTCACCGTGTTAGCCAGGATGGTCTCAATCTCCCGACCTCATGATCCGCCCACCTTGGCCTCCCAAAGTGCTGGGATTACAGGTGTGAGCCACCGTGCCCAGCCGGAACCAAATGTTTTTAAACCAGTGTCCATAAGGGAAAATGTATCTGTTTTGGAAAATAAGTCAAAGCCTCATTGGAAAAAGGCTTCCTGGGCCATGAATTCTTATCTAAAAGGAAGGTCAAGGAATTTCAATTATTTAGAAAATACCAAATTCACTTCTCCTCCCCTCAAATGAAAAACATCCCACTGTGTGGTCAGAAAGGAGGAGTAGTAGCCAAGGTGGTCTGAAGGCTGGGCTCCATGTGCAAACACAGAAACACTGGAACGGGAACCAGCTGCCAGCCTGCCTCTTAAGACTTTCCCCATGAAAGCCCCTGGCAGGAAGAAGATGCACTCACTGGATGAACTTCCCATCCCGGGAGTCCAGCTTCTCTAGCCTCTGCTCCCGTTCCTCATCCTTAGCGTGCCTCTTGAGGATGTTCAGTCTCTCCTCCTCCCTCCATTTGGCATCTTCCATCATCTCTTGCCGTTTTCGCTCTAATTCCTCTGCGGAGAGTTTTCTGTTGAGCACAGAAACCAACCGATCAGGTCTCTGCCAGCAAAAAAACCAGAAGCAGCACAAGAAGCACCGAAGCCAGGTGGGACCCCAAGCTCTCCAGTTCACTGCTCTCTGCAAGTGCAAGGCCAGCCTGAGTTCCCTTCTAACATCATGGTCAGGAGGTTTCATCCAAATTTCAAAGGCTTTTAGTAAAGTATTCCATAATCTCACTCAGTTATCTCTAGAGTGATTGTTCTGAAATATGAAATATGAAGTAAACTGAGAACTCATCAGGAACCTAAACCTGTAGCAATTATATCCCAATGGTTTTCTCAACAATTGAAAGAAGAACAGAAGGCTAGGTTATCCATGTAACTGTTAACATCTACCATCTAACTACCCATTGGAGACTAGAAATTCATGACACAGCCCATGAGTACACTACTTTAGGACTAAGCTGGAAGCCAGAAGCCGAAGGAATAACTTAGCCTCAGAAAATAATAAATGGGGCCAGGCATGGTGGCTCACGCCTGTAATCCCAGCACTTTGGGAGGCCAAGGCGGGCAGATCACCTGACGTCAGGAGTTCAAGACCAGCCTGGCCAACATGGGGAAACCCTGTCTCTACTAAAATTACAAAAATAAGCTGGGTGTGGTGGCGTGTGCCTGTAATCCCAGCTACTTGGAAGGCTGAGGCAGGAGAATCGCTCAAACCTTGGAGGCGTAGGTTGCAGTGAGCCAAGGTCACACCACTGCAGTCCAGCCTGGGTGACAGAGCGAGTCTCTGTCTCAAAAAAAAAAAACCTCCAAACAAAAAACAATTTACTATTAAAAATCTGCTTCAGATAATACATGAAAGATATTAGAGCATTCAAATGAGAGTAGGAGGCTTAAAAAAAAAACAAAAAACGATTGCCAGGCACAGTGGCTCTAGCCCGTAATCCCAGCACTTTGGGAGGCTTAGGCAGGAGGATTGCTTGAGTCCAAGAGTTCAAGACCAGCCTAGGCAACAAAGTGAGACCTCCCATCTCTGCAAAAAAAAAAATTTTTTCTAATTAGTTGGGCATGGTGGCACCCGTGTAGCCCCAACTATTTGGAAGGCTGAGGTAGGAGGATCAGTTGAACCCAGGAGTGTGAGGCTGCAGTAAGCCATGATTGCCCCACTGCACTCCAACCTAGGCAACAGAGTGAGACCTTGTAGGGAGAATAAAGAAGTTATCAAAGAAATAATACAAGAAAATATCCTAGAACTCAAAGACATGGTTTAGATTGCAGGAAGCAAATACTGACACTAGGAAAAAATATACAAATCATACAAGAAAGGAAATGTAACCTCCATATTCTGCTTGGCTTACGAATGAAAAGTATCAGTAAACAATATTTATATATCATACAAGTATGAATCCACATACTGATTGAACCAAAAATTCTGATATAACTATATTGGAAAGATAGGGATAGAAGAAACATGGGACTAGGAGTGTATGAGAGCTCATTTACACTAAGAGATTATTTCTATAACAGTAAGAAAATATCTAAGATCTGGCCGGGTACGGTGGCTCACACCTGTAATCCTAACACTTTGGGAGGCCAAGGCAGGTGGATTGCCTGAGCTCAGAAGTTCCAGACCAGCCTGGACAACACATTGAAACACCATCTATACTAAAAATACAAAAATTAGGGCCAGGTGCTGTGGCTGACGCCTGTAATCCAAACACTTTGGGAGGCTGAGGCAGGCAGATCACCTGACCTCAGGAGTTCAAGACCAGCCTGACCAATATGGTGAAACCCCATCTCTACTAAAATATACAAAAATTAGCTGGGCATGGTGGCATGCACCTGTAGTCCCAGCTACTCAGGAGGCTGAGGCAGGAGAATCGCTGGAACCCGGGAGGCAGAGGTTGCAGTGAGCCAAGATCGCACCACTGCACTGCAGCCTGGGTGACAGAGTGAGACTCCATCTCAAAAAAAAAAAGAAGGCCGGGCGTGGTGGCTCACGCCTGTAATCCCAGCACTCTGGGAGGCCGAGGCAGGCAGATCACCTGAGGTTGGGAGTTCGAGACCAGCCTGACCAACATGGAGAAGGTGTGTCTCTACTAAAAATACAAAAATTAGCCAGGCGTGGTGGCACATGCCTGTAATCCCAGCTACCTAGGAGGCTGAGGCAGGAGAATCACTTGGGCCCAGGAGGTGGAGGTTGTGGTGAGCCAAGATTGGGCCATTGCACTCCAGCCTGGGCAACAAGAATGAAACTCCATCTCAAAAAAAAAAAAAAAAAATTAGCTGGGCGTGACAACATGTGCCTGTAGTCCCAGCTACTCGGGAGGCTGGGACAGGAGAATCACTTGAACCTAGGAGGCAGAGGTTGTCGTGAGCCAAGATTGTGGCACTGCACTCCAGCCTGGGAGATAGAGCAAGATGCTGTCTCCAAAAAAAAGAAAGAAAGAAAAAAGAAAATATCTAATATCTAAAATTAATGGATGAAGAGGCAGCAACATATTTGTATTTTTAGGAATATGTAGCTATGAAAACAAACTACTGAAAAAGCTGAAAGTAGTTGCCTTTGGGTAGCATGACTAAAAGTGGGGTCAGGCAGGGCAAAGAACTACTAGCTTTTGTTTTTTTAAATGTTTTTAAAATAATTTTTTGTAGAGATAGTGTCTTATTATGTTGTTCAGACTGGTCTGGAACTCCTGGCCTCAAGCGATCCTCCTGCCTTGGCTTCTCAAACTGCTGGGATTACAGGTGTGAGCCACCACGCCCAGCCTTACCTTGTCCTTTCAATGTGCCTCACATGGCCGGAGGTAGGGGACGCAGACGCTTACAGGTTGGCAAGATAAATAAAAGTTGGTTTGTTGAAAAGGTAATGATGGATTATCCATTTGCCCTGGTTTGAGCCCCTTCTAGATTCAGGCCTGCAGAATGTGAAGTTAATCAACTGGGCTCCTGACTCACCTGGTGTATCCAGGAGCATGTCGCCTTTGGTAGACCTCTTTTTTAGGTGATGGGCTCCTAGTTTGGCCTGTCTCTCTCCTGTTCACCTTAGAGTTATGCCTGTAACAGACACAGAAGGCAGAGAGGAAAAAGCCTTTTTAATCCAGGGGCTTACATTGAATCCCTCAAACAATGCAAGATGAGCTAATAGTCTTAGAGGTATAATCTAAGCAGAGGGCACAAGTTTGAGAAAAACAAACATATAAGGTTTGATGTTAGACTTACCCCAGAGCTCCCAAAGCACAGAATACACCTACAGACATGTGACTTTGGATGCCTGAGCTTTACATTGAGGTGGAAAAAAAAAATGATATAAAGGAAATACCAAAGCACAGACATTTGAGAAAGTCGATGGACAGACATCACCAAAAGCAAAAACAAATGCCTGCTGGGACCAGGCCCCCACAGTCACAGGTTATTTCCCAGTGAATCCCACACTCACAGTTTGCTGGGTCTTGGGGACCGTGACCTTCTACCCAGGGATCGAGACCTCCTGTCCCGGGACCCTGCTTCCCTGGTGCTCTTCTTGCTGGCATGTCTTGGGGGTGAGTGGGAGGAGCTTCTGGATCTGGAATGGTTCTTCATCCCATGCCCTCTCTTTTGCTCGGCTGTCAGAGGACCCTGAAGACCCTGGTTACGGTCAGAGTTCCCGACCTATGTCATTAAGGAAAAGAGAAGTTATTCACATGGAAAATCCAGCTATTCAGGAGAAAACGCGGCCGGGCTCAGTGGCTCACGCCTGTAATCCCAGCACTTTGGGAGGCCGAGGCGGGGGGATCACCTGAGGTCAGGAGTTCGAGACCAGCCTGGCCAACATGGTGAAACCCTGTCTCTACTAAAAATAAAAAAATTAGCCGGGCATGGTGGTGGGCACCTGTAATCCCAGCTACTTGGGAGGCTGAGGCAGGAGAATTGCTTGAACTCAGGAGGCGGAGGTTGCAGTGAGCTGAGATCGTGCCACTGCACTCCAGTCTGGGTGACAGAGCGAGACTCCGTCTCAAAAAAAAAAAGAAAGAAAAGGCAGTGAAACAGGAAATGTTACATAAGGAGCTCACTGGGCACACCAATATCATCACATAGAATTATCACAGAGAACTGTATAAACTTAGTTATCTGCAGAATCCCCTAAAAGAATCTCCTTCGGTCAGCCAGGTGCAGTCGCTTATACCTTGAATCCCAACACTTTGGGAGACGGAGGCAGGAGGACTGCCTGAGATCAAGAGTTTGACACCACCCAGACCAACTAGTGAGACCTTGTCTCTACAAAATATTTAAAAATTAGCTGGGTGTGGCAGCACACACCTGTAGTCCCAGCTACTCAGGAGGTTGAGGCAGAAGGATCCCTTGAGCCTAAGAGGTCGAGACAGCAGTGAGCCAGGATCACACCACTGTAATCCAGACTGGATGACAGAGAAAGACCCTGTCTCAAAAAAAAAAAAAAGATGGCTGGGCGCTGTGGCTCATGCCTGTAATCCTAGCACTTTGGGAGGCCAACGCAGGCAGATCACGAGGCCGGGAGATCGAGACCATCCTGGCTAACATGGTGAAACACCATCTCTACTAAAAATACAAAAAAATTAGCTAGGTGTGGTGGGCACCTGTATTCCCAGCTACTTGGGAAGCTGAGGCAGGAAAATGGCATGAACCCAGGAGGCGGAGCTTGCAGTGAGCCGAGATGGCGCTACTGCATTCCAGCCTGGGCGACAGAGTGAGACTCCGTCTCAAAGAAAAAAAAAAAAAAGAAAAGAATATACCTGGCTTGGCTGGGTGCGGTGGCTCACACCTGTAATCCCAGCACTTTGAGAGGCCGAGACGGGCAGATCACAAGGTCAGGAGTTCGAGACCAGCCTGGCCAATATGGTGAAACCCCTCTCTACTAAAAATACAAAAATTAGCCGGGTGTGGTGGTGGGTGCCTGTAGTCCCAGCCACTCAAGAGGCTGAGGCAGGAGAATCACTTGAATGCAGGAGGCAGAGGTTGCAGTGAGCTGAGATCGCACCATTGCACTCCAGCCTGGGCGACAGAGCGAGACTCCCTCTCAAAAAAAAAAGAAAGAAAAGAATATACCTGGCTTGGCTCTTCACTATAGGTTAAGGAAGAGCAAGACGCAGAAGCATGGAGGACAGGACCTAAGGTTAAAAATACAGAAATACGCTGGGCGCGGTGGCTCACGCCTGTAATCCCAACACTTTGGGAGGCCGAGGCGGGCGGATACCTTGAGGCCAGGAGTTCGAGACCAGCCTGACGAACATGGAGAAACCCTGTCTCTACTAAAAATACAAAAATTAGCCAGGTGTGGTGGCAGATGCCTGTAATCCCAGCTACTCAGGAGGCTGAGGCAGGAGAATCGCTTGAACCCAGGAGGCGGAGGTTGTAATGAGCTGAGATTGTGCCATTGCACTCCAGCCTGGGTGACATGGAGAAACCCCGTCTCTACTAAAAATACAAAATTAGCCGGGCACGGTGGTGCATGCCTGTATCCCAGCTACTCGGGAGGCTGAGGCAGGAGAATCGCTTGAACCCGAGAGGTCGAGGTTGTGGTGAGCTGAGATCGCACCATTGCACTCTAGCCTGGGCAACAAGAGCAAAACTCCATCTCAAAAAAAAAAAAAAAAAAAAAAAACAGAAATACAGAGTCAAGCCAGGTGCCTTGAACTTGTACTTCCAGCTACTCAGAAGATTGCTTAAGCTCAGGGGTTCGAGACCAGCCTAGGCAAAATAATGATGCACTGCTACTCAAAAAAAAAAAAAAAAAAAAAAAAAAAAACCAGCAGATTTATGTTTGTCAAAAATCATCAACCTATACACTTAGGCCAGGCACGGTGGCTCACACCTGTAATCCCAGCACTTGTACTTCCAGCTACTCAGAAGATTGCTTAAGCTCAGGAGTTCGAGACCAGCCTAGGCAAAATAATGATGCACTGCTACTCAAAAAAAAAAAAAAAAAAAAAACCAGCAGATGTATGTTTGTCAAAAATCATCAACCTATACACTTAGGCCAGGCACGGTGGCTCACACCTGTAATCCCAGCACTTTGGGAGGCCGAGGTGGAGGGATCACCTAAGGTCAGGAGTTCAAGACCATCCTGGCCAACATGACGAAACCCTGTCTCTACTAAAAATACAAAAATTAGCCAGGCGTGGTGGTGGGCGCCTGTAATCCCAGCTACTCAGAAGACTAAGGCAGAATAGCTTGATCCCGGAAGGCAGAGGTTGCAGTGAGCCGAGATCGCGCCACTGCACTCCAGCCTGGGTGACAAGCGAGACTCCGTCTCAAAAAAAAACCAAACCAAAACAAAACAAAAACCTATACACTTAAAATGTGTGCATCTCATGTAAATTATTTGTAGAGGGATGGGTAGAATGTCTCAATGCCCCATTGGTGGTTTAGTCTCTCTGCTCAGAGGGTGGTCAGCCACAAGAAGGTGCTCAGGGATAAGAATGGGCCTGTTTCCCAGCAGCCCAGGCTTCACTGCCCACCTCCCTGCTATCCGCATTGTCCAAGTGGCACATCTCACAGTCCCACAGTCGCTCCTTTCAAGGAGCCCACATCCTTACCTGTAAGCCATATCCAGGGACTTTGGACAAAACAGGAGAGGAATTTGCCATCTTCTTCTGAGATCTGAGAGATTAAAATACACACACTCATTGAACAAGAAAATACATATAGGCCCAATTTAAATATCTTATGCTGAACTATGCTTCTTGCTTCCAATGTGACCTTTCCGCCTCCCAGCAGTTACCTGGCAGTACATTTCTCTATTTGAACTGTCTATGCCGAAAAATGCATCAGCACAGTCAAATTTTTCTGTGAAAAACTGTGGGCCTCGCTTCTAAGCCCCAACGCCTGAACACATTCTCCTCTCACTTCATGCTGCTATTCCAGGGACAAATAGTGACTCAGCAGCAGCGGAGCTGACTGTTCCCATGGGAAGACATGCAGAATGGGCCCACATCGGCCATCAGTCCATTAAAAAAAGCCTATATAAAACCCACTTCAGTCTTGAAGGAATCCTAAGCTGAGATGAAACAGAGTCACCCCCAGGATGTCTGACCTACCTAAGACCTACTAGGCTAAAGTCAGCATTATTAAGGGTCTCTCTCCAGCAGCATGGCCGAGATACCCACTCACATTTAGCATCCCCAAGGAACTCTAGCATTAGATGGCAAGCTCTGTGGGCACAGGGCCCATGTTCAAGTGTTCATCACTGAACGCCCAGTACCTGGCAGCTTCCAGCACAGGGCAGGTGTTCATGTCTGTGGAATGAATGAGTGAATGAGCAAGTGAATCAACGAGAAGGGAGGCCAGTCGCCACATGCTCACCTCCCCGCACTGTGCTCATCCTCGCTGCTGGAACGATCACTACTCGAGCTTCTGTGCTTACGTTTCTTGTGCTTCTTTTTCTTCTCCTTCTTTTTCTTCTTCTCCTTTTTTTCCAGACTCATTTGCAACTGGAAAATGCCGAGAACACAAGCACACAAGATTACTGAGACCAGCCAGTGCAGTGGCTCATGCCTGTAATCCCAGCACTTTGGGAGGCTGAGTGGAGTAGATCATCACTTGAGGTCCGGAGTTTGAGACCAGCCTGGCCAACATGGCAAAACGCCGTCTCTACTAAAAATACAAAAATTAGCTGGGTGTGGTGGTGGGCACCTGTAATACCAGCTACTTGAGAGGCTGAGGTACAAGAATCACCTGAACCAGGAGGCAGAGATTGCAGTGGGCCGAGATTGTGCCACTGCACTCCAGCCTGGGCGACAGAGTGAAACTGTGTCTCAAAAAAAAAAAAGAAAGATTACTGGCTGGGCATAGCGGCTCACACCTATAATCTCAGCACTTTGAGAGGCTGAGGTGGGAGGATCACAAGGTCAGGAGTTCGAGACCAGCCTGGCCAATATGGTGAAAGCCCATCTCTACTAAAAATACAAAAATTAGCTGGGTGTGGTGGTGTGTGCCTGTAGTTCCAACTACTCGGGAGGCTGAGGTGGAAGAATCGCTTGAACCCAGGAGGCAGAGGTTGCAGTGAGCCGAGATCACGCCACTGCACTCCAGCAGCCTGGGCGACAGAGTGAGACTCCATTTCATTAAAAAAAAACAAAAAGCCCAGGCAGAGTGGCTCATACCTGTAATCCCAGCACTTTGGGAGGCCAAGGCGGGCAGATCACAAGGTCAGGAGAAGGAGACCATCCTGGCTAACACGGTGAAACACCATCACTACTAAAAATACAAAAAAATTAGCTGGGCATGGTAGCAGGCGCCTGTAGTCCCAGCTACTCAGGAGGCTGAGGCAGGAGAATGGCATGAACCTGGGAGGTGGAGTTTGCAGTGAGCTAAGATCGTGCCACTGCACCACTGCACTCCAGCTTGGGCGACAGAGCGAGACTCCGTCTCAAAAAAAAAAAAAAAAAAAAAGATTACTGAGACCCCTGTCAGTCTCCTTTGAGGGGCGTGGCTCATGCAAAAACTGCCTGACTCCATGCCTCTGGGTCTACAGAAGTCCAGGACATTACAGGGGTTCCTTGTCAACACATCAGGGGAAGGGTCTTAACCCTGGCCGTGCACTAACAACCCCATCTACTAAATTGGTATCTGGTAGGTGAGACTAAGAATTTGTGTTTTTAAACAGTCACCAAAACCACTGCCTAGGAGTTTCCATTCTGTGTCAAAGGAACTCCAATTCCACTGAAAGCAGTCAGGAACTACAAGGTCAATCTTTAATTTTCCTTACCAACTGATCCAAGACACAATTACATAATATGTCATGTGAATGGTAAGTGGGCCCTATAAGCTTTTTTTTTTTTTTTGAGACGGAGTTTCGCTCTTGTTGCCCAGGCTAGAGTGCAATGGCACAATCTTGGCTCACCGCAAACTCCGTCTCCCGGGTTCAAGCAATTCTCCTGCCTCATCCTCCCAAGTAGCTGGGATTACAGGCATGCACTACCACCCCGGCTAATTTTGAATTTTTAGTAGAGACAGTGTTTCTCCATGTTGGTCAGGCTGGTCTCGAACTCCCGACCTCAGGTGATCCACCCACCTTGGCCTCCCAAAATGCTGGGATTACAGGCGTGAGCCACCGCGCCCGGACCCTAGAAGCTTTATACCACGACCAAGGGCATACTCCGACCTCCTGAACACACTGCATGGTAATGCTTTCCACAGGCTTAGTCCACACTCTTTTTCTGGAAAAACGACATCACATGGTGCATTCTCCCACCCAAAAGACGTTCAACCAAAATCAAGCTTAATAAATTAAGATTACATAAAATAACCAACCTGACCAATATGAATAAACCCTGTCTCTACTAAAAATACAAAATTAGCCGGGCGTGGTGGCACATGCCTGTAATCCCAGCTACTAGGGAGGCTGAGGCAGGAGAATCGCTTGAACCCGGGAGGCGGAGGTTGCGGTGAGCTGAGATCACACCATTGCACTCCAGCCTGGGCAACAAGATTGAAACTCCGTCTCAAAAACAAAAAAATGATTACATAAAATAGCCACAACATGGTCTCTAAAAGACAAAAGTTTTAGAGGTCATTCTGTTTTTCCCCTGGTAAGCTGAGTAAATGGAGAGAGGTTCTCACGTTATATGGCTAAAAGATGCTCTTGGTGCTTATCTGATATACTACTTACCAATTCTTTGATTTTCTTCATTTTCACTGGATTATTTAATACCTCTCGTTTTTTCTCCTCCTCCTTCTTCCTAAATAAAGACAGATAATTATAAAATTCATGACTATTTCTTTTCTCCAAATTCTATGGAGTAACTTTTTCTCCGAACATATACATACAAACGGGCCCATGTTAAAATCTACATGATTAGCTGGGTGTGGTGGTTTGCACCTGTAATCCCAGCTACTTGAGAGGCTGAGGGAGGAGAATCGCTTGAACCTGGGAGGCAGAGATTGCAGTGAGCCGAGACTGTGCCACTGCACTCCAGCCTGGGCAACAGAGCAAGACTCTGTCTCCAAAAAAAAAAAAAAAAAATCTACATGATGATCGGGCTGGGTGCAGTGGCTCATCTCACACCTGTAATCCCAACACTTTGGGAGGCTGGGGCAGGCAGATTACTTGAGGTCAGAAGTTCAAGACCAGCCTCGCCGACATGGTGAAACCTCATCTCTATCAAAAAAAAAAAAAAAAAAAAAAAAAAAAAAAAAATTAGCCGGGCGTGGTAGCAGCACGCACCTGCGGTCCTAGCTACTCGGGAGGCTGAAGTGGGAGAATAACTTAAACCCAGGAGGCGGAGGTTGCAGTGAGCTGAGATTGTGCCACTGCACTCCAGTCTGGGTGACAGAGTGAGACCCTGTCTCAAAAATAAATAAATAAATAAAAAACTACATGATGGTGTCAAAGCCAAAAATCTCCCCCAAATATAAGAGATTGTCTCAAAAAAAAAAAAAAAAGAGTCATGCTCAGTTGTCCAGGCTGCAGTGCAGTGGCATGATCATGGCTTACTGCAGCCTTGACCGCCTGGGCTCAAGTGATACTCCCACATCAGCTTCCCAAGTAGCTGGGACTATAGGCACCCGCCACCAGGCCCAGCTAATTTTTATATTTCTTATAGAGATGGGGTTTCACCATGTTGCTCAGGCTGGTCTCAATTTCCTGGGCTCAAGCAATCCATCTGTCTCAGCCTCCCAAAGTGCTGGGATTACAGGTGTGATCTACCGTACCCGGTGTCAGTTGTTTTTTTTTTTTTTTTTTGAGACGCAGTCTCGCTCTTTCGCCCAGGCTGGAGTGCAGTGATGCGATCTCAGCTCACTGCAAACTCCTCCTCTGGGTTCATGCCATTCTCCTGCCTCAGCCTCTCGAGTAGCTGGGACTACAGGCGCCTGCCACCACGCCTGGCTAATTTTTTGTATTTTTAGTAGAGATGGAGTTTCACCGTGTTAGCCAGGATGGTCTCGATCTCCTGACCTCGTGATCCGCCCGCCTCGGCCTCCTGAAGTGCTGGGATTACAGGCGTGAGCTACTGCTTCTGGCCGTGAGTTGTTTTTTGATGGGTATAGAGTTTCAATTCAGAATGGCAAAAGAGTTCTGGAGACAGGCTGTGGTGATGGTTGCACAACACTGTGACTGTATTTATTTATTTATTTATTTTTATTTTTATTTTTTTGAGACAGAGTCTCGCTCTGTTGCCCAGGCTGGAGTGCAGTGGCGCGATCTCAGCTCACTGCAAGCTCCGCCTCAGTTCACGCCATTCTCCTGCCTCAGCCTCCCAAGTAGCTGGACTACAGGAGCCTGCCACCACACCCGGCTAATTTTTTGTATTTTTAGTAGAGATGGGTTTTCATCATGTTACCCAGGATGGTCTCGATCTCCTGAGCTCATGATCCACCCGCCTCAGCCTCCCGAAGTGCTGGGATTCAGGAGCGAGCCACTGCGCCTGGCAACACTGTGAATGTATTTAATACACTGAACTGTACGTATGAAAATGGTTAAAATGGGACATTCTATGTTACGTATATTTTGCCACAATAAACTAAGACACTAACAAAATGGGACAAAATATTTGCAACCTATATAATATCTTTGATAAATAACATTTTTTCTTTTTTTTCCAGGATATGGTTAAGATAAATAACTTTAAAGAGAATTTGTAGTATTGGCCGGGCACGGTGGCTCACGCCTGTAATCCCAGCACTTTGGGAGGCCGAGGCGGGTGGATCACGAGGTCAGGGACCATCTTGGCTAACACGGTGAAACCCCATCTCTACTAAAAAAAATACAAAAAATTAGCCAGGCGCAGTGGCAGGAGCCTGTAGTCCCAGCTACTTGGGAGGCTGAGGCAGGAGAATGGCATCAACCTGGGAGGCGGAGCTTGCAGTGAGCTAAGATCGCGTCACAGCAGTCCGGCCTGGGCGAAAGAGCAAGACTTCGTCTCAAAAAAAAAAAAAAGAGAATTTGCAAAAGAAAAACTGTAAATAGGCTGGGTGCAGTGGCTCATGCCTGTAATCCCAGCACTTAGGGAGGCCGAGGTGGGCAGATGACCTGAGGTCAGGAGTTCCAGACCAGCCTGGCCAACATGGCAAAACCCCATCTCTAACAAAAATACAAAATTAGCCGGGCATGGTGGTGGGCACCTGTAATCCCAACTATTTGGGAGGCTAAGGCAGGAGAATCCCTTGAACCCGGGAGGTGGAGGTTGCAGTGAGCCATGATCACACTACTATACTCCAGGCTGGGCAATAGAGTGAGACTCCGTCTCAAAAAAAAAAAAAAAAAAAAAAGAAAGAAAAGAAAAAACTGTAAATAAAAAATAAACATATTTCAATGTTGAATCTTATATATTAGAATTAAAATGCAAATTAAACTAAAATAAACAATAATATGCACAGTCTATCTTCATTTAGCACCCAAATTGCAACTCTAGTACTACATACTAGGGTTCCAAGTAAGATTCGCAAGTTTCTTTTTGAAGTGTCCTGCTTCCCTTCCCCTCCCTACCTGAAAAAAGAGATGGGCGTAAGAAGGCCTGTTCACCCACTTGGTCAGCACTACGCACATTCCCAAGCTTCTAAGAAGGTGACAACCTTTTCCACCTTGTTTCTGACTCCTATTTTTGTTTAAGGGCCAAAGGTAAATGAATAAAGCTGGGCTAGTGCATTGGCCAGTATCTTTGCATATGGCCTAGGTCAGGCAGGCACCCTTAATAGAGCCTCCTTCCCAGCATTAGGAAGCCCAAATGGAAACAAATTCTTTATATGGCAGATAAAAGCAAAGGGAAGGCCAGGTGTAGTGGCTCACGCCTGTAATCCCAGCACTTTGGGAGGCCGAGGCGGGCGGATCACGAGGTCAGGAGATTGAGACCATCCTGGCTAACATGGTGAAACCCTGTCTCTGCTAAAAAATACAACAAAAATTAGCCGGGCGTGGTGGTGGGTGCCTGTAATCCCAGCTACTCGGGAGGCTGAGGCAGAAGGATGGCGTGAACCCAGGAGATGGAGCTTGTAGTGAGCCGAGATCACGCCACTGCACTTCAGCCTGGGCGACAGAGCGAGACTCCGTCTCAAAAAAAAAAAAAAGCGAAGAGAAAACTATAAAGCAAGAGAATCAATGGCCTTAGCAGGGTCTCAAAGCATCTGTAACAAACCCCCTTCCCAGCCCCCCATTAGTACCTGATGATGAAGAGTGGGTCCTCCCGGATCTTGCTGGCCATGTCAAGAAGGGAACTGGCACCTGATGGGGCAAAGATAGAGCCTGGGAGAAGTCCTGTTTCAGAAGAGCAGCCTGCCTCCTTCTCCTCCATCTTCTCAAAAACATATTTGTCAATGGGGCGCCCCAGCAGGTACTCGTCACGGTTCACCATCCCACCAGGACCCTGGTACATCCAGTCCAACTTTTCTTCTTTTTTCCTGGTTCAAGGGAAGAAAAATAAATACAATTTCTTTAAGAAGCAGACTTCTGCAAACTTACACATAAAACCTGAACACAAGGGAGAGAGAACCACAGCTGATCAAAGAATTCATTCTACTAGCACCTACCCTGCGATAAACATGGCACCCCATGTGGCCGGCATGAAGAAATAGTGCGGGTTGCGTGCAGTGGCTCATGCCTGTAATCCCACCACTTTGGGAGGCCGAAGCAGTCCGATCACTTGAGGTCAGAAGTTCGAGACCAGCCTGGCCAACATGATGAAACCCCATCTCTACTAAAAATACAAAACATTAGCCAGGCGTGGTGGCGGATGCCTGTAATCCCACCTACTTGGAAGGGTGAGGCAGGAAAATCACTTGAACCTGGGAGGCAGAGGTTGCAGTAAGATCACACCACTGCACTCCAGCCTAGGTGACGGAGCCAGACCTTGTCTCAAATAAATAAATAAATAAATGGTGCTTGTCCTCATGAGGCTTACGAGTGAATGGAGAGAGAATATTCACACACATAAAGCAATTTATAAGGAAAACTAGTATTCCTCAACATGGGGCATGGATCTTGGCTCGGAGCTTCTCGAGTCTCCTTTACAGAGTCTTTATATTATGCTTTCATTTCCAAGATGACCTAAAACAATGAATAAGCACATTCTACATCACCATCTTACCATCAAGAACAATTTCAGTGACCACATATGCAGTTGCATTGATTGTGCATCTTGGTGCTTGTGGGCACACAGACACCAGCGGTAACACTATGCATTCGAGGGGATGATGGGAAAAAATCAGAGGTAAGTGAGTAAGTGACACTTTCAAGCCAAAAGAGCCAAACATTGAATACATGAATCATTACATAACTATCTAGGATTCACAAGTGAATGAACCCTGGTCTCAGCCATCTAGGGGCCAAATTAAGTCACAGCATCATGCCACACAAACATTTCCCTGAGGTTCTGGGAGAAAAAAGTGGTGAGAAAGTGGAACCCTCATACCACAGACAGTAAAGGCAGGCTAAATTCATAAGAGCATGCGTGGAAGCAACCAATACTACATTTACACTGCAAGCAGGAAAGTACTTTCATCGACAGTATTATCTATAACCTGAAATTAAATGCTTTTTTGAATATGACTTTTTTGTTCTTTTTTTTTTAGACACAGGGTCTCACTCTGTCACCCAGGCTGGAATGCAGTGGTGCGATCATGGCTCACTGCAGCCTTGAATTCCTGGGCTCAACAAATCCTCCTGCCTCAGCCTCCCAAGTAGCTGGGACTACAGGGATGCACCATCATGCCTTGCTGATTTTTTATTTTTTCAATTTTTAAACAGATGGGACTTGCTATGTTGCCCAGGCTGGTCTCAAACTACTGGCCTTAAGTGATCCTCCTGCCTCAGCCTCCCAAAGTGTTGGGATTACAAGGGTGAGCCACCATGCCCAACCTGAATATGACTTTTTAAATGTGTATACTTGTTTTTGAGGTTATATAACAACTGTGAGCATAAAGAACGTTTTCCTAGTTGCATGCTTGGACACTTTTAGTAAGAATAATTTAAACCAACACTGGAGGGCCATGACCCTTTTTTTTTTTTTCCCAGACAGAGTCTCACTCTGTTGCCCAGGCTGGAGTGCAGTGGAGCGATCTCAGCTCACAGCAACCTCTGCCTCCCAGGTTCAAGTTATTCTCCTGCCTCAGCCTCCCGAATAGCTGGGACTATAGGCATGTGTCACTAAGACTGGCTAATTTTTTGTACTTTTAGTAGAGACGAGGTTTCACCGTGTTGGCCAGGCTGGTCGATCTCCTGACCCCGTGATCTGCCAGCCTTGGCCTCCCAAAGTGCTGGGATTACAGGTGTGAGCAACCACGCCTGGCCCTAAGACCCTTTAGAATTTTTTTTCATATTAAAAAAATGAGTCTGAGAAACACTGTAGTCTATAATTAAGAATTGATCAGCTGGGCGTGGTGGCTCACACCTGTAATCCTAGAACTTTGGGAGGCCAAGACAGGCTGATCATGAGGTCAGGAGATCAAGACCAGCCTGGCTACCACAGTGAAACCCCATCTCTACTAAAAATACAAAAAACTAGCCAGGCGTGGTGGTACACGCCTGTAGTCCCAGCTACTCGGGAGGCTAAGGGAGGAGAATCGCTTGAACCCAAGAAGTGGAGGTTGCAATGTGCTGAGATCACGCCATTGTACTCCAATCACGCCATTGTACTCCAATGCGGGTGACAGTGCGAGACTCGGTCTCAAAAAAAAAAAAAAGAATTGATCGTGGGGCCGGGCACTGTGGCTCACACCTATAATCCCAGCACTTTGGGAGGCCTAGGCAGGCAGATCACTTGAGGTCAGGAGTTCGAGACTAGCCTGGCCAACATGGTGAAATGCCGTCTCTACTAAAAATACAAAAAAATTAGGCCAGGCACAGTGACTCACGCCTGTAATCCCAGCACTTTGGGAGGCCAAGACGGGAGGATCATGAGGTCAAGAGACCGAGGCCATCCAGGCCAACATGGTGAAACACCGTCTCTACTAAAAATACAAAAATTAGCTGGACCTGGTGGTGCGTGCCTGTAGTCCCAGCTACTCGGGAGGCTGAGGCAGGAGAATCACTTGAACCCAAGAGGCAGAGGTTACAGTGAGCCGAGATCGCACCACTGCACTCAAGTCTGGCGACAGAGCGAGACTCTGTCACACAAAAAAATAATAATAATAATAATTAGCCAGGCGTGGTGGCACACGCCTGTAATCCCAGCTACTCGGCAGACTGAAGCAGGAGAATTGCTTGAACCTGGGAGGTGGAGGCTGCAGTGAGCTGAGATCGTGCCACTGCACTCCAGCCTGGGAGACAGAGCAAGACTCTGACTCAAAAAAATAATAATAATAAATAATAGGATGGGCGCAGTGGCTCACGCCTGTAATCCCAGCACTTTGGGAGGCTAAAGCGGGCAGATCACGAGGTCAGGAGTTCAACACCAGCCTGACCAACATGGTGAAACCCCCGTCTCTACTTATAATACTAAAATTAGCCAGGCGTGCCGGGCGCGGTGGCTCACGCTTGTAATCCCAGCACTTTGGGAGGCCAAGGTGGGCGGATCACGAGGTCAGAAGATTGAGACCACGGTGAAACCCCGTCTCTACTAAAAATACAAAAAAAAAAAATTAGCCGGGCGTGGTGGCAGGCGCCTGTAGTCCCAGCTACTCGGAGAAGCTGAGGCAGGAATGGCGTGAACCCGGGAGGTGGAGCTTGCAGTGAGCCGAGATTGCGCCACTGCACTCCAGCCTGGGCGACAGAGCGAGACTCCATCTCAAAAAAATAAATAAATAAATAAAATAAAATAAAATTAGCCAGGCGTGGTGATGTGCGCCTGTAATCTCAGTTACTCAGGAGGCAAAGGCAAGAGAACCGCTTGAACCCAGGAGGCAGAGGTTGCAGTGAGCCAAGATCGCACCACTGCACTCCAGCCTGGGCGACAGAGTGAGACTCCATCTCAAAAAATAAAATAAAATAAATAACAAAAATAAAACCAGCTGGGTGCTGTAGCTGACACCTGTAATCCCAGCACTTCGGGAGGCCAAGGTAGGCGGATCACCCGAAGTCAGGAATTTGAGAACAGCCTGGCCAGCATGGTAAAACCTTGTCTCTACTAAAAATACAAAAACTAGCCAGGCGTGGTGGCACATGCCTATAGTCCCAGCTACTCAGGAGGCTGAGGCAGGAGAATCCCTTGAGCCCGGAAGGCAGAGATTGCAGTGAGCTGAGATCACACCATTGCACTCTAGCCTGGATAACAGAGTAAGACTCTGTCTCAAAAAAAAATTAAGAGAAGGAATCATGTATAAAGTCAAGAGGACCAGGAACCTGCGGTCAAAGGAGCAACAGATTTCCAGGGGAAAGATAACAGGGTCAAATACAAACGGATGGGAAAAATGAAGATGGGGCCAGGTTGGGTGGCTCACGCCTGTAATCCCAACACTTTGGGAGGCCGAGGCAGGCTTGAGGTCAGGAATTCGAGACCAGCCTGGCCAACATGGCAAAACTGTCTCTACAAAAATATGAAAGTTAGCCTGATATGGTGGTGCACGCCTGTATTCCCAGCTACTCAGCAGGCTGAGGCAGAAGAATCGCTTAAACTCGGGAGGCAGAGGTTGCGGTGAGCCAAGATCACACCGCTGCACTCCAGTCTGGGTGATAGAGCCAGACTCCATCTCAAAAAAAAAAAAAAAAAAAAAAAAGGAAGATGGAAACCTCTATAAAGTAGTAACTGCATGGCTCTAGCTAGTCTTTTTTTTTTTTTTTTCCTTGAGATGGAATCTTACTCTGTTGCCCAGGCTGGAGTGCAATGGCACAATCTCAGCTCACTGCAACCTCCACCTCACAGGTTCAAGTGATTCTCCTGCCTCAGCCTCCAGAGTAGCTGGAATTACAGCTGTGCGCCACCACGCCCGGCTAATTTTTGTATTTTTAGTAAGAGACAGGGTTTCACCATGTTGGTCAGGCTGGTCTCAAACTCCTGACCTCATGATCCGCCCGCCTCGGCCTCCCAAAGTGCTGGGATTACAGGTGTGAGCCACTGCGCCCGTCGATAATTTTCATTATTTTCAGTAGAGATGGGGTTTCATCATGTTGGCCAGGCTGGTCTCGAACTCCTGACCTCAAGTGATCCACCCGCCTCCGCCTCCCAAAATGCTGGGATTAAAGGCATGAGCCACTGCCCCTAGCCTCTATCTAGTTTTAAAAGGACTCAACTAATATCAGGCCCACTCATGCCCACTCATGAGAGAACATATCGCATAGCTGAGATCCAGAGTCACAGGATTTGGCCTCTGGATAACTCCGGGCTAGTTCCTTCTGTGCACCTCTGCATCCTCATCTCTAAAATGGAGCTATAGCCTGGGCAACATAGCAAGACCCCACCTCTACAAAAAATGCCTGCAGTCCCAGCTACTCTGGAGGCTGAGGCAGGAGGATCACTTAAGTCCAAGGGTTAAGCCTGTATTGAACTATTGAACTATGATTGTACACACTAGCCTGGGCAACAAAGCAAGACCCCATCTCAAAAAAAATAAAAAATAGGGTGGGTACAGTGGCTCATGTCTACACCTATAATCTCAGCAGTTTGAGGGGCCAAAGCAGGAGGATCACTTGAGCCCAAGAGATTGAGACCAGCCTGGGCAAAATAAAAAGACCTCATCTCTACAAAAAAATAAAAAATTAGCCAGGTGTGGTGGTACACACCTGTAGTCCCAGCTACTCAGGAGGCTAAGGCGGGAGGATCCCTTGAGCTCAGGTCAAGAGTGCAGTAAGCCATGATCATATCACTGCACTCCAGCCTGGGTGACAGAGTGCAACTCTGTCTCAAAAAATAAATATATAAATAAATAAAGTGGAGCTAGTAACTGCTATCTCTCATTATTACTGAGTTTTTAAATGAGGACATAGTTGGCGGCAAAGCTTCTAAAAGCAAAATGATCTATGGATCTTTGCTGTTGCTATCATTACGGATACAGAACAAGTTCTCAATTGAAGCTGAGCATAAGAATCACCCAGGGAGATTTTAAAACGTGTATTATTGGCCAGGCGTGGTAGCTCATGCCTGTAATCCCAGCACTTTGGGAGGCCGAGGCAGGCGGATCACGAGGTCAGGAGTTCGAGACCAGCCTGGCCAATATGGTGAAACCCTGTCTCTACTAAAAATACAAAAATTAGCCAGGCGTGGCTGGGCGTGGTGGCTCATGCCTGTAATTCCAGCACTTTGGGAGGCCGAGGCGGGCCGATCACGAGATCAGAAGATTGAGACCATCCTGGCTAACACAGTGAAACACCATCTCTACTAAAAATACAAAAAATTAGCCAGGCGTGGTGGCGGGCGCCTGTAGTCCCAGCTACTCGGAAGGCTAAGGCAGGAGAATGGCATGAACCCAGGAGGCGGAGCTTGCAGTAAACCGAGATCACACCACTGCACTCCAGCCTGGATGACAGAGCGAGACTCTGTCTCAAAAAAGAAAAAGAAAAGAAAAAAAAATTAGCCAGGCGTGATGGCGTGCAGATGTAATCCCAGCTACTCAGGAGGCTAAGGCAGAAGAATCACTTGAACCTGGGAGATGGAGGTTGCAGTAAGTTGAGATCGTGCCACTGGACTCCAGCCTGGGTGACAGAGCGAGACTCCATCTCAAAAAACAAACAAACAAAACATGTGTATATTAGCTGGGCACGGTGGCTGATGTCTGTAATCAGGCCCAGGCAGGAGGATCACTTGAGCTCAGGAGGTCAAGACCAGTCTGGGCAACATAGTGAGACCCTGTCTCTACACGGTGGCTCACACCTATAATCCCAGCACTTTGGGAGGCCAAGATGGGAGATGGATTGAGCTCAGGAGTTCAAGAACAGCCTCGGCAACATGGTAAAAGCCTGTCTCTACAAAAAATACAAAAATTAGCCAGGTGGCCGGGCGCGGTGGCTCACGCTTGTAATCCCAGCACTTTGGGAGGCCGAGGCGGGCGGATCACGAGGTCAGGAGATCGAGACCACGGTGAAACCCCGTCTCTACTAAAAATACAAAAAATTAGCCGGGCGTGGTGGCGGGCGCCTGTAGTCCCAGCTACTCGGAGAGGCTGAGGCAGGAGAATGGCGTGAACCCGGGAGGTGGAGCTTGCAGTGAGCCGAGATCGCGCCACTGCACTCCAGCCTGGGTGAAAGAGCAAGACTCCGTCTCAAAAAAAAAAAAAAAAAAAAAAAAAAATTAGCCAGGTGTGGTGGTGTGTGCCTGTGGTCCCAGCTACTTGAGGCTGAAGTGGGAGGATGACTTCAGCCCAGGAGGTGGAGGTTGCAGTGAGCCAAGATCACACAACTGCATTCCAGACTGGGCGACAGGGCCAGACCCTGTCTTTTTTTTTTTTGATACGCAGTCTTGCTCCGTCACCCAGGCTGGAGTCCAGTGACACGATCTCGGCTCACTGCAACCTCCACCTCCCAGGTTCAAGCGATTCTCCCGCTTCAGCCTCCCGAGTAGCTGGGACTATAGACACACACCACCACACTTGGCTAAGTTTTTGTATTTTTAGTAGAGACGGGGTTTCACCATGTTGGCCAGGCTGGTCTTGAACTCCTAACCTCAAGTAATCCATCGGCCTTGCCTCCCAAGTGCTGAGATTACAGGCATGAGTCACCATGCCCAGCTGGACCCTGTCTTAAAAAATAAAAAAAAGGCTGGGTGAGGCTGAGGTGGGAGGATCGCTTGAGCCCAGGAGGTCAAAGCTGTAGTGAGCCATGATCATGCCACTGCACTCCAGCCAGGATGACAGACCAAGACCCTGTCTCAATAAATAAATTGATGAATTAATAAATAATAAATAAGGCCAGGCGTGGTGGCTCACACCTGTAATCCCAGCACTTTGGGAGGCCAAGGCAGGAGGATCACGAGGTCAGGAGTTCGAGACCAGCCTGGCCAGCATGGTGAAACCCCGTCTCTAATAAAAATACAAAAATTAGTTGGGCATGGTACAGTGCACCTGTAGTCCCAGCTACTCAGGAGGCTAAGGCAGGAGAATCGCTTGAACTCGGAAGGCAGACGTTGCAGTGAGCCGAGATCGCGTGCCACTGCACTTCAGCTCTGAGGCGACAGAGCAAGACGTCATCTCAAAATAAATAAAATAAAATAATAACAATAATAAATAAAACACATGTATGCCTTTGCCTCCCACACTCCCTTCTCTTCAGAGGAAATCTGCTCGGGTAGGACTTGCTCCCATCTACCTTTCTTTGTGTGTGTGTGTGTGTGTGTGTGTGATGGAGTTTCGCTCATTGCCCAGGCTGGAGTGCAGTGGTGCAATCTCGGCACACGGCAACCTCCGCCTCCCGGGTTCAAGAGATTCTCCTGCCTCAGCCTCCTGAGTAGCAGGGACTATAGGCACCCACCACCACGCCCAGCTAATTTTGTATTTTTTTTAGTAGAGACGGGGTTTTACCATGTTGGTCAGGCTGGTCTCAAACTGCCGACTTCAGGTGATTGGCCCACCTCAGCCTCCCAAAGTGCTGGGATTACAGGTGTGAGACACTGTTCCCGGCCCTTCCAAGCTCCTTCTAAAGTGCAAGGGTTGAAAAACACCAGCATAGACTGGTGTCTGGGAAATGCAATTTTCCATCATTATCAGTACATACTAAAGAAACACTGTTGCAAAGAGTGACTTGGTGAGCCCTAATAATATGTGTATTAAAGGCCTCATTTGTTCTAAGAGAGATGCATTACAAACATAGAAAACATTATCTGAACCACAGAAACGAACTGTTAAATAGTGAAGAGTTTTTTAGTGGCATTTTATAGGTTAAATTAAAAAAATGACACCATGTAAAGAACTATACAAAACAAACAGATGAATACTTAAGTCATCTAAATACATCAGCAGCAAAGACCAAAAACAGAAGGGGCAGAGGGAACCAAATGCTGATCTTAGTGTTTTACAATATTGCAGGACGTGTGATAGGGCAAAACAGAACAAAACAAAACAAAGCATATAAAATCACCTTCCCCCATTCACGACAGACAAACACGCATGAGTCTGCAACAATGCTGGCTCCTTTCTCTACAGTTGTGCATCTGTACTCTGACCTCATTAATCAGACTCCACAAAAGCCCAAATTTCTGATAAATTGAACACATAATGTGTAATGCTTTGGTGAATAAAAATGTCAAAACAATTTTTACCTTTGGATAGTACCTCGGCTTATGACTAATGGGTATTCAGTCTAAAATCAATTTTTACTTAATTATTTATTTATTTATTTACTCAGAGGCAGAGTCTCACTCTGTCACCCAGGCCGAAATCAGTGGCAAAATCATAGCTCACTGTAGCCTCGAACTCCTGGGCTCAAGCAATCCTCCTACCTCAGCCTCCCAAGTAGCTGGGACTACAGGCACATGCCACCATGCCCAGCTAACTTTTCCTTTCTTTCTTTTTTTTTTGAGATGAAGTCTTACTCTGTCACCCAGGCTGGAGTGCAATGGCGTGATCTCAGCTCACGGCAACTTCCAACTCCCAAGTTCAAGTGATTCTCCTGCCTCAGCCTCCCGAGTAGCTGGGATTACAGGCATGTGCCACCACGCCTGGCTAATTTTTTTTTTTTTTTTTTTTTCTTTTTGAGATGGAGTCTCACTGTGTCGCCAGGCTGGAGTGCACTGGCGCAATCTCAGCTCACTGCAACCTCCACCTTCTGGGTTCAAGCGATTTTCTTGCCTTAGCTTCCCGAGTAGCTAGGACTACAAATGCATGCTACCACGCCCAGTTTTTTTTTTTTTTTTTTTAGTAGAGACGGGGTTTCACCATGTTGGCCAGGCTGGTCTCGAACTCCTGACCTCAGGTGATCCGCCCATCTCGGCCTCCCAGAGTGCTAGGATTACAGGCGTGAGCCACTGCACCCAGCCTCTATTTTTTTTTTGTTTGTTCATTTTTTTGAGATGGAGTCTCACTCTGTCGCCCAGGCTGGAGTGCAATGGCATGATCTCAGCTCACTGAAACTTCTGCCTCCCAAGTTCAAGCAATTCTCCTGCCTCAGCCTCCTGAGTAGCTGGGATTACAGGTGCGCACCACCAAACCCAGCCAATTTTTGTATTTTAATAGAGACAGGGTTTTACCATGTTGGTGGTCAGGCTGGTCTCGAACTCCTGACCTCAAGTGATCTGCCCACTTTGGCCTTCCAAAGTGCTGGGATTACAGGCGTGAGCCACTGCGCCTGGCTAATTTTTTTCTATTTTTTTGTAGAGATGGGTTCCTACTACAAACTGGTCTAGAACTCCTGGCCTCAAATGATCTGCCTGCCTCAGTCTCCCAAAGTGCTGGGATTATAGGCATAAGCCGCCACACTCAGCCTATATATTTTTAAACAGAGATGGAGCCTCACTACATTACCCACACTGGTCTCAAACTCGTGGGCTCAAGTGATTTCTCAGCCTCCCAAAATGCAGCGATTACAGGCATGAACCACCGTACCTGGTCCCCAATTTTAGTCTATCTGTTATTTTATTTTATTCTGACTTAAGAATACACTGCATATTGTATGCTTTTTATTTTCTCAAACATATTTACTCCCATCTCCTTTTATGAGATGGATGGGGTAGTTATTATCTGCTGCTCGTATACTATATTACAACAGGAAATTGAAGCAGGGTGAAATCTAGTGGGATTGGCCATAATCACTCGGCTTTTATTGACAAGCATACCATCCACCTTCTCTCATGGGACCTCACTCCCTGCCCCGTCCCCCCACCCCCCGCCCCGACCCAAGCAAACCTGAAATACATTAACAAAGGCAGGACTGCGTCCTCAACATATACTGAGAAGCAGGGTGGAGCAACCATCCTCCATCACGGTTATCAGCCATCTACCATGAGCTCGGCTTACAGCAAGTCCTTATGTGTTATCTCATTTGATTCTCAACAAACCTTAAGAAGACGTTGGTTATTATTACTCCCTGGTCCTACTGAAGTAACCAAGTCTCTCAAATTTGATCACAGTTCCACAGCTAGTACATGCAAAGCCAACCTTAGAATCCAGGTTAGTCTGGCCTTAAAACCCATGCCCTTAAGCACTCAGCTATTATACAACAACTGGATGATGCATCTCAGGATAGCTCTGCAATTCCCTACACACCAGCACACCCCCAGCTCCTCACTTACTTGACGGCCCCAACATCCTCCGCATAGCGCTGCATCTCTTCCCGGGCTCTCTCTTCTCGCAGCTCCCGCTGAAGCTCCTCAATCTTCTTCCGCTCAGCTTCATGCTTCTGCTCGGCCTTCCACACTTTCTCCACATTCCTGAGGGTCTGCGGGTGCCAGCTCTTCTTCAGATTCTGTGGTAAACAAAAAGGTGATGATAATTTGGGGGGTAACTGAGTGGTGGGTATAACTAGCCCTGCCTCACCCACCCTTCCATACCCAAGGCAGGCGTGTGAGGGCAAGATGTCTTCAACAATGGCAAGGTTTTCTTCCAATAATCTCTCACACATCTAGGGGGGAAGGGGAGGTTGTTCAAGCATATAAAGCTTCAGGACAGGTCGGGCACAGTGGCTCACACCTGTAATCCCAGCACTTTGGGAGGCAGAGGCAGGCAGATCACTTGAGGTCAGGAGTTTTAGACCAGCCTGGCCAACATGATGAAACGTCTCTACTGAAAATACAAAAATTAGCTGGGCGTGGTGGCAGGTGTGCCTGTAGTCCCGGCTATTCAGAAGGCTGAGGCAGGAGAATCGCTTGAACCAGGAGGCGGAGGTTGCAGTGAGCAGAGACTGCACAGCTGCACTACAGCCTGGGCGACAGAGCAAGATTCCATCTCAAAACAACAAGCACAAGAACAAGAAAGCTTCAGGATAGAACGGGTCCTTCCTGAATTCCCTTCAAACAGTTTTAACCTTAAAAGCATATAAGTCATCCTTCCACTAGCCATACCTAAATTGGAGTTGGTGATGACAAGACAGGAAGAATGCAGTAATGAGCAGGAAAGCACATATTTTGAAAGAGAACAGAACTCATGCACTTCTGACACTGGACATTCATTCTTTGGTTTTTTTTTTTTAAAAAAAAAAAAAAAAAAAAAAAAAAAAGAGTCTTACTCCGTCACCCAGGCTGGATTGTAGCGATCTTGGCTGACTGCACCCTCTGCCTCCCGGGTTCCAGCAATTCTCCTGCCTCAGGCTCCTGAGTAGCTGGGACTATAGGCACGCGCCACCATGCCTGGCTAATTTTTGTATTTTTTAGCAGAGATGGGGTTTCACCACATTGGCCAGGCTGGTCTCAAACGCCTGACCTCGTGATCTACCCGCAGTGGCCTCCCAAACTGCTGGGATTACAGGGGTGAGCCGCCGTGCCCGGCCTTTTTTGTTTCTTGAGACAGAGTTTCACTATTCTTGCCTAGGCTGGAGTACAATGGCAGGATCTCGGGTCACAGCAACCTCTGCCTCGTGGGTTCAAATGATTCTCCTGCCTCAGCCTCTTGAGTAGCTGGGATTACAGGCATGCACCATCACACTCGGCTAATTTTGTATTTTTAGTAGAAATGGGGTTTCTCCATGTTGGTCAGGCTGGTCTCGAACTCTCGACCTCAGGTGATCCGCCTGCCTTGGCCTCTCAAAGTGCTGGGATTACAGACACGAGCTACGGTGCCTGACATGGACATTCATTCTTTGGAACTCAGCCTACCTTAGCTTGGTCTACTTCACCTGCCCTAAACTTGCATGGTATACAACCCACCCAGAATCTCTTTCAACTTTCCTTCCCAGGAATCTCTCCTTGGTTCTGATCTCCCCATTCACCCCCAAAGAACACTTCTCTCTCTCCTCCCCATCAGATACTGCTTTGGTTCACTTTCCCAATAATGAAATGTTCCCCAGAGTAAGTAATATCGAAAGACAATTGTAAACTAGCCTGGTGATGTGTGAAGGGGAGATGAGGGGGGTAGATGTAGATTTCCAAACAGAGGGGAACAGTACAGACAAGTGCAGTACTGGTGGTGAGAAAGAACATAGCAGGAATAATTCAGTGTGGCTGGAGATGTGGCAAGCTGATGGGGCAGGGACGCAAGAAGAAGCCAAGTGAGAAAGGAGCAGAATAAGGGCCTTATAAGCCATGTAAAGGGATTACAGGCATGTGCCGCCATGCCTGGCCAATTTTTTATTTTTTATTTTTTGAGATGTCGCCCAGGCTGGAGTGCAGTGGTGCAATCTCGGCTCATTGCAAGCTCCACCTCCCGGGTTCAGGCCATTCTCCTGCCTCAGCCTCCTGTGTAGCTGGGACTACAGGCATCCGCCACCATGCCTGGCTAATTTTTTTTGTATATTTAGTAGAGACGGGTTTCACCATGTTAGCCATGATGGTCTCGATCTCCTGACCTCGTGATCCGCCCGCCTCGGCCTCCCAAAGTGCTAGGATTACAGGCGTGAGCCACCGCACCTGGCCGAGACTCCATCTTAAAAAAAAAAAAAAAAAAAAAAAAAGAGATAATGGACTGGAGAGGGCCAGGATTGAGACCAGGAGACCAGTTAAGAAAATAAGATCATGTCCACAAGGTACTTGGCATGTGGAAAATGTTCGGTCAATGAGAGCTCCCTTTTCTTCCTTTTGTCTTCCTCTCCTTGTCCTGCCTCTCCCTTTCATCAGGTCATTCAGTTGGTTAGTTGTGGTTCAGTCCATCAGTTGGTCTGACCATCCGTCCATCCTTCTGTCCTTCCTCCCTCACTCCCTCCCTCTTTCTCCCTCTAACCCTTCCCATCTTGTCCTCCCTGCCTCAAGCATAGATTATTTTGCTCCCAGGGACAAAATCTTCTGGAGTCATTTTTGGCTGTCACAACTGGTGGAGACGAGTGTTAGTGGATAGCTCCAGTCTAGTGGCTAGAGGCCAGGGATGCTGCTAAACATTCTACAATGCACAGGACAGCCCAACTACCACCACTACCACACACCCCCAAAGAATTATCTAGGCCAAGCTGTCAAGAGTGCTAACGTTGAGAAACCCTGGATTAGAGCTTTCCTGTCCTTAAATGCAGTTATCTGAAGAATACACTAAATTGGATGAAACTGGATGGAGTCCTGGCACTCACTGTGATTGAGAACACATGACAAACTAATAGGTTTACTGGGCAGGCGGCTAAGCTGATCTACTTGCTGGTTCAATTAGCTCCACTTTCGGGAGGCTAGCATTTTCCCAACCTTGCCCCATGCTCTTGTGGGTACATTTACCCTATTTGGGGCCTTAGCGCTTCACAAATGAACGTTTCAGTTTAAGAGACATTGCCACATAACATATTAAGTGGTATGAATTCAAAAGCAAGCTCTGCCACTACACATGAGAATCCAGCACTGAAGGAAGTGTGGAAGTCAGAAAGATGGACAGGAAGATCCCTTCAGGCTTAAAAAGGACCCCAGGGCCGAGCGCTGTGGCTCACGCTTGTAATCTCAGCACTCTGGGAGGCCGAGGCGGGCGGATCACTTGAGGTCGGCAGATCGAGACCAGCCTGACCAACATGGAGAAACGCTGTCTCTACTAAAAACACAAAATTAGCCGGGTGTGGTGGCGCATGCCTGTAATCCCAGCTACTCGGGAAGCTGAGGCGGGAGAATCGCTTGAACCCAGGAGGGGAAGGTTGCGGTGAGCCGAGATCGCGCCACTGCACTCCAGCCTGGGCAACAAGAAAGAAACTCCGTCTCAAAATAAATAAATAAATAAAAAAGGACCCCAGGGCATGGCTAAGGGTAGGGAGAATGGGGCACAAACCACCCCTACTTCAGTCCAGGACATGACTCTGAACTCCCACCCAAGGAAGAGAGGTGTGTGGCAAGACAAGATATATAAAACAAAGCGTGGTGACACGTCCTCAATATCTACCTCTTTTCCTAGCCACGGCTCCATCCGCCCCCTCCCCGGTTTTCCCAGAATTTACAGCCGGTAGAGCCGCAGTCAACAAACACGCAAACACCACCTGTCACTGTTAGCGACACACCTCGGACTTTCCCAAATCTCAGTCCCATCCCTCCATTGCCCTAAGGATCCATCCCCTCTTCAGGGCAACGGCCTCCTCCCCGCGAAAGCAAAGCTGCGTTGCCATGGTTATCCACTCCTTCCTCTACCCCCACCCCCTACCAATTTCCGTCCCGGCCTCAGTCCTCCCCCGCTCAGGCCTCCCTCCACTCACGCCTCCCTCCACTCACCAGGTCTCCGCCCCCCATGACGGTGGAGATGATTCCTCACTACGCGGATCTGGAAGATTTCGGGAGGATCAAGAGAAAACGTAGAGAAATAGTTCAGGGGCTACCTCGCGGGATCTAATCCCAGGAGCCGTCAACTGCCAGTTTCACCACCGATCTAGAGGCCACTTCCGAGAGGGCGTCATCTCACCGCGTCGGCGTCGCGGAACGATGACGTACAGGGCTCGGTCGCGCTTTGTGACGTTGGCGTCACTTGCAGATTTTGCAAAGTTCCAGGCTCCGCTGTCGAGGCCTCTGCTGTCGAGGTCACATTTTGGCTGCTTCGGGTGGCCACTTTGCCTGATGTCCCAAACGCTCCGTTGAAACGCCACAGCTCTGTTCAGTGATGGGTTGCCGTGGGCCTGTGCCCACGGCTGTGTTGCCATGGCAGCTCACCAGGGCATCCGGCTCAAAGCTCCACGCACTCGCTGCTAGACCTAAGGTGGACCAGACTAGGCCTCCTCCCCTCACCCTGCACACACCCCCACACTCCGGTTTTCCAAAACGGCTTTGCAAACTGGCGCTTTCCTCAGACCTTGACTCACAGCAAATCTCCTTATGCCAGGCCTATTTTACGAAGCTAAATAGAAAGCATCAAATCGAAATTCCATCAGCTTCCCTGCGCCAAACCTTTAAAATCTGCCAGCTTCCACAGTGGCAGATTTTCCCGTAGTGGGAAGCTGGAAGATTCCTTTCCCTTCAGTTACTATGTGTTTTTGGCATGTTTTTCTTTTTTTCTTCTTCTTCTTCTCTCTTTATTTTTGTTTTTTGAGGAGTTTTTTGCTCTCCCAGGCTGCGGTCGAAGCTGACTGCAACCTCCGCCTCCCGGACAGCGATTCTCCTGCCTCAGCCTCCCAAGTCGCTGGGATTACGGGCGCCCGCCACCCGCCCGGCTAATTTTTGTATTTTTGGTAGAGACGGGGTTTCACCATTTTGCTCAGGCTGGTCTCGAATTCCGACCTCAAGTGATCTCCCCGCCTCAGCCTCCCAAAGTGTTGGGATTACAGACATGAGCCACCACGCCTGGCTATTTTTATTTTTGTAGCAACAGGGTTTTGCCATCTTGCCCAGGCTTGTCTCAAACTCCTGGACTCAAGCAATCCTCCTGCCTCGGCCTCCTAAAGTGCTGGGATTACAGGTGTGAGCCACTGCACCCGACCTGTTTTGTAATTTTCAGAAGAGAAGTTTTGCACATCTTTTGTTAAATTTATTCTAAATGTTGTATTTTTTGTGATGCTATTTTATTTATTTATTTTGAGATGGAATCTCACTCTGCCGCCCAGGCTGGAGTGCTGTGGTGTGAACTCGGCTCACTGCAACCTCTGCCTCCTGGGTTCAAGCGATTCTCCTGCCTCAGCCTCCCGAGTAGCTGGGATTACAGGCATACGCCACCACGACCTACTAATTTTTGTATTTGTAGTAGAGATGGGATTTCACCGTGTTGGCCAGGCTGGTCTGGAACCCCTGACCTCAGGTGATTGGCCTACCTTGGCCTCCCAAAATGCAAGGATTACAGGTACCCGGCCTGTGATGCTATTTTAAATAAAATTTAAAAATTTTAATTTTCCAATTGTTTGCTACTAATAGATAAGAACATGCTTTTGTATAGTAACCTTCTATTTTACAGGCTTGCTAAATTCAGTTATTAGTCCTTATGGCTTTTTTAAAATACTTATTGCCGGGCGCCGTGGCTCACTCCTGTAATTCCAGCACTTTGGGAGGCCGAGGCAGGCGGGTGGATCTCCTGATGTTGGGAGTTTGAAACCAGCCTGGCCAACATGGCAAAACCCCATCTCTACTAAAAATACAAAAATTAGCCGGGCATGGTGGCGGGTGCCTGTAATCCCAGCTACTTGGGAGGCTGAGGCAAGAGAATCACTTGACCCTAGGAGGTGGAGGTTGCAGTGAGCCAAGATGGCACCACTGCACAATAGCCTGGGCGACAAGAGTGAGACTCTGTCTCAAAAAAAAAAAAAAGAAAGAAAGAAAGAAACAGGCTGGGCTCGGTGGCTCACTCCTGTAATCCCAGCACTTTGGGAGGCCGAAGCGGGCGGATCACCTGAGGTCGGGAGTTTGAGACCAGCCTGACCAACATGGAGAAACCCCATCTCTACTAAAAATACAAAATTAGCTGGGCGTGGTGGCACATGCCTGTAATCCCAGCTACTCCGGAGGCTGAGGCAGTAGAATCGTTTGAACCCAGGAGGCAGAGGTTGTGGTGAGCCAAGATAGCGCCATTGCACTCCAGCCTGGGCAACAAGAGCAAAACTCTGTCTCAGAAAAAAGGAAACAAAATACTTATTAAATATTTACTTAAATGTATTTGAATAAAGTTTACTTAAGAGAAAAGCAGGCTCACTCCTGTAGTCCCAGCACTTTGGGAGGCCGAGGCAGGTGGATCACTTGAGCCCAGGAGTTGGAGACCAGCCTGGGTAACGTGGTGGAACCCCGTTTCTCAAAAAATACAAAAATTAGCGGGACATAGTGGCATGTGCCTATAGTCCCAGCTACTAAGGAGGCTGAGGTGAGAGATTGCCTGAGCCCAGGAGGCAGAGGTTGCAGTGATCCAAGATCATACCACTGCACTCCAGCCCGGGCAACAGAGCGAGAGCCCGTTTCAAAAAATAAAAGAGGGCTGAGTGTGGTGGCTCACGCCTGTAATCCCAGCACTTTGGGAGGCCGAGACGGGTGGATCACTTGAGGTCAGGAGTCCAAGACCAGCCTGGCCAACATGGCGAAACCCTGTCTCTACTAAAAATACAAAAAAAAAATTAGCTGGGCGTAGCGGTGCGCGCCTGTAATCCCAGGTACTTGGGAGGCTAGGCAGGAGAATCGTTTGAACCCAGGAGGCAGAGGTTGCAGTGAGCTGAGATTGCACCACCGTACTCCAGCCTGGGTGACAGAGCCAGACTCCACCTCAAAATAAATAAATAAGACTCCACCTCAAAATAAATAAATAAATTAATTAATTAATTAATTAAAGAAAAGCAAGCAGAGCACAGTGGCTCATGCCTGTAATCCCAGCACTTTGGGAGGCTGAGGTAGGAGGATTGCTTGAGCCCAGGAGTTTGAGACCAGCCTGGGCAACACAATAAGACACTGTCTCACAAAAAAATAAAAGGAAGAAAAAAGGAAAGAAAAGCAATGCTTTGGAAAATAGTCTGGCAGTTCCTCAAAAGGTTAAACTTAGTTACCATATGACCCAGCAATTCTACTCCTGGGTATACACTCCCAAGAGAAATGAAAGCATACATCAATACAAAATATTGCCCATGAATGGCTTTTTATTTTGTTTTGTTTTGAGACAGAGTCTTGCTCTGTCTTCCAGGCCGGAGTACAGTGCTGTGCTCTTGGCTCACTGCAACCTTCACCCCCCTGGTTCAAGCGATTCTCGTGCCTCAGCCTCCCAAGTAGCTGGGATTACAGGCACATACCACCACACCCGGTTAATTTTTTGTATTTTTAGTAGAGAGGAGGTTTCACCATGTTGGCCAGGCTGGTCTCTAACTCCTGACCTCAAGTGATCTGCCCGCCTTGGCTTCCCAAAGTGCTGGGATTACAGGTGTGAGCCACCACACCTGGCCAAAATCTTGTACGTGAATGTTCATAGTAGATGTTATTCATACCAGTCAAAACATGGGGGAGGCTGGGCATGGTGCCTCATGCCTATAATCCCAGGACTTTGAGAGGCCAAGGTGGCCAGATCATTTGAGGCCAAGAGTTGGAGACCAGCCACCTGGCCAACATCGCAAAACCCTAAAAATACAAAAATTACTAAAAATAAAAATAAAAAATTAGCTGGGTGTGGTGGCACACATCTGTAATCCCAACTATTCAGGAGGCTGAGAACCCAGGACTTGGAGGCTGCAGTAAGCCAAGATTGCACTACTGCACTCCAGCCTGGGCAACAGAGTGAGACTCTGTCTCAAAAATAGCAAGGCAGAGAATCAAAACATATCCATTACCTGATGATGACGAATAGATAAAGTATGGTATATCCACACAGTGGAATATTGTTTGGCTATAAAAAAGAAGTAATGGCTGCACATGGTGGCTAATGCCTGTAATCCAAGCACTTTGGGAGGCTGAGGCGGGCAGATCATGAGGTCAGGAGATCGAGACCATCCTGGCTAACACAGTGAAACCCCATTTCAACTAAAAATACAAAAAATTAGCTGGGCGTGGTGGCACGTGCCTGTAATCCCAGCTACTTGGGAGGCTGAAGCAGGAGAATCACTTGAACAGGGGGGCGGAGGTTGCAGTGAGCCAAGATCGCACCACTGCACTCCAGCCTGGGTGACAGAGTGAGACTCCATCTCGCCTCGGCCTCCCAAAGTGGTGAGATTACAGGCTTGAGCCATCGTGCCCAGCCTCTTTTTTTTCTTTCGACAAAGTCTCGCTCTGTCGCCCAGGCTGGAGTGCAATGGCGCGATCTCAGCTCACTGCAACCTCTGTCTCCCAGGTTCAAGCGATTCTCCTGCCTCAGCCTCTCAAGTAGCTGGGATTACAGGCGAGCGCCACCATGCCCGGCTAATTTTTTGTATTTTTAGTAGACAGGGTTTCACCATATTGGTCATGCTGGTCTCGAACTTTTTTTTTTTTTTGGACGGAGTCTGACTCCGTTGCCCAGGCTGGAGTGCTATGGTGCGGTCTCGGCTCACTGCAGCCACTGCCTCCCGGGTTCAAGTGATTCTCCTGCCTCAGCCTCCCGAGTAGCTGGGATTACAGGTGCGCACCACCACACCTGGCTAATTTTTTGTATTTTTAGTAGAGACGGGGGTTTCACCATGTTGGCCAGGCTGGTCTCGAACTCCTGACCTCGTGATTCACCCACCTCAGCTTCCCAAAGCACTGGGATTATAGGCGTCAGCCACTGCGCCTGGCCCTGGTCCTTCTTTCATGTTTTAATTTGAGGCAGCTTTGCATGTACTAAGTTTTCAAAAGTACATACGTTTTTATCTATACTCTGACACACACCCAGTTACCAAATTGTGTTCACAGCTCTGTCAGACTCACTCATGGATTTAGAATCTCCTCAGGCACTTGGTCTTAATTGAAGACAAATGAGGTCCCAGATGGGCTTTTTTTTTTGTCCTAAAGGTCAGCTGGAATGTGGGAGGAACAATTTCAGCACAAGAGCAAGTTGAAAGTTGCTTTATCTTTTCTGGTGATACTGTGGCTGACAGTATTTACTGTTAAATGGAATGGAAGTGAGAAAACACCACAGAAGGGGGCACCCGGATTCGAACCAGGGAACCTCTTGATCTGCAGTCAAATGCTCTACCCCTAAGCCATACCCCCTTTGCCTGTAATAAGCTCCTTCCGTGTCCACTTACGGTGACTCAATACAATCAAGTTCCACCCACACGAGTTCTGGCAAACTTTGTGTTCTAGAGCCCCACCTTCTTAATTATCCATCATCTGCTTTGGCTTTTCCCTTGGCCACCAATAAACTGAAAGGGAACACCTGAAAAATGATATCCTGGCTGGGCGCAGTGGCTCACGCTTGTAATCCCAGCACTTTGGGAGGCCGAGGCGGGCGGATCACGAGGTCAGGAGATCGAGACCACGGTGAAACCCCATCTCTACTGAAAATACAAAAAAAAAAAAAAATTAGCCGGGCGTGGTGGCAGACGCCTGTAGTCCTAGCTACTCGGAGAGGCTGAGGAAGGAGAATGGCGTGAACCCAGGAGGCAGAGCTTGCAGTGAGCCGAGATTGCGCCACTGCACTCCAGCCTGGGCAACAGAGCGAGACTCTGTCTCAAAAAAAAAAAGAAAAGAAAAGAAAAATGACATCCTGGGCCAGGCTGGTGGCTCACGCCTGTAATCCCAGCACTTTAGGAGGCCAAGGTGAGGTCAGGAGTTCGAGACTCACCTGACCAACACAGTGAAACCCTGCCTCCACTAAAAATACAAAAAAAATTAGCTGGGCGTGGTGGCAGTCACCTGTAATCCCAGCTACTAGGGATGCTGAGGCAGGAGAATTGCTTGAACCCCGGGAGGCAGAGGTTGCAGTGAGCTGAGATCACACTACTGCACTCCAGCCTGGGCTAACAGAGTGAGTCTCTCTCTCCTTCTCTCCCTCTCTCTCTATCTCTCTCTCTATATATGTATACACACACATATATATACATAAACATATATATATACATAAACATATGTACATATGTGTGTATATATATACACACACACACACAAACATATATATATATACGTTTAGTAAAGACAGGGTTTCGTCGTGTTGCCCAGGCTGGTCTCAAGTGATCCACCTGCCTGAGCTCAAGCAATCCTCCCATCTCGGCCTCCCAAAGTGCTGGGATTACAGGCGTAAGCCACGGAGCTTGGCCTTTGCTCTGCTCTTTTTTTTTTTTTTTTTTTTTTTTTGAGACGGAGTCTTGCTCTGTCGCCCAGGCTGGAGTGCAGTGGCGCAACCTCGGCTCACTGCAAGCTCCGCCTCCCGGGTTCAAGCCATTCTCTAGCCTCAGCCTCCCGAGTAGCTGGGACTGCAGGCGTCCGCCACCACACCCAGCTAATTTTTTTGTATTTTTAGTAGAGACAGGGTTTCACCGTATTAGCCAGGATGGTCTCAATCTCCTGACCTCGTGATCCACCGCCTCGGCCTCCCAAAATGCTGAGATTACAGGCGTGAGCCACAGTGCCTGTTCTTTGCTCTGTTCTTGATGGAAACAATAGCCAGCTCTGACCTAGGGCCCTGCTGATAGCTGGGGAAGTGCTTTATTGAGGTTGAGTAGTGTGGCTCCTTCTTATCCCACTGGTAGGGGAGAACTGAAGCCCTTCCTTTCAAACCTGGCACTCGTTGGTATGGAGTGCAAGGGCGTAGGCCTGAGAAGCCCTTTCTTTTTTTTTTTTTTTTTTTTTTTTTTGAGACAGAGTCTCGCTCTGTCACCCAGGCTGGAGTGCAGTGTTGCCATCTCCGCTCGCTGCAAGCTCCGCCTCCCGGACTCATGCCATTCTCCTGCCTCAGCCTCCCGAGTAGCTGGGACTACAGGCGCCCGCCACCACGCCTGGAGAATTTTTTGTATTTTTAGTAGAGACGGGGTTTCACCGTGTTAGTCAGGATGGTCTCGATCTCCTGACCTCGTGATCCACCCGCCTTGGCCTTCCAAAGTGCTGGGATTACAGGCGTGAGCCACCGCGCCCGGCCAGAGAAGCCCTTTCTCCTCTCACCTCCTCTCCAAGGGGAAGAGAAGCTGAGGGTAGAACTTGCTCCTTCCTCTAATCTCAGGGAAGAAACAGCACACGTGGAGACACAAATTAATTTTTTTAACGTAAAATAACACTAAGAGTTCATCTAAACATTTGTCTTAGAAATTCAGGTCAAGGGCTATGAAGGGAAAAGATGCTGTTAGAACAAAGGGAAGTGGGTGACCTCTCCGAAGACAGACGTGCTCCGACGGAGGGCTGGAGTGTTCCGGCGGTAGCCAAACCTTCCATTGAACCCATCGATCGGTTTCAGATCAGCATTGTAGTGGTCATGCCCAGTCACCTGCTGGAGAGAATGCCCTTGGGGGCAAGGAGAGAGAGGCCTGAGCCTGCATTCAGCCCACCTCTTGGCTTCCCCATTCCCCTGGGTGTGGTATGGGATGCCAACCAGGCGTAGTCACTTGCATTCCCCATGCCCACAGCTGAACACGCAATCCTCAAGTGTCCCGAGCCTCTGGGCTGAAAAGCCAAGGACTGGTGAGGTTGAGGGACAGAAGGCTTCCTAGAAATAAAACCCCGCACCAGGAATAATTGCAGGAAAACTGTGAATGGTTTGTGCTGGGATAGGAAGGGCCAGAAATTCTGGGCTTGGCAAAGCTTGCCTTTCTCCCACAAGAAATGAGAAAAATCTCACCATTGCCTCTGACCCATGTGGAAAAAATGGATGAGATCAAGATCAATTGGGCCAAATGGCACAAAGTATCATGTGACTAGAGGAGTGGCCCAGGATGGTGGAGCTAGGCTGGGAGGAGGGTTTACCCTGTTAGAAAAATATCTCTTAACTCTTTCCCATTGTTGTTAACCTGGGCCTGAAAAATGAGCAGGATGCAGCAGTGAGGGGAACAGGGGCCTCAGAGTTGGGAAGAGCGGAATCTTTTTGTTTGTTTGTTTTTGAGACGCGCCCAGGCTGGAATGCAATGGCACAATCTCGGATCACTGCAACCTCTGCCTCCCAGGTTCAAGAGATTCTCCTGCCTCAGCCTCCTGAGTAGCTGAGATTATAGGTGCCTGCCACCACGCCCGGCTAATTTTTTGTATTTTTAGTAGAGACGGGGTTTCGCTATGTTGGCCAGGCTGGTCTTGAACTCCTGACCTCGTGATCCGCCTGCCTCGGCCTCCGAAAGTGCTGGGATTACAGGCATGAGCCACTGCACCGGCCAGGAAGAGCAGAATATTAATCCCAGCTCAGCCCTCTTGCCAAATTACTTTAACTCAAGAAACTTGTTTTCCTACCTGTGCCATGGGATTAGCGTAAGGGTGAAAAGTGCCTAACAAATGGCTCATGTCTGTAATGCCAGCACTTTGGGAGGCTGAGGCCAGAGGATCACTTGAGCCTAGGAGTTCAAGATCAGCCTGGGCCACATAGGGAGACTCCATCTCTACAAAAAATAAAAAATTAACTGAGTGTGGCGGTGCACACCTGTGGGCCCAACTGCTCAGGAGGCTGAGGTGGAAGGATTGCGCAAGCCCAGGAAGTCAAGACTGCAGTGAGTGGTAATTGTGCTACTGCATTTCTTTTTTTTGAGATGGAGTCTCACCGCGTTGCCCAGGCTGGAGTGCAGTGTCACTGTCTTGGCACACTGCAACCTCCGCCTCCCAGGTTCAAACAGTTCTCCTGCCTCAGCCTCCCAAGTAGCTGGGATTCCACGTGCGAGCCACCACGCCCGGCTAATTGTTTTTTTGTATTTTTAGTAGAGACAGGGTTTAAAAAGGTTGGCCAGGCTGGTTTGGAACTCCTGACCTCAAGTGATCCACCCGCCTCAGCTCCCAAAGTGCTGGGATTACAGGCGTGAGCCACTGCACCTGTCCGTGCTACTGCATTTCATGCATTCCAGTTTGGGTGATAGAGTGAGACCATGTCTCAAAAAAAAAAAAAAATGAGGCCTGACATACAGTACTGGTGCATATATATATATATATATATATATATATATATTTGTTTTTCTTTTTTTTTTTTTTTTGAGACAGAGTCTCGCTCTGTCGCCCAGGCTGGAGTGCAGTGGCGCAATCTCGGCTCACTGCAAGCTCCGCCTCCCGGGTTCACGCCATTCTCCTGCCTCAGCCTCTCCGAGTAGCTGGGACTACAGGCGCCCGCCACCACGCCCGGCTAATTTTTTGTATTTTTAGTAGAGACGGGGTTTCACCGTGGTCTCGATCTCCTGACCTCGTGATCCGCCCGCCTCGGCCTCCCAAAGTGCTGGGATTACAAGCATGAGCCACCACGCCCGGCCAGTACTGGTGCTTATTAACTAATATTAGGGAGCACTGTTGCACCATCTGTTCATGTATGTGAAGAAAAGCTGGAAGGATGCAGTCCCTTAACCTCTTCCCCACAACCAGGCCTCGCTATGGCCCAGGAACCATGATGAGGCTAGAAATGGAGGCAGCACTTGCCTGTCCCTGCCCAATTTCTCCTGTTGAGGTATCTTTGTCCTTGCCCGAAGATGTGGATATAGTCTACTATCCAGCCATCCCTTCCTGTACCGCCACGATCCTGAAAGTGGGGAAGAGAATACAAAAGACTGTCAGCCACAATGCCGAGGGAGGCACAGTGCAAACTGCCCTGGGGTTTGCTGTGGGGAGAGGGAAGAGGTCAGAGCCTTAGGTAACTGGGGCAGACAAACTAAATATATTTAAGAACCGGACCGGGCGCAGTGGCTCAGGCCTCTAATCCCAGCACTTTGGAAGGCCAAGGTGGGTGGATCACCTGAGACCAGGAGTTCGAGACCAGCCTTGCCAACATGGCGAAACCCCATCTCTACTAAAAATACAAAAAATTATCTGGGCATGGTGGCAGGCGCCTGTAATCCCAGCTGCTCAGGAGCCTGAGGCAGTACAATTGCCTGAACCCCGGAGGCAGAAGTTGCAGTGAGCCGAGATCCTGCGATTGCACTCCAGCCTGGGCAACAAGAGCCAAACTCCATCTCAAAAAAAAAGAAAAGAAAAAGAAAAAGGAGAACCTATTGCCTCTCAGGGAGGGGCAGTTGAGCTTGGCAGCTGCAGGGTCAGTTTCTGCTGCTAGACAGGCTGGGTTCTAACTCCAGCTCAACCATTAACAGGCTTTGTGACCTTGGGCCAATTACACAGCTTCTCTGGGCCTCAGTTTTACCATCAGTAAAAGGAGTATTGCTTTGAGGTTTGTTTTTTGAGACACAGTCTTACTCTGTTGCCCAGACGGGAATGCAGTGTTGCCATCTCGGCTCACTGCAACCTCTACTTCCTGGGTTCAAACAATTACCCTGCCTCAGCCTCCTGAGTAGCTGGGATTACAGGCATGCGCCACCATGCCCAGCTAATTTTTGTATTTTTAGTAGAGACAGGGTTCACATATTGGCCAGGCTGGTCTCAAACTCTTGAACTCAAGTGATCCACCCCCTCGGCCTCCCAAAGTGCTGGGATTACAGGATTGAGCCTGGCTTGCTGTGAGACTTAAGTGATTTTGTTCAGATAAAGGGCCTGGCATAGTGAAGTTTAATAAATGTTATCTTTATTTAAATGAAAATAATACCTACCACAAATGGTGGTTTTGACAATTAAAGAATACTTTTAAAAATTAAACAGGTTGGCTGGGAGCGGTGTAATCCCAGCACTTTGGGAGGCCAAGGCTGGAGGATCTCCTGAGGTCAAGAGTTGGAGACCAGCCTGGCCAACATGGCGAAACCCCGTGTTTACTAAAAATACAAAAATTAGCCAGGTGTAGTGGCACATGCCTGTAATCCCAGCTACTCAGGAGGCTGAGGCAGGAGAATTACTTGAACCCGGAGACAGAGGTTGAAGTGAGCTGAGATCCTGCCACTGCACTCCAGCCTGGGCAACAGGGCAGGACTCCACCTCAAAAAAAAAAAAAATTAAAAGATTAGCTGCTGGGCATGGTGGCACACGCCTACAGTCCCAGCTACTCAGGAGGCTGAGACTGGAGGATTGCTTGAGCCCAGCAGTTCGAGGCTGCAGTGAGCTGTGCCACTGCACTTCCAGCCTGTGTGACAGAGTTGCACTCTGTCTCAAAAAAGAAAATTAGAAAGCCTTTTTCAAGGCCAGGTGTGGTGGCTCATACCTGTAACCCCAGCACTTTGGGAGGCTGAGGCAGGTGGATCACTTGAGGCCAGGAGTTCGAGACCAGCCTGGCCAACATAGTGAAACCCCCGTCTCTACTAAAAATACAAAAAATTAGCTGGGTGTGGTGGTGGGCGCTTGTAATCCCAGCTATTCAGGAGGCTGAGGCAGGAGAATCGCTTGAACCTGTGAGGCAGAGGTTGCTGTGAGCCGAGATGACGCCACTGCACTCCAGCCTGGATGACAGAGTGAGACTCTGTCTCAAAAAAAAAAAAAAAAAAAGAAAGAAAGAAAGCATTTTCAAAATATGTATACCCTATCATTTTCAAGCTTTTAAATACTCAGGTTCTTCCTTTTCCCCTCCCCAGACTCTGGTTCCTTCTGTCGTAAAATTATGAGTCGATGCCAGCGTGGTGGCTCATGCCTGTAGTCCCAGCACTTTGGGAGGCCGAGAAGGGCAGAAAACTTGAGCTCAGGAGTTCAAGACCAGCCTGGGCAACATGGTGAAACCTTGTCTCTGTAGTCCCAGCTACTAGAGAGGCTGAGGTGGGAGGATCGCTTGAACACGGAAAGCGGAGGTTGCAGTAAGCCAAAATTATGCCACTGCACTCCAGCCAGGGTGACAGAACAAGACCCTGTCTCAAAAAGAAAAAGAAAGAAAAAAGAAAAGAAAAGTTGGGCCAGGCATGGTGGCTCATGCCTGTATCCCAGCACTTTGGGAGGCCGAGGCAGGCAGATCACAAGGTCAGGAGTTTGAGAACATCCTGGCTAACACAGTGAAACCCCGTCTCTACTAAAAATACAAAAATTTAGCCGGGCATGGTGGCGGGCCCATGTAGTCCCAGCTACTTGGGAGGCTGAGGCAGGAGAATGGCATGAATCCGGGAGGTGGAGCTTGCAGTGAGCAGAGATCACGCCACTGCACTCCAGCCTGGGCGACAGAGCGAGACTCCGTCTCAAAAAAAAAAAAAAAAAAATTACATGAGTCAACACATATGTGACTCATGTGTGTCCATATACATGCACTGCACAGACCTATGCAAACATGCAAACATACATTTGGGACTATACACACACACACACACACAAACCCCGAAGATTTGCTCACAGAATAACCCCATGAGTCTTCCTGTCTCTTCCCCACACCGCTTATATGTAGAAACACAAATACTGGAAGCAAAATGTTGGGGGAAAAATTGAATCATCAGCAAACAGTCTCGGAATCTTTGATCTGGGGGGTTGGTGGAGAACTCTGCTGGGAAGGGGCCTACACCTAGGAGGGAAAAGGCCAGGGGGAAGAACTGAGGTCCACAGAGGTTTGAGAGGTGTCCCTCCCATCAGACCAAAGAACCCAGAGAGCAAGCCCCACGCCCTGCCACTATGATGTCACAGGAGTCTCGCCCTGCAGGTCAAGTCAATTCCCTTTGTCTTGCTCACTGAGGTCACACGGATTTTCGTGTATTTAGAGAATTTGCGGTGTGAGGTCACCCTAGAGGGCGGGTCTGTGACGTCACAAAGGACAAAGAGACCGACTGGTTTGGGAGAAGCTGGCTTTGAGCCCTATCCCCTTGCCTTGCAGAAACCCGGAATGAGTCTATTCTCAAATTCAGGGCTGGAAGGCCATTCTGTGAGCTCAGGGATCTTGCACTCAACACCTGTCCTCCCTCTCCTCCAGTCCTCGGGCTGCGTTAAGAAAACTGGGAGGCGGTGGCGGGAGGATAGCCTGAGCCCAGGAGTTCAAGACCAGTCTGGGTAACAAGGCGAGACCCCCTCTCTACAAAAAAAAAAAAATTAGCCCGGCGTGGTGGCACGAGCCTGTAGTCCCGGCTAATCGCAAGGCTGAGGTGGGAAGATCGCTTGACCCTGGGAGGTGGAAGCTATAGTGAGCTGTGATGGCACCACTGCACTCCAGCCTGGGCGAGAGTCAGACCCTGTAATTACAGGCTCACACCTGTAATCCCAGTCTGGGTAACGTAACATGGCGAAGAAGTTTTGTATCTTTACCAAAAATACAAAAATTAGTCTGGCGTGGTGGCGCGCCTGTAATCCCAGCTACTCGGGAGGCTGAGGCAGGAGAATCGCTTGAACCCGGGAGGCGGAGGTTGCAGTGAGCCAAGATGGTGCCACTCACTACACTCCAGCCTGGGCGACAGAGCGAGACTCTGTCTCAAAATAATAATAATGATTAAAAATTTAAAAAAGAAAAGAAAGTAAACGGAGGAGGTGAAAGTGGCGGAGCCTTGTTTGTGGTGAGGACGCTGGAGTGAAGATTTAGGGAGGTGTGTGGGGTCTTCCGGGAAGCTCCTATACCTGATCAGTTTTCCGCAAAAGGGGCGGAACCACGTGGCTCTGGAAGTAGCTGCGGGCGTGGTAGTCGTGCTGCGCGTTGTAGGGCGGAATCGCCGACCACAGCTTGGGCCTAGAGCGCCCATAAGCGCGGGCAGTGGTGCTCACAGCCACCCCGTCCAAGATAAAGCCTTTCTCCAGTCGCAGGCGACACTCTCTCAGATACGCCATCCCAACCACTGTAGCCTCGGAGGGCCTTTCTGGTGGGGGATGAGGACCCTAGATGGGGACACCCCTGCGCATTGTTACGTGATGTCAACGACCCCTGCGACACAAATCCTATTGTCTCCACTCACCCCGGGGTTGACCGGTGGGCCCTTAAGGCAGTGGGGGGAGTTGCTTGCTTGGCCCCAGAGGAGGTTGACCAGAGACTGACTGTGCAGGAGGAGTTGGAAAGTGAAGCGGAGGAGACTGGATAACCGATTGTGGGCAGTTTGTGTGCAGTTAGGCCCCGCTCCCCCAGTTTTCCTTTAAGGTGAGTATTCTCTTTTCCTACGGTATTACATGCTATTTCCTCAGCTCAGTTTTGTTGAAAAGCTTGTACCCGGAATTGATCAGAAAGTTCAGATCGCACCTACTTCCAATTCACATTTTACAGAGCTAGAAGTTGAAGCTTAGAAAGGTTCCCTAGGCCGGGCTCGTTGGCTTACGCCAGTAATCCCAGCATTTTGGGAGAACGAGGCGGGGGCGGGGCATCGCTTGAGCCCAGGAATTCAAGACCAGCCTGGGCAATACAGCGAAAGTCCATCTCTACTAAATAAATGAATACTTAGCCGAGTGTGGTGGCACGCACCTATGGACTCAGCTGCACTGCAGGCTGGGCCATGGAAGTGGAGGCTGCAGTGAGCCGTGATTGTGCCACACTCCAGCCTGGATGAGAGAAGGAGGCCCTGTCTCAAAAGACAAAAAAAAAAAAAAAAAAAAAAAAAATGCCGGGCTTGGTAGCTTACGCCTGTAATCCCAGCACTTTGGGAGGCCGAGGCAGGCGGATCAGGAGGTCAGGAGATCGAGACCATCCTGGCTAACACGGTGAAACCCCGTCTCTACTAAAAATACAAAAAATTAGCCGGGCGTGGTGGCGGACGCCTGTAGTTCCAGCTACTCGGAAGGCTGAGGCAGGAGAATGGCGTGAACCCGGGAGGCGGAGCTTGCAGTGAACCGAGATCGCACCACTGCATTCCAGCCTGGGCGACAGAGCGAGACTATGTCTCAAAAAAAAAAAAGAGGTTCTCCAAATCCAGTTAGCTGACTTCCGGTCAGTCCACTTAACAATTCTCCTGCCCCACCCGAATTAACATTATTTATTGGCCGGGCGCGGTGGCTCACGCCTGTAATCCCAGCACTTGGGAAGGCCGAGGCGGGCGGATCACGAGGTCAGGAGATCGAGACCATCCTGGCTAACACAGTGAAACCCTGTCTCTACTAAAAATACAAAAAAATTAGCCGGGCGCGGTGGCGGGCGCCTGTAGTCCCAGCTATTCGGGAGGCTGAGGCAGGAGAATGGCGTGAACCCGGGAGGCGGAGCTTGCAGTGAGCAGACATCAAGCCACTGCACTCCAGCCTGGGTGACAGAGCCAGACTCCATCTCCAAAAAAAAAACAAAAAAAAATTATTTATTTACTTATTCTTTTTATTTATTCATTTATTTATTTTAGAGACAAAGTCTCGCTCTGTCGCCCAGGTTGGAGTGCAGTGGCTCAATCCCAGCTCACTGCAAGCTCCGCCTCCCGGGTTCACGCCATTCTCCTGCCTCAGCCTCCCGAGTAGCTGGGATTACAGGCACCTGCCACCACGCCTGGCTAATTTTTTGTATTTTTAGTAGAGCCGGGGTTTCACCATCTTGGCCAGGCTGGTCTTGAACTCCTGATCTCATGATCCACCCCTCTCAGCTTCCCAAAGTGCTGGGATTACAGGCGTGAGCCACAGCGCCCGGCCTTTCACTTATTCTTTTTTTCTATCTATCTATCTATCTATCTATCTATCTATCTATCTATCTATCTATCTAGAGAGGGAGTCTGGCTCTGTTGCCCAGGCCGGAGTGCAGTGGCACGATCTTGGCTCACTGCAACCTCCGCCTCCCAGGTTCAAGTGATTCTTCCGCCTCAGCCTCCAGAGTAGCTGAGATTACAGATGCCTGCCACTAAGCCCGGCTAATTTTGGTATTTTTAGTAGAAACGGGGTTTTGCCATGTTGGCCAAGCTGGTCTCGAACTCCTGACCTCAAATTATCAGCCCACCTCGGCCTCCCAAAGTGCTGGGATTACAGGCATAAGCCACTGTGCCTGGCCTATTATATATATATTTTTTAATTTTTATATATAAAAATATATAATATTTTATATTTATATTATTTTATATTTATATTTAAAATATATATATATTTTTAAGATGTCACCCAGGCTGGAGTGCAGTGGTGCGGCCTCGGCTCACTGCAACCTCTGCCTCCCGGGTTCAATCAATTCTGTGTCAGCCTCCTGAATAGCTGAGATTACATGCCCGTGTCACCACCCCAGACTAATTTTTTTTTTTTTTTGAGATGGAGTCTTGCTCTGTCACCCAGGCTGGAGTGCAGTGGCAGGATCTCAGCTCACTGCAGCCTCCTGGGTTCAAGCAATTCTCCTGCCTCAGCTTCCTAAGTAGCTGGAATTACAGGCGCATGCCACCACACCTGGCTAATTTTTGTATTTTCAGTAGAGCCGGGGTTTCACAATGTTGGCCAGGCTAGTCTCGAACTCCTGACCTCAGGTGATCCACCTGCCTCGGCCTACCAAAGTGCTGGGATTACTGGCGTGAGCCATCCTGCCTGCCACCCTAATTTTCTTTTTTTTTTTTTTTTAGACGGGGATTCACTCTTGTTGCCCAGGCTGGAGTGCGATGGCGCGATCTTGGCTCACTGCAACCTCTGCCTCCCAGGTTCAAGCGATTCTCCTGCCTCAGCCTCCCGAGTAGCTGGGATTACAGGTACGTGCCACCACGCCTGGCTAATTTTGTATTTTTAGTAGAGACGGGGTTTCTCCATGTTGGTCAGGCTGGTCTCGAACTCCTGACCTCAGGTGGTCTGCCCGCCTTGGCCTCCCAAAGTGCTGGGATTACAGGCATGAGCAACCGCGCCCGGCCATTGATTTTTGTATTTTTTTTTTTTAATTTTTTTGAGATGGAGTCTTGCTCTATTGCCCAGGCCGGAGTGCAGTGGTGTGATCTTGGCTCACTGCAACCTCTGCCTCCTGGGTTTACAGGTGCATGCCACCACACTTGGCCAATTTTTATATTTTTTCTAGAGACAGGATTTCACCAGGCTGGTCTTGAACTCCTGACCTCAGGTGATTCACCTGCCTCAGTCTCCGAAAGTGCTGGGATTACAGGTGTGAGTATTTTTGTATTTTTAGTAGAGACGGGGTTTCACCATGTTGGCCAGACTGGTCTCAAAATTCTGACCTCTGGTGATCCTCTGCCTTGGCCTCCCAAAGTGCTGGGATTACAGGTGTGAGCCACCATGCCCAGCCCCACCCCAGTTATTTTCATCCGCTATTATTTATGCTTTTTTTTTCCCCGGAGACATGGTTTCACTCCAATTTCCCAGGCTGGCATGCAGTGTTGCGATCCGGAATCACTGCAACCTCTGCCTCCTGGAATCAAGCAGTTCTTCTGCCTTAGCCTCCAATTAGCTGGGATTACAGGCACACGCCACCAGGCCTGGCTAATTTTTGTATTTTTTGTAGAGACAGGGTTTTGCTGTGTTGGCCAGACTGGTTTTGAACTCCTGAGCTCAAGTGATCAGCCCACCTTGGCCTCCCAAGCTGGGAGGATTACAGCTATGAGCCACCAGCACTGGCCTTATCTTTCCTTTAAAATAACAAAACCGTGGGGGGACACATTACCGTATTTTTCCTCCAGCTAATTTTCTTTTTCTTTTTCCTTTAGTTTCCACATACAGCATTGGATCTAGGTAATTATATAAATTACATATTTTATTATTTTATTTATTTCCGAGACAGAGTGTCGCTCTGTTGCCCAGGCTGCAGTGCAGTGGAGCGATCTAGGCTCACTGCAGCCACCGCCTCCTGGGTTGAAGCCATTCTCCTGCCTCAGCCCAGAGTAGCTGGGAGTACAGATACACACAACCACACCCAGCTAATTTTTTTTGTAGAGATGGAGGTGTTTTTTTGTTTGTTTTTTGGGTTTTTTTTTGTTTTTTTTTCTTGAGACACAGTCTCGCTCTGTCGCCCAGGCTGGAATGCAATTGCGTGATCTCGGCTCACTGCAACCTCCACCTCCCGGGTTCAAGTGATTCTTCTGTCTCAGTCTCCCGAGTAGCTGGGGTTACAGGTGCCTGCCACGACTCCCAGCTGATTTTATTTTATTTTTTTGAGACAGAGTCTCACTCTGTCACCCAGGCTGGAGTGCAGTGGCGCGATCTCGGCCCACTGCAAGCTCCGCCTCCTGGGTACATGCCATTCTCCTGCCTCAGCCTCCCGCGTAGCTGGGACTACAGGCGCCGCCACCACGCCCGGCTAATATTTTGTATTTTGTTTAGTAGAGACGGGGTTTCATCGTGCTAGCCAGGATGGTCTCGATCTCTTGATCTCGTGATCCGCCCGCCTCGGCATCCCAAAGTGCTGGGATTACAGGCATGAGCCACCGCGCCTGGCCTAATTTTTGTATTTTTAGTAGAGATGGGGTCTCACCATTCTGGCCAGGTTGGTCTTGAACTCCTGACCTCGTGATCCGCCCATCTCAGCCTCTCAAAGTGCTGGGATTACAGGCGTGAGCCACTGTGCCCGGCCTATTTTTTTTTTTCTCATAGAGACAGTCTTGCCCAGGCTGGAGTGCAGTGGTGTGATCATTGCTCGCTGCAGCCTTGACCTCCTGGCCTCAAGTGATCCTCCCACCTCAGCCTCCAGAGTAGCTGAGACTAAAGGTGCACACCACCACACCCGGCCAATTTTTGCATGCCTGTAGCTAGACTTCATTGCTCATCTCAGCCTCCAGAGTAGCTGGGATAATGGGCATGCTCCACTAGGTCTTGTAGTGAATTTACTATTTTTTATTTTTACTACTATTTTTATTATGAAAGTACATGTATTACTGTTCAAGTTGCAAGCTACTATAAATCAGATCTGATATCTTGAATCCATTCTATTAAAACTTTTACCTAGAAAGAACTTGCAGAATATAAACAATGACAAAGGAAAAAATATATATATCTGGCTGGGTGCAGTGGCTCACACCTGTAATCTCAGCACTTCGGGAGGCCAAAGGGGGCGGATCACCTGAGGTCGGGAGTTGAAGACCAGCCTGACCAACATGGAGAAACCCCGTCTCTACTAAAAATACACAATTAGCCAGGCGTGGTGGTGCATGCCTGTAATCCCAGCTACTCGGGAGGCTGAGGCAGAAGAATCACTTGAACCCGGGAGGCGGAGGTTGCGGTGAGCCGAGATCGCACTGTTGCACTCCGGCCTGGGCACAAGAGCGAAACTCGGTCTCAAAATAAAAAACACTAAAAAAAAAAAAAAAAGATACAAAAATCAGCCTAGCGTGGTGGCGAGCAACTGTAGTCACAGGTACTCGGGAGGCTGACGCAGGAGAATCCCTAGAACCCAGGAGGCGGAGGTTGCAGTGAGTTGAGATTGCACCACCGCACTCCAGCCTGGGCAACAAGAGCCCAGGAGTGAGACGGAGTCTCCCCGGCTCACTGCAACCTCCGCCACTGCAACCTCTGCCTCTTGGGTTCAGTCTACAGGCAAGCGTCATCACGCCCAGCTAATTTTGTATTTTTAGTAGACGAGATTTCACCATGTTGGCCAGGCTGGTCTTGAACTCCTCACCTCAGGTGATCAGCCCATCTCGGCCTCCCAAAGTGCTGGGATTACAGGTGTGAGCCACCATGCCCAGCTGACAAAGGAAAACATTTAGTGAAATGTAAATATAAAGCTTTTAATCCAAGTTAAAAAAAAATCTCCAAAGAATAAAATGTGAGGTGGGATGCAGTGGCTCACCCTTGTAATTGCGGCCCTTTGAAGGCCACAGCAGGAGGATTCCGAATCCAGCAGTTCAAGGTTACAGTGAGCTTCAGTGGTGTTACTGCACTCCAGCCTGGGTGACAGAGCAAGACTGTCTCAGAAAAGATAAAATTCAAAAATAGCAGCGATTGGGATAATATATAAGGATCATATATTGCCATAATATATAAAGACATAAATGGTGGGCCTAGGGGCTTGTCACACTAAAGCTGACTTGAAATTGACCATACTCAGGGACGTTATGGTCTAACTCTCTCAAACTAGAGATTTAATACATTTTTTTTCTTTCCCCCGAGACAGAGTTTCACTGGTTGCCCAGGCTGGAGCACAATCGCGCGATCTCGGCTCACTGCAACCTCCACCTCCAGGGTTCACGCGATTCTCCTGCCTCCCAAGTAGCTGGGATTACAGCATGCACCACTATACCTGGCTAATTTTGTATTTAGTAGAGATGGGGTTTCAGCATGTTGGACAGGCTGGTCTCACTCTCCTGACCTCAGATGATCCACCCACCTCAGCCTCCCAAAGTGCTGGGATTATAGGCATGAGCCACCATGCCCAGCCGAGATTTAATACTTCTAAAACCAAGACTGGTTCAGTCTAGACAGGGTACTGGTTCTAAATCTTGGGTGTACCTTGATATCTCCTGGGAGCTTCACAATTCTGATTTCTGAGTCCTATTCTGCAGTCTGACTTAATTGGTCTAGGGTATGGACCGGAAACGTTTTCAAAAGCTCCAGGTTAGAACAACTCCTCTCTAGGTCTGGTACATTCCGTAACTAGTCATGGAAGACACTAAAGGTAGTCCTTTTTGATACCAAATGGAGCTTGTATTATACCCAACGTACAGGTAGAGACATTAATGGTTGAGTATTTGCAGATACAGATACATGAACACAAACCTTAATCTGTAAAACCCTATTTAGTCCACTTCCCCCCAAATTATTGTTCTAAATGAATACCCATTTTTCCAAGACGCTGGGTGTCACCTAAATCAACTCTTCCACAGTTTAGAAAGAAATGCTAACCTCCTACCTTAAGGCCAAGTCCCTTATTGACAGGGCTTTATGCCTGTTCAGTTGGCAAAATTTTATCACATTCTTCCTTTCTCAAACTAGAACTTGGAACATAAATTACACGATCATCCTGTTTGTCAAAACATTTTCAGGCCGGGCGCGGTGGCTCACGCCTACAATCCCAGCACTTTGGGAGGCCGAGGCGGGCGGAGCACGAGGTCAGGAGATCGAGACCACGGTGAAACCCCATCTCTACTACAAATACAAAAAATTAGCCAGGCGTGGTAGCGGGCGCCTGTAGTCCCAGCTACTCGGAGAGGCTGAGGCAGGAGAATGGCAGGAACCTGGGAGGCGCCGAGACTGCGCCACTGCACTCCAGCCTGGGTGACAGAGCGAGACTCCGTCTTAAAAAAAAAAAAAAAAAAAAAAAATTTCATAGCAAAATACCTGTAGGTACCATCAGCTTAATCATCTGCCACTATGACAGTAAACCTACATGGCAATTACTGTTGTTTTACAAATATTCAGTTTACTCCAAACCTGTTAACTGCTAAAATGTACATACACAAACAGGCTCCCACTCACATCAATCCTCAAAATCCATGTGTGTGTCCAGGATCTAACTATACAGTCTATCTTAACTTCAATGCCTTTTTTTGGGGCGGGGGCTGGAACGGAATCTTGCTCTGTTGCCCAGGCTAGAGTACAATGGCGCAATCTTGACTCGCTGCAACCCCCACCTCCCAGATTCAAGCGATTCTCAGTAGCTGAGATTACAGGTGGTGCGCCACCACACCCAGCTAATTTTTGTATTTTTAGTAAAGAAGAGGTTTCACCATGTTGGTCAGCCTGGTCTCGAACTCCTGACCTCATGATCCGCCTGCCTTGGCCTCCGAAAGTGTTGGGATTACAGGCGCGAGCCACCATGCCCAGCCATTTGAACGCCTTTCTCACTCCAGGAGAAGCTACCATGTATAGCCAGTCATCGAGCAGTATCTACTATTATTTTTGGGACTCAAAACCCAAGTAATACTTTTTGAGGCCAAAATTGTAAATACAGCAATTGGAAGATGCTGAAAGTCTGCAAACTCACAAAAAAGCAAGGATTGCTTTAAAAAAAAAAAAAGTCCAGAGTTTCCATTTCACAAAAGTGATGGTCAGGGGTCAGGGTATGTCAAAAACATTGTAGAGGCCTGGGTGGGCAGAACACTCAAGGTCAGGAGTTTGAGTCCAGTTTGGCAAACATGGTGAAACCCCGTCTCCACCAAAAATACAAAAATTAGCCAGGCATGATGGCAGGTGCCTGTAATTGCAGCTACTTGGGAGGCTGAGGCAGGAGAATTGCTTGAACCCTGGAGGAGGTGGAGGTTGCAGCGAGCCAAGATCTCTCCACTGCACTCCAGCCTTGGTGACAGAGTGAGACTCCATCTGGAAAAAGAAAAAAAAAAAAAAAAGTGTAGAAGTGAACAGGGAGACAAGCACTGCAAACAAATACTTTTTAATGGGTTCAGTTTTTTTTTTATTTTTTTACAAATATACTGGAGAATCACGCAATGCTGCCAGCATTGGACGCAATCCGAGGCCACAAGTCTGCACACTCCTTTGCTACTGGTCCTGTAATGGCAGAACCTGCATTAAAAAATAAATAAATAAAATAAAAACATGTGGGGGACAGATTAAGACATCATCAAACACAGAAGATCCTTGGCCTGTACTTCTAGACAATCCGCCCAACCTCAGAGACCTAAGGAACAAGCTGGACTGATTTCCTACCTTTCATCTCGCCTTTATTGTTCACTATGACCCCTGCATTATCTTCAAAGTAAAGAAACACGCCATCTTTTCTACGGTATGACTTTCGTTGTCGAATGACCACTGCTGGATGTACTGAGAGAAGAAAAAAGGACAGCAGTCATTAACCTGTCAAGTTGCAGCGCCACCACAAAAGCAGTTTCCAACTAGACAGAATGTACACTCAGCGTTTGAGACAGTGACAGTGTAAATATCAATCTTTAAGGTGATCCTCCCACCTCAGCCTCTCTAGTATCTTGGACTACAGGTGCACACCACCGTGCCCAGATTTTTTTTTTTTTTTTCATAGAGACAGGGTTTTGCCACGTTGGCCAGCCTGGCCTCCCAAAGTGATGGGAGTATAGGCATGAACCACAATCATCTATTCACATCTTAAAATCAAAGCTGCCAGTATTTTCTCACAAGTGTAAAACTGTCAGGACAATTATCCTTGCCTATGCCTTTTCCAACTTCACCTCACAGGTGGGTTATTAAGATCCCAGTATCACTGAATTGGGATGTAGAAATGGGACCTGGGACCCCCAACTCCTCCCAGTCCTGGCAATGAGCAGAGACCAAGCTATTCAGATTTACACTGGTAAACAGTTTGAATTCCTGGGCCCAAGCACCAGGCTTTGTTTTACTTTTAATGAACTGTTTTCCAGTGTCCTAAGTAACTTTTACACCCATCTGTACTAAAGTGAAAAAGACGCTTTTCCCAACTTTCAAAATGAAGTATCACTACACAGTGAAATATAATGCTTGTAAAGAACTATTGTAGAGTCAGACACGCCTGGATTCAAAATCTTCACTGATACTAGCATGGGGTCCTTACACAGAATTTTTATAATGACAGGAAGACTATACTCTAACCAAGCTAGCAATGGGACACACGAGGTAGCCAATACTTACTGACCCTCCTCTACTTATAAACCATTTAATCCTCACAAATTCTTCAAGTACACCTGGCCCTTTTGCACCTTTCTGCGCTTGTTATTTGTTGATATTAAGTTCCAACGGGAGGGGATGTATTCATTTAGCAGAAACAAGGACCAAAAAAGACATTAACAGAATTGGAAACTCACAACTAGTTTTAAAACTGAAGTGTTTGGAGCTCTGGTCTGTCCCACCACTGACTGAGACCAACAATCCACCCTCCTGCCATCTCATCTACAAAGTGAAGGCCATTTGCTCTGCTCTTCTCTGACAGCTCCCTGGGCCACCAATCAGACCCAGGAAGTGTTCTGAGAAGAGGAAAAAGCCCATGCAATTGCTGAATCACAATCACAGTGCTACCCAGCCCTCAAATGGATATTAATGGTGAACAAAAAACGATTTCTAACCCAAAGGCTAAAAATCAACTGGAGAGCATTGTGGGGTGGATACAGGAATAGGAGTAACTGTAATACAGGGCTGACAAATCAACATCACATTTGTAAATCAAGGGATGGCCAGGAACTCTTTAGAAGAGCAAGACATCCCAGGGTAGAGACAGACTAGGCAGGCACAGGAAAAAAGCGCAAGCGCTGAAGTTAAAATGCATCAAACACCAGAAGTTCTAAAGCCAGACAGGACACAAGCTGGAAGTATTTTGAGGCCTCCCCCTTTAAATCATACACCTGACAGGAAAACTTTTGAGGGGGTAGCCTGAGATTAAGTAATGAGCAATTAGCTGGGTGTGGTAGCACACACCTATGATCCCAGCTACTTGGGAGGCTGAGGCAGGACAATCACTTGAGCCTGGGAGGTGGAGGTTGCAGTGAACAGATACGTGCCACTGCACTCCAGCTTGGGCAACAGAGTGAGACTCCGTCTCAAAAACAAATAAAAATAAAATAAGCAATGGGCAGCTTGTTTTTGTTTTTTAGTATTTTTTTTTTTGAGAGCCCAGGAGGCGGAGGTTGCAGTGAGCCAAGATCGTGCCATTGCGCTCCAGTATGGGCTGGGCGACAGAGGGAGACTCCATCTCAAAAAAAAAAAAAAAAAAAAAAAAAATCTAAGTTATGGAAGTGACAAGATGATGGTCCCCCCTCCAACACAATATGAGCAAAAACTTAAGATACTTATCTCACACTGCCTCTCAATGGAAAACAAACTTGAGGCCTTGAAAACTGATCCATTTTCCAATAAAGGAAAGCGTCCTCCCACTACTCATCAGTATTAAGTTGGGCTCAGTGTTTACTCACCCTTTTTTCTGAGCTCTGGTTTGCCTTTCTTGACTGTGGCCATCACCATGTCACCCACACCAGCAGCGGGAAGTCTGTTCAGCCGTCCCTTGATGCCCTTCACGGAGATGATATACAGGTTTTTGGCTCCTACAAAAGAATGTAAATAAAAATCAAAAATGTTAAGGGCCAATCAGGCCGTTCCATCAGTATAACATTTCCCAAACACTTCCAAAGCCTCTCCCTCCACTCACTGTCCAAGCAGTTAGTCCCCAAGAACGCCTTGTCACACCACCGATTGAAGCAAACAACACATGTTGCCACTTCACCCAAAAGCGATGTTTTCACTCTCCCCTTTATTGACGGCTCAATAGGTCATTAACCACAGGCCCATTGAGTGCTTTTAAAAGGGGGAGTATAGCAACGTGCATTCAAAGACCTCACCTGTGTTGTCCGCACAATTGATTACAGCTCCTACCGGAAGACCCAAGGAAATCCGGAATTTCGCACCAGAGGACCCACCACGTCCTGTGGATATAAAGGGAAGGGAAACAGGATAGAGATCACAACCTGGACATGGTTCGGAGGTCTCCCTCATACTCAAGCTGTAATTCACCGCACATGCTTTGATGGACTGTACGTTATAGATTATCTCGCTCGGATTTTACTTATGCCGTCCCCATGTGCCACCCGATTCTCATGGAAAGTAGCCTATTTCTTACTATTAACACTCTGACATCGAAATTAAGAAACCTAGACGACTCAGCCTTTGCTCCAACTTTCGCAAAACGCAACTGCTCCTGCAAGGCATAAGACCGCAGAGGTCGCGCAAACGAGGGCCTAATCCAGTCTAACTTCAACCCCATTACGATAGCCCTATTCGCGGAGCGATCTCGCGGGATCCAGACTACATTCATGTCGGGATCCTGCCATCTCAACTATCCAGCACCCCACTGCCACTTTCGAGAGCCCTGGCAGTGCTCTCGCGGTGGCCTGGCTCTCTCTCTCCGGCCTGAAGGAGAGCAAAGCGCCCCAGCTGCCTAGCGCCACCGCTCCTGACGAATCCGCCAGGCACTGCACGACAGATGGTGGAGGATCCTCCAGAAACAAAACCTCACCTCGCTTCGACATCTTGAACGCCGGAAAAAAGAAAAAAGGAAGTCGATTCAAAGGACACTGGGATATGAACTTTGACGCCCCGCCCACACGCGTCACGTGGCCGGAGCTTAAAAACCTGCCTCTTCCGCCTCTGGGCGCTGCCTTATTACGTAATAAATTCATGACGTCGCTTTTAGCCCTCTGCGAAGTGGGCGTTGAAGTAGAAGCGCAAGAGATGGGACGTCTCTTCTCTACGAGCTTAAAAGTAGTTAGAAACATGGAAACAGTGATTTGTTAACTTGCTCACGACCTTTTTTGACCACTTAATGGTGCCAGGCACTTATCTGCACACTAGAGAATAGGAATTAAAACACGGTTTGTGCCGTGTGGGGGTTCCCCAAGGAACAAAGAAAGTGGGGGAGGGAGGGAGAACAAGCTCTAAACGATTTCATTGAATGTAATACAGTTGAGAAGTGCTACAGATCATTCCATCTATGTGTTCTTGGTACCATACCATTCTGTATTTTACATATACAGTATTGCTCTATTTATTGACCCGCCCCACACGCACACACTTTTTTTTTCTTTTTTTGAGACGGAGTCTCACTCTGTCGCCCAGGCTGGAGTATAGTGGCTAGATCTCAGCTCACTGCAACCGCCGTCTCCCGGGTTCAAGCAATTCTCTGTCTCAGCCTCAGAGTAGCTGAGACCACAGGCGCCCGCCAAAACGCTGGGCTAATTTTTGTATTTTTAGTAGAGACGGGGTTTCGCCATGTTGTTGGCCAGGCTGGTCTCGAACTTTTGATCTCAAGTGATCTGCCCGCCTTGGCCTCTCAAAGTGCTAGATTACAGGCGTGAGCCCCCGCGCCCGGGCTAATTGCTCCTTTCACAGCTTCAGCCGCCCCTCATTCTCCTGGGTTCTTTGCTTCCCACGATACATTAATTCAAATACTCATTGAGCTCCTACTTTATAGCAGGTTCTGTCCAGGGCGTACAGCGAATTACATCAGATAACAAAATAGATCAACATTCTTTTCCTTATGGAGCTTACATTCTGCTGGGGTGCAGGTGGAGGAGGAGATTAGACACTAAACAAAAGATATAATAAATAATTGTAGTATGTAGTATGTTAGATGGGGATATGTATTATAAAAATATAAATAGTATCGCTTCTCGGCCTTTTGGCCAAGATCAAGTGTAAAATATAAACATTAGCCGGGCGCGGTGGTTCACGCCTGTAATCCCAGCGCTTTGGGAGGCTGAGGCGAGCGGATCACGAGGTCAGGAGATCGAGGCCATCCTGGCTAACACAGTGAAACCCCGTCTCTACTGAAAATACAAAAATTAGCTGGGCGTGGTGGCAGGCGCCTGTAATCCCAGCTACTCGGGAGGCTGAGGCAGGAGAATCGCTTGAACCCGGAAGGCTGAGGTGGCAGTGAGCCGAGATCGCGCTACTGCACTCCAGCCTGGGCGACAGAGCTAGGCTCCGTCTCAAAAATATATATACATAAATAGCTCTTTGAGGAAGACGCGGTCGTAGATGTTGCAGATCGCTGATCCGCACAGTCCTGCTACTGACTCACCGCTGTTCGCTCTCGCCGAGGAACCAGTCAGTCAGGAAGCCGCGCAGCAGCCGTGGCTTTTAAGGATACCGGAAAAACACCCAGGGAGGCAGAGGTGGCAATTCACGAATTCGAGTCACTCTAACGATCCGCAACGTAAAATCCCTGGAGAAAGTGTGTGCCGACTTGATCAGAGGAGCAAAGGAAAATAATCTCAAAGTGAAAGGACCAGTTCGAATGCCTGCCAAGACTTTGAGAATCACTTCAAGAAAAACTTTGTGGTGAAGGTTCTAACACATGGGATCATTTCCAGATGAGAATCCACAAATGACTCATTGACTTGCACAGTCCTTCTGAGATTGTTAAGCAGATTACTTCCATCAGTACTGAGCCAGGAGTTGAGGTGGAAGTCACCATTGCAGATGCTTAAGTCAACTATTTTAATAAATTGATTACCAGTTTTGTTTGTTTGTTTGTTTGTTTATTTTGAGACGGAGTTTCGCTCTTGTTGCCCAGGCTGGAGTGCAGTGGCGCGATCTTGGCTCACCGCAACCTCCACGGCCGATATATATCTATATCTATATCTGTCTATCTATCTATCTATATTAAAAACAACTGGTAATCGGCCGGGCGCGCTGGCTCGCGCCTGTAATCCCTGCACTTTGGGAGGCTAAGGTGGGCAGATCACCTGAGGTCAGGAGTTCGAGACTAACCTGGCCAAAATGGCGAAACCCCGTTTCTACAAAAATACAAACATTAGCCGGGCGCGGTGGTTCACGCCTGTAATCCCAGCGCTTTGGGAGGCTGAGGCGGGCGGATCACGAGGTCAGGAGATCGAGGCCATCCTGGCTAACACAGTGAAACCCCGTCTCTACTGAAAATACAAAAAATTAGCCGGGCGTGGTGGCGGGCGCCTCTAGTCTCAGCTACCCGGGAGGCTGAGGCGGGAGAATGGCGTCAACCCGGGAGGCGGAGCTTGAATGAGCCGAGATCGTACCACTGCACTCCAGCCTGGGGGACAGAGTGAGACTCTGTCTCAAAAAAAAAAAAAAAAACAAACAAAAAAACCACAAAGAAACATTAGGGGGGCGTGGTGGCAGGTGCCTGTAATCCCAGCTACTCGGGAGGCCGAGGCAGGAGAATCGTTTGAAACAAGGAGGTGGAGGTTGCAGTGAGTCGAAGTCTGGCCACTGCACTCCAGCCTGGGGTATATAGCCAGGGTCCATCTCAAAAAATACATAAATAAGGCCGGGCACGGTGGCTCACACCTGTAATCCCAGCACTTTGGGAGGCCAAGGCGGTCGGATCACCCGAGGTTGGGAGTTTGAGACCAGCCTGACGACCAACTTGGAGAAACCCCATCTCTACCAAAAATACAAAATTAGCGGGGCGTGGTGGCGCATGCCTGTAATCTCAGCTACTCAGGAGGCTGAGGCAGGAGAATCTGTTGAAACCCGGGAGGCGGAGGTTGCGGTGAGCTGAGATTGCACCATTGCACTCCAGCCTGGGCAACAAGAGCGTTTGAAACTCTGTCTCAAAAAAAAAAATAAAAAAAAATAAAAATGGGGCCAGGTGCAGTGGCTCACGCTTGTAATTCCGTCACTTTGGGAGGCCAAGGTGGGTGTATTACTTGAGGTCAGGAGTTAGAGACCAGCTTGGCCTAAATAGCAAAACTCTGTCTCTACTAAAAATACAAAAATTAGCCAGGCATGCTGGCTCATGCCTGTAATTCTAGCACTTTGGGAGGCCGAGGCTGGTAGATTGCCTGAGCTCAGGAGCCGAAGACCCAGCCCAAGCAACATGGCAAAACCATCTCTACTAAAAAGACAAAAAATTAGCCAGGCGTGGTGCGTGCCTGCAGTCCCCAGCTACTCGGGAGGCTGAGGCACAAGAATCATTGGAACCCAGGAGGTGGAGGTTGCAGTGAGCCGAGATCGCGCCAGTGCACTCTAGCCTGGGTGACAGAGCGAGACTCCGTCTCAAAAAAAAAAAAAAAGATACTGACATGAAACCAGGTACAGTGGCTCACATCTATAATCCCAAAACAATTTGGGAGGTTGAAGCAGGAGGATCCCTTGAGCCCAGGAGTCTGAGACCCGCCTGGGCAACATAGGGAGAGTCCATCTCTACAAAACATTTAAAAATTAGCTGGTGGCAGCTGGGCACAGTGGCTCATGCCTGTAATCCCAGCACTTTGGGAGGCTGAGGCAGGTGGATCATCTGAGGTCAGAAGTTTGAGACCAGCCTGCCCATCATGGTGAAACCCCGTCTCTACTAAAAATACAAAAATTAGCTGGGCATGGTGGCGGGCAACCTGTAATCCCAAGTACCCAGGAATCTGAGACAGGAGAATTGTTTGAACCCAGGAGGCGGAGGTTGCAGTGAGCCCAGATTGCACCACCGCACTCCAGCCTGAGCAACAGAGCGAGACTCTGTCTCAAAATAAAATAAAATAAAATAGGCTAGTGGCATGGGAATCTGAGGCAGGAGAATCACTTAAACCCAGGAATTGGGGACCGCAGTGAGCCGTGATTGCACCACTGCACTCCAACCTGGGCTACAGAGAGAAACCGTTTGTCATTTTCCAATAAAAAGCCCTAAGGCAGGGGTGTGCCTGAATCGAATGAGCACCAGCAAGGAAGCCAGATGTGATTGGACAGGACGAGTAAAGAGAAAATAGTTGGCCACGAGTAAAGAGAAAATAGTTGGCCGGGCGCGGTGGCTCACGCTTGTAATCCCAGCACTTTGGGAGGCCGAGGCGGGCGGATCATGAGGTCAGGAGATCGAGACCACGGTGAAACCCCGTCTCTACTAAAAATACAAAAAATTAGCTGGGCGTGGTGGCGGGCGCCTGTAGTCCCAGCTACTCGGAGAGGCTGAGGCAGGAGAATGGCATGAACCCGAGAGGCGGAGCTTGCAGTGAGCCGAGACTGCGCCACTGCACTCCAGCCTGGGCGACAGAGCGAGACTCTGTCTCAAAAAAAAAAGAGCAAAATAGTAAGAAATGCAGTCAGAAGTAATGGAACGGTGGCTCACACCTGTAATCCCAGAACTTTAGGAGGCCAAGGCGGGTGATAACCTGAGGTCAGGAGTTCAAGACCAGCCTGGCCAACATGGTGAAACCCTGTCTCTACAAAAATACAAAAATTAACCATGCATGATGGCAGGTGTCTGTAATCCCAGCTACTCGGTGGGTTGAGGTGGGAGAATCGTGTGAACCTGGGAGGCAGAGGTTGCAGTGAGCCAAGATCACACCACTGCACTCCAGCCTAGGCGACAGAGCAAGAGCTCTGTCTCAAAAAAAGGAAGTCATGGAATGAAACCACTGTGGACTTTGGCATTGGCTGAGTGAAATGAGGAACGATTGTTTGATTTTAAGCAGAGGAGGGACATGATTTGACTAATGTGTCAGAAGGATCACTGTGGTTGAGTTGTTGAGACTAGACTGTGGGAGAGGACACAGGGATAGAAGTAAGAAGATCCATTAGGAAGCTATTGCAGTAACCCAGGAGAGAAATGATGGTGGTTTGGACTAGAATGGTAGCAGTGGAGGTAATGTGGTCAGATTCTGGATGTGTTTTGGAGGTAGAGCCAATAAAATGTGGGGTATGAAAGATAGGAATCAGGCCGGGCGTGGTGGCTCACGCCTGTAATCCCAGCACTTTGGGAGGCCGAGGCGGGCGGAGCACAAGGTCAGGAGATCGAGACCATCCTGGCTAACACAGTGAAACCCCGTCTCTACTAAAAATACAAAAAAAAAAATTAGCCGGGCGAGGTGGTGGGCGCCTGTAGTCCCAGCTACTCGGGAGGCTGAGGCAGGAGAATGGCGTGAACCCCGGGGGGCGGAGCCTGCAGTGAGCCGAAATCGCGCCACTGCACTCCAGCCTGGGCGACAGTGAGACTCCGTCTCAAAAACAAAAAAAAGAAGGATAGGAATCAAAATGTCTCCAAGGCTTTAGGCCTGAGCAATTGGACAATATCATTACCATCGACCAAGATGGAGAAGGCTATGGTTACAGGAGGAACCGTGGTCTTGGTTGGTACTACCACCAGTGTCTCAACCAGAAAACAGGGACACAATTAATTCTCTTCTCCCAGGCTCCTAGATCTAGTCACCAAGGTCTATCAACTTGACTCTATTTCCTAAATTTTTCTGCCCATGCCTTCCACGTTCTGCCTTTGTTTCAAAGCTATTGCATCAGCCTCTATATGGTCAGACCATAATTTCCCACTGCTTAAAATCATGTGCTGGCCAGGCATCGTGGCTTACGCCTGTAATCCCAGCACTTTGGGAGGCCGAGGCAGGCAGATCACCTGAGGCCAGGAGTTTGAGACCAGCCTGGCCAACATGGTGAAACCCTGTCTCTAATAAAAATACAAAAATTAGTCAGGGGTGATGGCACGCACCTGTGATCCCAGCTATTCAGGAGGCTGAGCAGAAGAATCGCTTGAACCCAGGAGGCAGAGGTTGCAGTGAGCCAAGGTTGCCCCACTGCACTCCAGCCTGGGCATAGAGTGAGACTCCATCTCAAAACAAACAAACAAACAAAAAACAAGAAAACAAAACAAAAAAAATGTGCTGACCCTCTAGTACTTTAGAATAAAGTCCAAGCTGTTTAGCACAGCATTGAAGTCACTTGAAATGGCTTACCTCTTCCCTGGCTCCATCTTCTGCCACCTTGCCTCTTACATTTCACACACCAGAAACACCAAACCACTTAGGATTTCTGGACATATAGCTTAGATTCACACTTTCTTGTATTTATGCAATCACCTGCTTTAGCCACTATGTGTTATTTATTTATTTATTTATTTATTTATTTATTTTGAGACAGAGTTTCGCTCTTATTGCCCAGGCTGGAGTGTAATGGCACCACCTCAGCTCACTGCAACCTCCGCCTCCAGGGTTCAAATGATTCTCCTGCTTCGGCCTCCCAAGTAGCTGGGATTACAGGTGTACACCACCATGGCCAGCTAATTTTTTTTTTGTATTTTTAGTAGAGATGGGGATTTCACCATGTTGGTCAGGCTAGTCTCGAACTCCTGACCTCAAGTGATCCACCTGACTCAGCCTCCCAAAGTGCTGGGATTACAGGCGTGAGCCACCGCGTCCATCCAGCCTGTTCTTTAAAACTCAGCTCAGATACCATTTCTTCTCTGAGCCGTTTCACAACCTCAGCAGTTTATTCCCTGAGCCACTTCTTTACTAGGAGCTGTGGTTCTCAAATATTTTCATTTTAGACCCCTTTACACTCTTTTTTTTCTTTTGAGACAGAGTCTCACTCTGTCAGCCAGGGTGGAGTGCAGTGGGACCATGTTGGCTCACTGCAACCTCCATCTCCTGGGTTCAAGCAATTCTCCTGCCTTAGCCTCCTGAGTAGCTGGGATTACAGTCACCCACTACCATGCCCAGCTAATTTTTTTGTATTTTTAGTAGACACAGGGTTTCACCGTGTTGGCCAGTCTGGTCTTGAACTCCTGACCTCAGGTGATCCGCCCGCCTCAGCCTCCCAAAGTGCTGGGATTACAGGTGTGAGCCCCCTTGCCCGGCCCTTTTTTTTCTTTGAGACGAAGTTTTGCTCTTGTTGCCCAGACTGGAGTGCAATGGCATGATCTCAGCTCAATGCAACCGCCACTTCCCGGGTTCAAGCGATTCTCCTGCCTCAGCCTCCCGAGTAGCTGGGATTACAGACATGCGGCGCCTCACTCGGCTAATTTTGTATTTTTGTTAGAGATGAGGTTTTTCCATGTTGGTCAGGCTGGTCTCAAACTCCCGACCTCAGGTGATCAGCCCACCTCGGCCTCCCAAAGTTCTGGGATTACAGGCGTAAGCCCCCTTGCCCGGCCTCCTTTACACTCCTAAATTATTAAAGACCTCAAGGAGTTTTTGTTTATACAGGTTATATCTGATGACATTTACCATATTATAAATTAAAGTTAAGAAAGTTATTACTTCACGTAAGATAACAATAAACCCATTTTTTGCTAAAGTAAATAACATTTTAGAATGAGGGATAGGTCCAGTTTGGTGGCTCAGGCCTGTAATCCCAGCGGGAGGATTGCTTGTCCTCAGGAGTTTGAGACCAGCCTGGACAACAAAGTAAGACCCTATTTCTACAAAATATCAAAAAATTAGCCAGGTGTGGTGGCGTGCGCCTGTGGTCCTAACTACACAGGAGGCGGAGGCAGGAAGATCACTTGAGCCTGGGAGGTTGAGGCTACATTGAGCCATGATTGCACCACTGCACTCCAGCCTGGACAACAGAGGCCCTGTCTCAAATTAAAATAAAAAAATAAAATAAATAATAAATAAAATAAAATAAAATAAAATAAAATACTATATTTTTCCAAACAAAAATAATTTAGTGAGAAGGGTGGCTTTGCTTTACTTATTTTTTTTTTTTTTTTTTTTTTGAGACGGAGTCTTGCTCTGTCGCCCAGGCTGGAGTGCAGTGGCGCAATCTCGGTTCACTGCAAGCTCCGCCTCCCGGGTTCACGCCATTCTCCTGCCTCAGCCTCTCCGAGTAGCTGGGACTACAGGCGCCCGCCACCACGCCTAGCTAATTTTTTGTATTTTTAGTAGAGACGGGGTTTCACCGTGGTCTCAATCTCCTGACCTCGTGATCCGCCCGCCTCGGCCTCCCAAAGTGCTGGGATTACAAGCGTGAGCCACCGTGTCCGGCACTTATTTTTTTTTTTAAATCCCTTTAATACCTGGCTTGATGAAATAACTGGTTTTTCATGTTTTTAACACTAATCTGTTGTGATTTCACACATTTAATCTCTGGAAATCTCCAGTGTATTCTCATGAAAGAGCAAGAGTAAGACAGAAAAAAATGACATTATTATTAAAATAATTCTTTCCTCTGCACAGAAAGGGTCTCATTAATATTATCAAGAAAATAGGCCGGGCGCGGTGGCTCACGCCTGTAATCCCAGCATTTTGGGAGGCCGAGGCGGGTGGATCAGAGATCAGGAGATCAAGACCATCCTGGCCAACACGGTGAAACCCTGTCTCTACTAAAAAATACAAAAAATTAGCCGGGTGTGGTGGCGGGCGCCTGTAGTCCCAGCTACTCAGGAGGCTGAGGCAGGAGAATGGCGTGAACCCAGGAGGCAGAGCTCGCAGTGAGCCAAGAGGGCGCCACTGCACTCCAGCCTGGTCGACAAAGTGAGACTCCGTCTCAAAAAAAAATAATAATAATAATAATTCTTCCGGCTGGGCGCAGGGGCTCACGCCTGTAATCCCAGTGCTTTGGGAGGCAAAGGCGGGTGGATCACCTGAGGTCAGGAGTTCGAGACCAGCCTGACCAACATGGAGAAACCCTGTTTCTACTAAAGATACAAAAATTAGCCGAGTAAGGTGCCGCATGCCTGTAATCCCGGCTACTCGGGAGGCTGAGGCACTAGAATCGCCTGAACCTGGGAGGCAGAGTTTGCAGTGAGCTGAGATCAAGCCATTGCATTTCAGCTTGGGCGACAGAGTGAGATTACCTAAAAAAAAAAAAAAAAAAAAAAATCGTTTCTTGCACACAGAAAGGGCCTAAAGGACACCCAGGGATCCCCACATCACACTTCCAACTACCAGGGATTCAGAGAACAAAGTTGCAGATATCACATCCTCCTATAACTTACCAGTTTGTACATTGATATACGTTGTAGAAGGTGAAGTCTATGAAGGTGATAAGGCGGTAATATGTAGTTTATTATTTTCCCAGCATCCACCACAGAATGCTCAGAGAGCTTTATGTTTGTTGCCCGTCACTGTGTTAAAACGGTAGCTGCGAGGGGGCACACCGGATTTGAACCGAGGACTTCTTCATCTAGCAGTCAAATGCTCTACCCCTGAACTATATACCCCCTCTACCAGAGAAAAGAAGACTATACCTTAAATGTAGTGTTTTCTGACCAGATATTGCCTGCTGTGATTCAGAATAATTTGGTGTCTATGATAAACTACTTCAAGAGATCTGGACCCAAGTAAAGTGGTGGGAAAGAAATGAGAAGTCTAAGTCCTCTCTGATTCTGGCTTGAGGGTCTTGTACGGATGTGCAGTGGGATCCCTCTTTTTCATAACTATAGCCCCCCCCCCCTTTTTTTTTCACTACAGCTGTTTTTACCTCTGGCATCTGGGAATTCTTTTATTATTTATTTTTATTATTTTTTTGAGATGTAGTCTTGCTCTGTTGCCCAGGCTGGAGTGCGGTGGCGCCATCTTGGCTCACTGCAAGCTCCGCCTCCTGGGTTCACGCCATTCTCCTCCTGCCTCAGGCTCCCGAGTAGCTGGGACTACAGGCGCCCGCCACCACGCCCGGCTAATTTTTGTATTTTTGGTAGTGACGGGGGTTTCACCATATTGGTTAGGCTGGTCTCGAACTCCTGACCTCGGGATCTGCCCACCTTCGCCTCCCAAAGTGTTGGGATTACAGCCGTGAGCCACCGCGTCAGGCTGCATTTGGGAATGCTTCAAGTCAATTTTCTAGCCTCTGTGCCTGCAACCTGCGCTGCAGTGAATCCTCAGCCCCGTGCTTTGCACAGAAGAGGAAGTACTTCCCTTGTCCTTCCCAAGGCCATCTCTGCTTCCAGGCCAGATGTGTCTCCGTTGTCTCCATTTTCTCCAGCATCTTCAATCACTTCCTTTTCCCCTGGCTCCTTCAAACATCAACAGGTTTCCATTAGGAAAGTATTCTTTTTTTTTTTTTTTTTTGAGATGGAGTTTCCCACTTGTTGCCCAGGCTGGAATGCAATGGCGTGATCTCGGCTCACGACAACCTCCACCTCCCAGGTTCGCGCGATTCTCCTGCCTCAGCCTCCCGAGTAGCTGGGATTACAGGCATGCGCCACCACGCCCGGCTAATTTTGTATTTTTAGTAGAGACGAGGTTTCTCCATATTGGTCACGCTGGTCTCGAACTCCCGACCTCAGGTGAATAGGGTGCGTGGCCTCCCAAAGTGCTGGGATTACAGGCGTGAGCCACCCGCCCCGGCCAGAAAAGTCTTCTTTTACCTGTGATTGCCTGTTCATTTTCTTCCTTCTCACTACCAATTTTTTACTTTTTTTTTTTGGTCTCGCTCTGTCGTCCAGGATGGAGTGCAGTGACACCATCTCGTCTCACTGCAACCTCTGCCTGTTGGGTTCAAGCGATTCTAGTGCCTCAGCCTCCTGAGTAGCTGGGATTACAGGTGCGCACCTCCAGGCCCAGCTAATTTTTGTATTTTTTGTAGAGATGGGGTTTCACCATGTTGGCCAGGCTAGCCTCGAACTCCTAAATTCAAGTGATCCGCCCGCCTCAGCCTCCCAAAGTGCTGGGAGTAGAGGCGTGAGCCATCACGCCCGGCCAAGATTATGCTTTTATTTTTTTTTTTTTTTGAGACGGAGTCTCGCTCTGCCGCCCAGGCTGGAGTGCCGTGGCGCGGTGCGTGAGCCACCGCGCCCGGCCGGCCGGTAATTTCAGTATAACCTAGCAAAGAGACACTAATTTTGAACGAATGGTGAAAGTATGAAAATTTTGGGATCAATCGATATAAAAAGAATTTACCAGACGATCACCAGCAGAGGGGGTATAGCTCAGTGGTAGAGCATTTGACTGCAGATCAAGAGGTCCCCGGTTCAAATCCGGGTGCCCCCTCGAGATTCTTAACGTTTTTTCACAGCCATCCAGGAATAACCTGAGTCAGCGAGTTCCGAATCCAAAACTCATGGGAGGTGTCGTTTGTATCTTCCACCTACCTGATTTTCACCTTGAAAGGATTCCCGTACCCTAGAGGGAGAGAGCAGCAAGCAGAGGCTGCCTTTAGGTGGATCTGAGCCCTCATACCCCAAGTGGCGATAAGCGCACCAGTACTTTCAGTTGTAGAACAAAGGCGCGTATCCATTTCCATCTCCGATGCCCATTGGTTTAACGTTAATTACAATTTGTTTTGGGGTAAAAAATATGTCTTGGACGGGGCAGTAGTTCGTACTTGACTATGAAAACTAGGAGAAGTAATCCAAATTCAGAGGTTTTCATATACTCGCGAACTCGAACAGGGCAGGGCACACAGATAGAAGGTAGACAGCGAGCAGTTTTCCCCTCTTCCTTCTTGACTTAGCTCATAGGCAGGGCTTTGGCTTGGTAAGCTATACATGGAAAGTTCAAGGCCTAAAGGAGAGGTAAAACTGGTTTCTCCTGGGTTTTGCACGGAACCGCAGCTCTGCTGATCTGTGATCTCTCTGTTCAGCCTAGCGATACAGCTCACAGTAATAGGAGCCAGGAAAAAAAAATGCGCGTTTCCCCGGGGTCCGAGGAATGACACAACCACATTCCGGGTTTAAAATATCGCAGCTGCCCTTTGACCCAGGCAGCACGCCTCTTCCTTTCTCCTTTATTTTTCCTTTTTTTGGGCAAAACCTAGTTGAGCGGGACGCCCTTGTCTCCCGTCACACTTACCATTTTCCTCCGGCCTAACAGTGACCCTGTCAGGCACGCAGCCAGCAGATACTTGTCCCCATCTTTAGGTTATGAAACTCCATGGGCTTTTATTCTTACTTCAGTGGTTCTTAAAATGTGGTCCCCACACTAGCAGCACCAGAGGCACCTGGAAACTTGGTAGAAATGCAAATTCTCCGGGCCCCCTTACAGAATCAGAAACTAGGAGTGTTTTAACAAGCCCTGCAGGTAATTCTGATGCACGTTCAAGTTTGAGAAACACTGTATTCGTTTATCTCAGTTCGCACTGGGTTATAACTTTACTTTTGTACATTAACAGTCAGGGATGAACACAGCACGTCCATGTCACCACTAATACAGAAAGTTGAAGTTGGAGAAGGGCTGTGTCTATGGGTTTCCCTCGCTTGACCCACCCCAAAAGGAACGCCAAGTTGAGGCGTTCTCCTGTCCCCCTACCCCCATTGGAAACATCCTGTCCCTCAAACCCAGCACCTCGAACTGTCTGACCCATCTGAGGCTGACGGCCGTGGCCGCAGAAATCCCTACACCTCTGGCGCGAGTAATGCGGTCGCGCAGCTTTTATACCCACTCCCTCCTCCCGCTGAGCACAAAGTAAAACCGAAAGATTTCTGCTAAGGTTGAAAAATGAGGAAGATACTTCATTTTTTTTTTTTTTTTTTTAAGTCAGGACCCAATGTTAAAATATGAGTCAAGAATGAAAAACAGATGGTTAACAAGGGGAAGGAAAAGCCAAACCCTCGAGGGGGCACCCGGATTTGAACCAGGGACCTCTTGATCTGCAGTCAAATGCTCTACCACTGAGCTATACCCCCGCGCCGCTACAGCGCCTGGAGGCGGCTCTTTCGGTGCTAAGCATTGTTGCAGCTGCTACATTGTGAGTAGGGGTGTCACATAAGGAGAAAGGAATGCTGGAGAAAAGGGGTCAAGATGAACGCAGACGGTGCCCGCATTCGGGGAGCCCCGGGAAGGTGCACTGCAGGGGCTCGGGGAGGGAGGCACTAGCCCGGGCCCGGCAGCGGGCAGGGTCCAAGAGGGAGGGACGGGTTCCGCCCCACAAATGTGGGAAAGGGTGTGGGCCGGAAGAGAGCTAAGAGGGGCAGGGCAGGGGGTCCCCGTTCGGTCCGCAGATTCATGCCGGGTAAAAAGTCCCCGAATGCGGTGGATCAGTTTTAGCGTTCAAGAGGGCTCCAAACCCACCCTCGACGGGCTTGAGGGGTTGGCTCGCCTCCCGCAGTCCGGGAGCCCCAGATGTGCAGCCTGCTCGCCTCTGCGCCGCCTCCGGCTGAGGAAGGGTCCTGGGCACCGGGTGCAGTCAGCCTGAGAGCGCTGAGGCGCCAGCACCGCGGGCCCAGCCGTCCCTCTGCAGGAACCCGCCCCCGCGCAGCCCCACGTCGCCCGGGGAGCGCGCCTCGCTGCGCGTGCCCTTGCCCGCGCCCGAGGCGCGTGCCCGCCCCAGTGCAGCCCCTCCTCCCCGCTGTGTTTATTAGGGGAAGGAGGGCGGAGGCGGAGGCCAGTTCCCCAGCTCCAGCCGCCGTCGCTGCTGCCTGTGTAGTTGCAGCCGCGGCCGCCTCCCGCTAGCTCGCCTTGGGGAACAGGACGCGCGCGAGCTTGGGCGTCCCCGCCCCAGCCTTTCTCGGAACCATGAACCCTAACTGCGCCCGGTGCGGCAAAATCGTGTATCCCACGGAGAAGGTGAACTGTCTGGATAAGGTGAGCCCGGGACCGGGAGACGCGTCTTTGCAATCCCCGGCAGTGCTCCGAATCCAGGGAGGAGAGAACGGCCGGGTCTTTGCCGCCTTATCCCCGCGATCCCAGGAGAATGGAGGGAGGGCGAGCGGGCGGTGTCATGGGGTGTGGGGACACATCCCGGTCTGGAAACCAGATCTGGGGCGAGGCGGGGATTCCACGCGTAGCGGGCAGCCGCTGCTGGAGAGGGGTGGGCTCTGTGCCCCGGGTTTGGGAGGACGGGAGAGGAGGAGGGAAGTCAGGCCCCGGGGTGTGTTGGGGGAAGGTTAGGGGTGCAGTCCCGCCCCCTACGGCCTGAAGAGTGAGAAGAGACGGCCGCTCCCTCTCCGCTCTGCGCCGAGCGCCAAGTAGGCGGAAGCGCGGGGCGCTGGTGGAGGGGGCGGGGGGGGCGGGGCAGAGGCTGGGGGGCCCTGCGAAACCGTCCGCTCCTGCGGGGGGTGGCCTGGCGGGGCGGGGGCTATCAGCCTGCGAGTGTGGCATCTGATGCAGGGGGTTTTGGGTAAGGACCCGGGCTCTGCCGCAAGAGCCCCGTTTTTGAACGATCTGCAGCCCCCTTGGATTCAGTGGTTAAAGGACTCGCAGACCTCCTCCATAGCTTCCCAACCCCCACCTCCAATTAAAAGCCAACTCCCGTTGCTGGGCCGTCCAGCCTGAGCCTGGTGGGGTCGGGTGCTGGAGTAGGGTGGGTGGAGGGTGCTTAGCTGAGATCTCCTGAAATTGTGCTCAGAGCCAGGAGACCGTGTGGAAGAACAAAGAGCTAACTTTTCAAAGCAGGTTTCTCCAATGGAGGGTGGGGTTGGCTGAGTTCTGGGGAAGCCGAGGAAAGGGGGAGGTATTGGGGGAGGGGAGGGTGGCCTTGTGGAGATTCAGTGTCCCCTGGGGGCCCTGTCTCCCCAGTGCTGGACTTGTTCATCTGGTTGCCATTAGACTTTTGGAGGGGGTTGGAGAGTAGAACTGGGTGTTTCCCGTACAGTTCAGGGTAGGATCCTGTTCTCTTGTAAGCTCCATAAGATCCTAAGGTAAAACCTGCCCCTCTGCATCCCCTCCCCAGTCTGGAGGGGAGGCCTCTGTGATTTTGTGCCCTTCCTCACCGCGTCTTTCATCCACCACCCAAAGCTGGCTCCAAGTCCAGGTATTCTGTCCTTTCCATCTGAACTGGGAGGGCTGGGAGGACTGGATAGAAGAGGGGTGCAAGGGTGGGAACACTGGATGAAAGAGGGATATAGAGCCCTGGGGCCAAGTTCATTACCGACCTGGAGCCGGGTCTTGTTCAGGAGAGGACAGTTTATTGGACACCTTATCTCTCCCGTCCCCCTTGGGGTGTGAGCTTCCTCAGTGACCTTTGGCCTCTGAGTCAGCGTGAGGAGGTGGGGTTGGAGGTTCTGAAACACATTTGAACTTGCTTTTGGGGAGTGTGGGCATATGGGGCCGCTGCTGTGTCACTGTCTCTCCTGGTCCTGGGCTTGACTGGGCAGGAGGAGAGGAGGGGGTATATTGTGGGCACGAGGAAAGGTGTTGATCTGCCTATGACCATGCCAGCCGCTGTTGGGCAGGACTTGAGCTTAGAGCTATCAGATGATGAAGTCTCGCCTTGAGAATGTACCTGTCCTTGCACACTGGGGTTTCGCCCGCCCCTCGTGGCAGAGATTTTGGCCTCTGCATCTTGAGCTCTCTGTGGTCCCCTTCTTCTCCACAGCCATGAATTGGAAAGAGGCAGTGGGCACTTCACCCGTATAAGGAAAAAGCAAACATGAAGGCAGAATTGCCACTCTAGGAGTTGGGAGACTGGGTCCTTGTTCCAGGTCTGCTCCCACCAGTTTTATGAATGTCTGTAGGCCTCAGTATTCACCATCTGTCAGACGGGTATGATGATGTCATTTCCTTGAAGGTCGGGCAGTGCACCAAAGTTCCTGAGTGCTAAAGAGGGTGCTGTATAGACTATGCCCTCCCTACCTCTCTGGGATGCCCTACTCAGCTCCACACCACTCCCCTTGGAAAGACCTTCAGTGTCGTGTACCCGAGGGGAAGGGAGCAGGGATGCTGCAGGGTGCCCTCCCCAGTTCTCTTACCCTAGCTGGAAGAGGACGTTCAAGTGGGGGTTGCCCAGGGAAGTGGGAGTTGGCGATTCCTTCCTCTTTTTAGAACTCTCCCTATAGGAAATGGCCCTGGAGAGACCTCGCCCCCTGTACTGAGCAGGAGACCTGAAATATCCAGGTATCAGACCTATTTCTCCCCACCTGCTCCAGGCAGTAAGGATAGGACCAGGAATGGGGAGCCAGTGCCTGGAGGATGCTGGGCTGAGACCAGGGAGGAGGGGGAACCTTCAGTCCCATAGGCAACTTCAGTCCCATAGTTGCTAACCAACTTCCCAAGTCCTCCCATTTACAGCAAAAGAGTCAAATTAGACTCACCCATTTCTCTACAATCCCCCATGGCACTCAGCCCACTACGTGGCCCAAGGCACAGGCTGTGTCCTTGGTTTCAGCCTTTTCTCCTCCCTGAGCCTTATCTCCCAAAGGCATAGGTGGGTAAAAACCTTGTCACCTCTGAAGGCCACCCTGCCCCCAACCTGCAGTACCCAGCATGCTTTGCAAGCTGGATAAATATGTATTGCTGATGACAGTGTTTGAGGAAGGAGGTCGAGATTTGCTTCTCCAGAGGACTTCTGGGATTAGAGCTGGGGGAGAAACAGGGTGACCTCATTTGCTCATTCAACAAATATTTATTGAGCACCTACTTTGTGCACCTGCTTTGTATCTAGGGAGCTGTGTTGTCAAGAATCTCGCCACGTCCCTCTTTCCTGGCTTGCTTCCCCAGGTTTCTGAAAACAGGTGGAGGTAGAGGATTGGTCTGTTGCCAGTTCCCCTGGAATCCCCTGTTAGGGCGGGCTCTCTGCCTCTGCTTGTCTCAGCGCTCCCTCCCCACTTGAGGGGGTTGAAGTCCTCACAGCTGTGGTGCCCCGTTTTGCTAGCTGAAGCTTAGAGTACCCCACCATCATCTTGTGACCATCCCTTCATAATAGCTACTAGTTATCACAATATGCTGGGCTCAGTCTTCACAGCAGCCTCACAAAGTAGGTGTGTTTGCTCTTGGAAACAATGTACTCCATAAATGGAGGCTCAGGTAGCCCATGTGGCTCATCTCCCTCTCTTAGAGCTGAAATTCACAGCCACAGTTCTTTCTGCTCAGCTCTTCTGCCAGTGTGTTTGCAGAAAGTACTTCTATTTATACATATTTATATTTTATTTACATCTCATTTGTGCCAAAAGTAGGTCCCATCCCTTCCTGACCCTATCTGGAGGAATGCTCTGGGCCTGGGGTCTTGTATGGGGGAGTGGGGCCGCTGGGAATAATCCTGTCCCCCTCGGAATTTGTGGAGGTGCAGCAAAGATCTATGCCTTTAAGCCAGTGGGTCAGGTGGCCAACCGAGCTAGGCTGGTGCCCCGGCCAGGGTGGGGCTGGCATTGCCTCTGCAGGAGGGAGAAACTGTAACCCTGGGCAACAGGAAGGGAAGAGACAGTCTCATAATCCATCCCTGAGTCATGGCCACCCCAGGTAGCCTGGGTTCAGAGGCCAAGGTGCCAGGCTGCCGGCACAGTGACACGAAGCTTGCCACATCCCCCCCAACCCAGAGCCACAGAGGGACAGGCTGTCCCAAGTGAGGGGTATCCTTGCAGGCTTCTCCCCCTACCAGCCTGTTTACCTTTCTTTAGAGTGGATTGCAGGTAGGCAAGGGAAGATCAAGATGACCCTGCCTTGGAGCCTCGGATCCAGGCTGAAAGGCCTGTAACGGGCAGCAGAGGTAGGGTCTGTCTGGTTTCTGTGAACAGGGAAACCATGGACTTTGCAGGCAGCAGGAAGAGGCAGAGGTGCATGCCTCGAGGTGCACTTTCTTGAGTCCTGAGGCCCAGGAATGCGTCCTGAGGCCCAAGAATGCGTCCTGAGGCCCAGGAATGCTTAGCTGAAATCATCTTGCCTGGGGCCTTTAAAAGAGGGGGGCTCTTGCTCTGGGACAGAGCCCATGGGGCAGGACAGAGGCAGACGGGGGTCACTGTGGGGTCCTCTGGACATATTTCCCTGACATTGTCCTTCCCCAGACCCCATTGAGACAAGGCAGGGGTTCTTTCATCTTAGGGTCCAGGCTTGGCTTACAGCGGTTGTGGAGGGACTGGCCATTTTCTGCCTCCCCTCCCCACAATTTTCCTACCCCAAAAAGGACATGGTGGAAGGAGCTGGTGGGTTTTCTTGAACCTTGGGGCCTTCCTCCAGAGGGGGGCGGAGTCGCCTGAAACTGCTGGAGGTGCCAGGCATTAGGGGTGGAGCGGCCTCCTCTCCTGACCCTCGAGCACTCTGGGAGACGGTGGCTGCAGCTCCACTTGACACTTGTGCTTCATAGTAACTGGTTTCCATTTTTCTGCTCGGAGCCCCCTGCAGGGGGACAGGTGACCACCCTCACCCTCCTCTGCCCCACCCTCGTGTGTCTGGATGAGAGTGTGGGGCCTGTGAGGGAGATGGGAAGGAGCTACTGATAGAAATAGGCACCATCCCCTTGAAGAGGGGCTCTGCTTCCTCCGTGTGGCAGCCTGGAGGGGTCTTTGGAACCCCTGGGTCCAGTGTTGGCCCTGTGCCCCCTGCCTGCTCAGTACACCCCACCCTCCTTCTCCAAGGGGCTTGGCTCCAGGTGCAGGCCTGGCCATCTGGAGTAGGGGTCTCTCTCCCTTTATCTCCTCAACGTCAATCAGGAGGCAGCCTTGGTGGTCCGCAGTCCTAGGACAGTGTGTAGCACTTCGTGTGTGTGTGTGTGTGTGTGTGTGTGTGTGTGTGTGTGTGTGAAAGTGGGTCATGGTCTGGATTCTGGAGAATGTTTTTCCTGGCAGGCCCCTGTGGGGGTAGGGGGAGGCGGGGGCCCAGGCAGGGGCATGTGCAGCTAAGTAGGCAGAGGCCAGCAGACTGGGTGGTGACCAGGCTGGGGCACCCTGCCAATGCCTCCCAGTCACTGGGGGAGGGAGTGGGGCTGTCACTTCAGGGGCCTGTGGGGGCAGGGACCAGCCTGTCTTAGTGTCCCGGTGGGTTCTGTGTGTTGGGTTATGCACGAGAAGGAGTCTATAAGTTGCCTCATGGGGGTTTAGGGGCCCTGGGTCACTGGGATAGGCCCAGGTTGGGGAGGGGGCCAAGCTTAGACCCGCCACTTCTTTGCTTCCAGACTTCTGGCTGGCCCTCCTCCCCAAGAGTGGTTCTCCTAGCACTCTGTTTAATATTCTACCATTAGGTTTTTCCTTTGGGTCTTCTTGATAGGGAACCAGTACCCTATTAGAAGGCCATTTACCCCTGAAATTACCGTGGGGGTCTCTGGTTGAAGTGGCCATGGTAGGGAGGTTGAATCCTAGATTCTCAGCCTTCTTTCTGCTCTCTCCTCCTCCCAGTGTCTCAGAAGCACCTCTCCAGGGTTTGGAGACAACATTTTGAAAAGCATTGCCTTGGGGGAATTCCTTGACAAATGGCCAAGAACCAGCTCTGTGGCCGGGCTCCTTCAAAAGTCCCCCTGGGCCTGCCTCCTGGCCTCCTTCTTTCGGAATGGGGAATGTCTCCCTTGACTGCTGGGAAATGGGGCAGGGACAGGCCAGCCAGGTCACTCAGGTGGCCTGGATTATTCTGCGGTCCTGGCAGTGGACCCCTGTTTGGTGGTGATCCAGGGCATCATCCTGGGCTTCTGGGGGTGAATTTAGACCCTGTTGTCGTGGGTTTGCCTAAGCATCAGTACTTCTCAGGGGTTCCACAAAGACCCCTCCAGGCTGCCACATGGAGCCTGTTAGATCGTTTCTCTTTTTTTTTTTTTTTTTTTGAGACAGAGTCTTGCTCTGTCACCCAGGCTGGAGTGCAGTGGCACAATCTTGGCTCACTGCAACTTCCACCTCCTGGGTTTAAGTGATTCTTTTGCCTCAGCCTCCCAAGTAGCTGGAATTACGGCATGCGCCACCATACCCGGCCTATTTATGTATTTATTTATTTATTTTTGAGATTAAGTCTCACTCTGTACCCCAGGCTGAAGTGCAGTGGCATGATCTCGGCTCACCGCAATCTCCGCCTCTTGGGTTCAAGCGATTCTCCTGCCTCAGCCTCCCGAGTAGCTGGGATTACAGGCGCGCGTCACTGCACCCGGCTAATTTTTTTGTATTTTTAGTAGATACGGGGTTTTACCATGTTGGCCAGGCTGGTCTTGAACTCCCAACCTCGGGTAATCTGCCTGCCTTAGCCTCCCAAAGTGCTGGGATTACATGCATGAGCCACCGCTCCTGGCCTAGATCGGTTCTCTTTCTGTCATCACTCTCTTCCCTCTGTCGGCCATCCTGGATGGGCCCTGTGTCCCACATTCTCTTTTTTTTTTTTTTGAGACAGAGTCTTGCTCTGTCTCCCAGACTGGAGTGCAGTGGCCTGGGTTTGCACCATTCTCCTGCCTCAGCCTCCCAAGTAGCTGGGACTACAGGCACCCGCCACCAGGCCCGGCTAATTTTTTTTTTTTTTTTTTTTTTTTTGAGACGGAGACTTGCTCTGTCACCCAGGCTGGAGTGCAGTGGCGCGATCTCGGCTCACTGCAAGCTCCGCCTCCCGGGTTCACGCCATTCTCCTGCCTCAGCCTCTCCGAGTAGCTGGGACTACAGGTGCCCGCCACCACGGCCAGCTAATTTTTTGTATTTTTAGTAGAGACGGGGTTTCACCGTGGTCTCGATCTCCTGACCTCGTGATCCGCCCGCCTCGGCCTCCCAAAGAGCTGGTATTACAGGCGTGAGCCACCGCGCCCAGCTGTGTCCCACATTCTCACATGCATGAATGGATTGGAGCTGTGGTTGGCACAGTGAAGCCCCTCTGCACCCCAACACACACAACCTCCAGTGTGAGCCCTGACCCCCTTGGCTGAGGTTCACACCTGCTGTGCCCAGCACCTGACATCTATCTGAGTGCTCAGAGGTGCCAAGTCCTGTGCTGAGGGCTTTGAAGGTGATTTCTCCTCAGTCCTGGACAATCCCAGGAGGGCCAGCTGTTATTGCATCCATTCTACACACCAGGAAGTGGGCTCCTCTGAGGTGCAGGGCCCCGCCCAAGGCCATACAGTTAGTGGGGTAGAGCTTTGATGTCCACTATGGGGGTGTCCACCTTCCAGGCTTTGAAGTAGAGCCCTTCAGTGCCTCAGTGGGAGACCCGCTGCCGGGCCCTCTCCTGCCCTCCCACTGGGGTGGGAGAGGATGAGGGAAGGGTAGAGAGGATGTGGTGTGTTGACAGAGCCTGGGACACCCAGCCCACTCCTCTGGCCGGGCATCCCACAGGAAGTGGGAGGTATTAGAGCTGTAGCACCACCTGGGGCTCATGTGGGGCTGGCGGGTGTGCTGGGCCCTGGTACAGGAGCTAGGAGCACCTGGGTTCTGGGCCTGGGTGTGTGGGGGCTGGGCCTTCCTCTTCTGAGGCCTTGGTGCCACCAGAGGAGCTGCTCCTTCATTTTCAGCGGCTGCTCCCTAGCAACCCAGCGCAGCTTTGCATAAGCAATGAGGCCTCTCCAGCTCTGGGCAGGAGGGGTTCCCTGGGGAGGGTGGAGTTGACCTGGGGGCTGCTGTCGCTGCTATAACTGGGCTCTTCCCCCCTGTCCTTCATGCCTGCCCTTCTCTTCCTCCTGGGTTCAAATGGCCCATTGGTGGAGGATGAGGAAGGAGAGAGGGGAGGGGAGTGCCAAAGCCTGTGACCTGAAATGCCCCCAGCTCACCTGGGATGATTCCATGTTCTCCCCACAGCCATGGGCCTAGGACAGTCCCAGCAGCTCCTGAGTGCCCCTTCCTAGGGCCTGAGCCCCTTTTTTGAGAAGTCTTGGTATCTGATGTATGTCCTCTTTCTGTCTCCATCCCCAGTTCTGGCATAAAGCATGCTTCCATTGCGAGACCTGCAAGATGACACTGAACATGAAGAACTACAAGGGCTACGAGAAGAAGCCCTACTGCAACGCGTGAGTCCTGTTCTGGGCAGGGGGCTGGGTCGGCACCTTGGCTCCCTCCCTGAGTGAGTTCTTCCTTCCATTCCAATAACCGAAAGGTGACATTGGTGAACACTTCCATCCCCTACTTGAACATCACAGTTCGTCCTCACAACAGCTGAATGAAGCAAGCACTTTTTATCCCCATTTAAAGTGCTTTTATCCCCCATTTAAAGTGCATTTAAAGTACAGATGAGGAAACTGGGGCTTAGGGAAGGGAAGAGACTCTCAAGATGGGATGGCTAGGGAGAGACAGGCTCTAACCCCATCTCTGGGCAGTAAGGCGAGCACGTTTCTTTCCACTGTCCCCTGCTACAAAAGGGGGCTTTCCGCGTGGTCTTTCAAGAATGAGTGACCTGTCTGTTGTATTTGGGGTTGGGGGCTTTGTTCTGTTTACCTTCCCTTATTTCTCTTCCCAAAATCGACAGTTTCCTTCTCTCACCTGGGTACTTCCTAGGCTTTGGGGGCTCCTTCCTCCAGTGGTTCCTTCAAGAAAACTCTCTGGAAGCCTCATGCCAGCCCTTTTGGTGTTCATTTTTTGAGAAGGGGCAGGGGGTACATAAAGGGCGTTGCCTGGGCCAGATAGATCTCTTCCCTGCCTGGTGAGGGAGGCTGTGGAGATTGTTTTTTTGAATATAGTCATCTTGGGCTCTGTTCCTTCTGCACTGGGACCTGCAGCAGCCGACGGTAGGGAGGGAGTATAGAGGTGGGGTCCCCCATCCCAGAGCCTGGAGGAACACCTCCCCTCCCCTCCCCTCCCCTCCCCTCCCATCCCATCCCGTCCAGTCCCGTGCAATCCCAGAAAGTACAGCAACTTTCCATCTTCCAGTTGACCTTGTGAGTAGCAAGTACAAACTCAGTATTGGGGCCTCACAGCTGCCTCCACCTGTGAGGTGGAGGCTTTGGTGGAAGGTCAAGTCACTTATAAGTAATGATGTAATGATAATTTCTTTTTCTTTTAATTTGCTTTTTTTTTTTTTTTTTTGGAGTCAGAGTGTTACTCATCACCCAGGTTGGAGTGCAGTGGCACGATCTTAGCTCACTGCAACCTCCGCCTCCTGGGTTCAAACAATTCTTGTACCTAAGCCTCCTGAGTAGCTGGGATTACAGATGCACGCTACCATGCCCAGCTAATTTTTGTATTTTTTAGTAGAGACCGGGGTTTCACTGTGTTGGCCAGGCTGGTCTCGAACTCCTGACCTCAAGTGATGCACCCGCCTCAGCCTCCCAAAGTGCTGGGATTACAGGTATAATCCACCTCACGCAGCCTTAATTCGATTTTGTTTAATTTTAAATTTTTTTTTACTTTTTTTTTGTTTTTTAATTTCACCCAACTCAAGTAATGGTAATTTCAGTGTTCACATGAATTTAGGATCTGACTTGAGTCCAGTTTTTTTTTTGTTTTTTTTTTTCTTTTAATTCTCAGTCAGGAGGCTCTTTGCAGCTGAAGTTCACCTGGGAAAAAAAATTTGGGACTTGTCTAAAAAGGGGGCTTAAACCTCCAGTCTTACCCCTAACCTTACCCCAAACCTTCCCTGCTTCCTTACCCCCTCCCATTCCCTGGCTAAGACCACTCTTTCATCTTTTTAGGGGCTCGCTCATTCAGCAGACATTTATTGCCTGTCTGCTGCTATAATACATACTAACCTGTGCCAGGTACTGGGAAAACAGATTCCTGATAAAAATCTCAAGCCCAAGAAGCAACATGAAGTTGTCCCTTCTGGAAGAAGGAGGGCACTGGGCAGGTTATCTGGGTAGAGGAAGGGTTGCAGCTCTGTCCTGGCCCCTCCTTCAGCTGCCCCTTCTCTTCTATTAATTTCTACTGTTCCTCTTCCCCCTACCAACCCCTCCCACCCCCACAAGGGAAATGGGACATTCTTCGAATTCTTAAGGGCTCACACAAGCCCTGGTTCTCTGCCACTTCCTCCCTCCATTGGGGAGCGGGGTGGGGTTCAGAGAAGCCAGGGCAGTTAACCCCTCCGTTGCTGGACAACCTCAGGCTAGATTCTGAGCCTCCGCCCCAGCATGCAGAAGTCTGACCGAGCCTTGGAGCCCAGTGACTCAAGTAGCCTAGAATTCAGTGAGCACTGGGAGCTGGAGAAAAATCAGAGGCTTGTCCTTATTTTCTCTGCGTTTTATCAGCCTCATCCAAAGTTCCAGCTTACTGTTTTTACTGTCTTCCTGGGAAGCTGCCACAAGGTTGGGTGGAGGGCTCCTGCAGGGACTGGGGGAGCCAGGAGAGGCAGAAGATCAAGGTTTCTTCTCTGGATGATGCTTCCAACTTGCAGAGGCAGAGGTTCCCCTGTCTCCCTCCTGGCCTCCAGCCAAAAGAAGCAGGTTGGCCCCTCCATGTTTCCTCCAGCTTTTATAGCCCTAGCCTCTGCTATGCCTCATTGACCTTTGGCCTAGTTGGGATGTTTCCTGGGAAGGAGCCTAGTGAGACAGACCTGGGGGATTTGTGACCCAGCTGTGTTTCACTTTCCTGTAGTAGCACCTCGCCCAAGGCAGGCATTCTCCCTCCCCTGTGTCCGCTGGGCCAAGTTACCCGTGGGGATTCCGGGATGAACCAGGTGTGGGGCCCGCTTGCAAGGAGTGTTCTCTGGACCTGTCTGAGCCTTGGTTTCCCCATAGTTAAAAATTCTGGCCAGGAAGCCTGGCATAGTGGCTCACGCCTGTAATCCCAGCACTTTGGGAGGCTGAAGCAGGTGGATCACTTAAGGTCAGGAGTTCTAGACCAGCCTGGCCAACATGGGGAAACTCGTCTCTACTAAAAATACAAACATTAGCCAGATGTGGTGGTGGGCACCTATAATCCCAGCTACTCAGGAGGCTGAGGCAGGAGAATTGCTTGAACCTGGGAGGCCAGGGCTGCAGTGCGCCAAGATTGCCTGTGCACTCCAGCCTGGGCAACAGAGCGAGACTCCATCTCAAAACAAACAAACAAACAAACAAAAGAGAAAAAAAAAATTCCTGCCCAGGGATGTTGGACCTTAGACCAAAGAGGATTTATCGAGCACTTGCTATGTGCCAGACACTAGGCCGAGTGTTTGCTGTCATTCCCTCCTGCTTTCTTACTTTTTTTGTTTTTATTTTGCTTTGGTTTTTTTGGAGACAAGGTTTCCAAAGAAACTTCAGCCTGCTCAGTCACCCAGGCTGGAGGGCAGTGGCGTGATCGTGGCTCACTGCAGCCTCCACCTCCTGGATTTAAGTGATCCTCCTGCCTCAGCCTCCCTAGTAGCTGGGAGCATGAGGTGCCATGCTAATTTTTAAGTTTTTTGTAGAGAGGAGGTCTTGTCATACTCTTGGCCTCAGGTGATCTACCCGCTTTAGCCCCGCCTCCTCCCGTTTTCTTCCTGCCTCTGATCTTATCCTTGAGTGACATTCAGGTTCCTGAATCCTGGGTTTACCAGGGTACAGCTTTCTCCCATTTCTGTTCTGGTCTTGCTTTGTGGACCACAGGCCTGGCTTCCTTCTCTGAAGCATCACGTGCTCCACGCTGGGCCAAGCCCAGTGCAGGACCCATAGGGGCACGTGGTTTCTTCTGGCACTTTGCCAGGGAGTTGGGTCCACCCAGTGAGTGTGTGAGTTTGGTGTGCAGGGAAGGCCTCTATGTTCTGCCTGTCTCTGGCTAGTCTCTGAGGCCTGAGGGGAGCTAGGATCTTGCAGGCGGCTGGTCAAGAGAGAAGAAAGCTATCTTTCCCTGTGGTTTCTCAAGATTCAGATTTAAGTTCTAGAGAGTGACTGTCAAGTAGGCAGTGAAAAGGTCTCTTCTGTTTCTGGCCTTGCATCAGACTTGTTTGGGGGAGAGGCAGGGGAGAGAACATAGACCAGAGCTCACTGCCAGCCCGCCTGGCGTGGCGGACCCCCACGTGTGTGCAGTTACACACATGCCTGGTGTGTAGGCAGACACCCACGCCGGTGCTGGGGTGGGGGAGGAGGACTTGGGAGCTGGACTGAATGGGCTGTGTTTGTGTTTCTACATTCAGGACTGCAGCCATGCAGCCAGTGCTGTGGCAAGGTTGAGGGTGCACTCCCGCCTTTTGCACAATAGCCAGCGGTGGAGGAAGAACCGCTAATCGAATTCTTTTTGTTTTTTTTTGAGACGGAGTCTGTCGCCCAGGCTGGAGTGCAGTGGCGCGATCTCCCGCTCACTGCAACCTCTGCCACCCAGGTTCAAGCGATTCTCCTGCCTCAGCCTCCCAAGTAGCTGGGATTACAGGCACCCGCCACCATGTCCGGCTAATTTTTGTATTTTTAGTAGAGATGGGGTTTTTCCATGTTGGCCAGGCTGATCTGGAACTCTTGACCTCAGGTGATCCACCCGCCTCGGCCTCCCAAAGTGCTGGGATTATAGGCGTGAGCCACTGCCCGGCCCGAATTCTTTCTTTTTTTTTTTTTTGAGACGGAGTCTCGCTCTGTCGCCCAGGCTGGAGTGCAGTGGCGCAATCTCGGCTCACTGCAAGCTCCGCCTCCCGGGTTCACGCCATTCTCCTGCCTCAGCCTCTCCGAGTAGCTGGGACTACAGGCGCCCGCCACCACGCCCGGCTAATTTTTTGTATTTTTAGTAGAGACGGGGTTTCACCGTGGTATCGATCTCCTGACCTCGTGATCCACCCGCCTCGGCCTCCCAAAGTGCTGGGATTACAAGTGTGAGCCACCGCGCCTGGCCCCGAATTCTTTCTTGAAGCTTCTGGGTGGGTGGGGTGAGCCTGCTCTTGGTGAGAGAGATATTTATGCCCTCTGTTACTTGTTTTGTAAACTGGATTTTCCAAAAGTGGGGCAGATCAGTGCACACGCCCAGGCTTAGCATAAACCTACATCATTGTCTCCCTGCAGATAGTCTAGAGTACTGCCTGTTCCCTCCTCTTTAGCGCCCTACTGACAGGAGGTGGGGTTGCCAGCCAGGGAAACCAGCTTGTGAGGTGTCAAGTGGGAAGTGGGCATGGGCTGCGGAAGGAAAACTGGGGGACCTGGTTGCACCTTTCCCCTCTTCTCTGACTGCACATATCTGGGGTCCATTCTCCGGGTTCCTTGAGCTGTGGGGTAAGGACTGAGGAGGGTAAAGATGTCCCTGATTCTGGGGAGCCAGGGACTATGTTTCTGCCCCTTCCCCTAGGCATCAGATGGGAGTAGGGTGTGGCCTGTGTCAGACAAGGCTGGGTGCTTATGTGTCTCTGGATTCTAGCAAACTGTCTTTAATCCCAGCTGCTTTTAAAAGGGGGGGGCAGGGTTGGGCGCAGTGGTTTATGCCTGTAATCCCAGCACTTTGGGAGACTGAGGAGGGTGGATCGCTTGAGGCCCGGAGTTCAAGACCAGCCTCATCTCTACAAAAAATAAAATAAATTAGCCGAGTGTGGTGATGTGTGCCTGTGGTTCCAGCTACTTGGGAGGCTGAGGCAGGAGGATTGCTTGAATCTGGGAGGTCGAGGCTGCAGTGAGCCCTGATTGCACCACTGCACTCCAGCCTGGGCAACAGAGGGACACTCTGTCTCTAAAAAAATGTAAAAATGAAAATAAAAATAGGTGGGGCAGGAGTAGGCAAACCCTGCACTGGGGCCTAGGGCTTTCCCTCCTTCCCAAAATTGTCTGCCTCTAACTGGAAAAATTGGGACTAGGGATGACAGTGTGGGGGAGGGCAAGTGCAAATGGCCAGCCCGAGTAGCTAAATGTGGCCTCCAGGTAGCCTTCCCACCTCACTTACCCCCAAATCCCTGTCCTTCAGGCCTCCTGGAGCCTCAGGGATCACTTTGCTTCCTAACACCTACGTTTTACAGACGAGGAAACAGGCCCGCGTTTCCATGCCATACTCAACCTGCAGAATTGTTTCTCTTTTATATTACCGACAGGGGCAGGCTTTTTTTTTTTTCTTCTTTTCATTTTGCGTGCAATCTGACAGCTGGTAAGTTCTTCCTCAAGTCTAGCCTTGATCTTTTTGACTGCTCTTTTTTTTCCTCTGGTTGAACAATGCCTCCTTGTTGCTTCCTATCGCCACCACTTCAGCCCCTTAGGCCTGAGGGGATGGACGGGTGAGAAACTGGGTTAGCAGGGAGCCCTCCCTTCCCGCCTGTGGGCAGCCTTCCCAGCAGGGGCTTTTGGAATCAGCAGCTCTTTCTAGAGGCAGGATGTGGGGGCTGTTTTTTTTTTTTTCCTTTTGGTAAAACCAAAAGCTCCTTGTTGCTTTTGTTGATGTATTTTTGTTCCTCCTTGAACACAAAGCTGTGGTTTTTGAAGAGGTCCAAGCCTGGAAGGGGCGAGGCTCTGTGTAGAAAGGGTGCTGGGCTTTCGGGTTCGCTATCCTGTTCTTCTTCTGACCCTGGAGTGTGGCTGATGGCAGGACTGGAGAGTGAGGCTGGTGGCCGACAAGCTGTCCCTGTCACCTGTGAGCCCGGAAACCTTGCCCCTGTAGTCCTACCAAGCAGGAAGGCCACCCAGAGGTCCTCACAGATAACCCCTCTCCTGGGACACGGGGCCTCTTCGGTATTATATCCTTTTTTTTTTTTTTTTTTTTTAATTTTTATTTTTTGAGACAGAGTTTTGCTCTTGTTGCCCAGGCTGGAGTGCAATGGTGCAATCTCGGCTCACTGCAACCTCTGCCTCCTGGGTTCAAGCGATTCTCCTGCCTCAGCCTCCCAATTAGTGGGGATTACAGGAGGCCACTACCCTGCCTGGCTAATTTTTTTGTATTTTTAGTAGAGACGGTGTTTCGCCATGTTGTCCAGGCTGGTGTCGAACTCCTGACCTCAAGTGATCCGCCTGCCTCAGCCTCCCAAAGTGCTAGGATTACGGCGTGAGCCACCACGTCCGGCGTTTTTTTTTTTTGAGATGGGGTCTCTCTCTGTCTCCCAGGTGGAAGTGCAGAGGTGTGATCTCGGCTCACTACAACCTCCGCTTCCTAGGTTCAAGGGATTCTCCTGCCTCAGCCTCCTGCGTAGCTGGGATTACAGGCGTGCACCACCACGCCCGGCTAATTTTTGTATTTTTAGTAGAGACAGGGTTATGCCACGTTGGCCAGACTGGTCTTGAACTCCTGACCTCAGATGATCCGCCCACCTCAGCCTCCCAAAGTGCTGGGATTACGTGCCCGACCTGTATCATATACTTTTGAAAAGTTCAGAGGGATAGGCAGCTCCTAAGTAGGTGTGGCTGAGAGGCCCCAGAATATCTCTCATAATGGCCGAGCTTGGAAACGAGATGGGTTTGAAGGATGAAGTGCTTTGTTTTGCACCCAACCTGCCAAGCACATCTTTCCCCAGAACTGAGTGCTGGAGGTGGCTGGCGTCCATGTGGCCTCCCCTTTGCTGTCTGGGTAGCTGCGGTGTAGAGGAGAGTGCCTTGGACAAGGTCTGTGTCCTTGACACTGGACCTCAGTTTCTTCATCTGTAAAACGGCACGATGAGAATGCCAGCCCAAAGCTGTGTGGTGGGTTTCGAGAGAGAATGTGCACAGGACTCAGTGTGCCAAGATGTTGCTTTGTGTCTCTGTAAATTGTCCTGAAGCACGAGGCTGCTGCCAATAGCTGCCTGTTTGCCCTGCCCTATCCCTGTCCAGTCCTTGTTCCTGCCCCGCCTCTTCCTGTCCTACACGCCTCTCCCTGCAAACTCCCCAGAGCAGCTGATAGCAGGGAGGAATGGTGGGTGGGGCACCTGCAGAGAGCCCACCAGCCACTTGGAATGATTAACAAGGGGCCGGTACAGGCTGGCCTATGGGACAAAGGACAGCTGTGCTCTGGACTCTGCCCTGCACCCAGCTGATCACCCTGTCCCTCATTCCTCGCCATGGCCCAGTCTGTCATGGGGTTGGGTTCCAGCGGGGTCACCAGCTGGGATGGGTGGCCCTTGGTCTGTCTTAGCACCCATGTTGGCATGCACACATTTCCAACCATCCCTGCTGGGATCTGGGGGTAATGGATGGGGTGGGCAGGAAGGGAAAAGGTAGAATTCCCAAAAATTGTTTCCGGAGGGAGGTCAAATCAGTTGGAGCTTTCTTTGAAGCCCGACATGCTGGTGGGGGGGGAGGGGTGCAGCGCTGATGTTCTCATGCCTTTGCTTCTAGAAACAAACCCGTGACACCTGTCGTCCTCACCTAAACACAGTCTCCTGACTTTGCCCTCATGGGCTTCTCCTTAGTTGGGGACCCCCTTGCTGTCTGTGCCTCTTCCCCCACCCCCGTAGACCTCTCTCTCTGTGTCTCTCTCTCTCTCACTCTCATTCTCGCTGTTGCTGCTCTCCTGCCTGGAGCTGAAGATGAGGTTGCCATGGAAACCTGAAGCGTAGTGAGCTGGGAGAGGGAAAGGCAGAGTCGTCTCGCCAGGGCTGGGGGCTGGGGACTGTGGGCTGTGGGGAGGGGACAGGGTTGACCCAGCAGGAGGAATATAGCCCGAGCTGTCTGCCTGCCTTCCTCTGCCTGGAGTTGGGCTTAGGGGGCAGGGGAAGGAGCTTGGAGGCTTTGGAGTGCCTCTTTAATCTAGTTACTCTGATGCAGGATTAAAATCCTCCCTCACCCCTGCCAAATTAAGCTGAGCTCACATCTGGGCTGGCTCACCCCCACTTCCCTTCTGATGGGATTAGCACTCCAGCTGTCGGGGGCTGAGACTGGGGGGAAGGGTGCTTCTGAAGAGGATGAAGTACCTGCCAACCCCACCCAAGGTGCCTGCTGCATGTTGGAGGGGCTCCCGAGACCTTCTGGTGGGTGTAGGGTGAGCAGAGGGGCACAGTGTGGGGTGCAGGGGGTGTGTGGACATGGCCTCAACGCAGCTGCTGCCTCGGTGTCTTGGAGGCGCCCATTGGTACAGAGGGCACATCTATATATTCACCGTGTGTGAGGCACAGTGCAGTGTGTGTAGGAACTTCAGACTGTGGAGAGGGTGGGGCATGTCAGGTGCACCTGTCCGGTGGTCCTTGGGCCACTGGAGCTGGCCTCTGTTTTATTTATTTGTTTAATAAAAACAGGCTCTCGCTTTGTAGCTCAGGCTGGTCTCAAACTCCTGGCTCAAGAGATCTGCCCTCCTCGGCCTCCCAAAGTGCTGAGATTACAGGCGTGAGCCACTGTACCCAGCCTGGCCTGTTTTGACCCTGTGCATTCTGGCAAATGAGAAACCCCAGGGTTTTGCAGACCGGGTCTGGAGGATGCGTTTGCCCTGCTTGCCTCTACCCCTCCCCACCAAATGCTAACCAGCCTCATCTTCTCAGAATTGAGTCTTCGAGTGCTGGGCCAGAGCTGCCCGGAGGTCTCCTCTCCCCCACCCTGCTCCTGCCACATGTGCCTCTACTTCCATGTGCTCTCGTCGCCACAGCCCCTGCCCATACAGTCTGCAGAATGGCTCTGATGTAGAGGGGAGGGTCGTCTCGTCTCCGAAGTGCTCCCTCTTAGGGCCTCAGGGCCTGCCAGCCCTGCTGGAGATCTTCCCTTTCTGGTCTCTAGGAACAGACTCGTGGTTGATCGTCCCTTGCCCTGGAAGTGTACAGGAACTTTGAAGGGAGCCCCTCAGCTGTGGGTGGCCCTGGCTGCATGCGGACTGGACCCCAGACTTGGCCACGTGTTCATCACAGGCCATGTCTGTTGCCAGCTGTGGACACCTGTGTTTGCCTTTCCTCATCTTCCCTTCCTCTGCTGGAGGAACTGCGAGTCTGGGCTGACCTGGGTGGCCAGGACCCAGGTGAGGGCGGGGGACGGGCACCGCTAGGATCATCTGGATCCGGGACAGGGAAAAAGGATTTGCCAAGGTCACCCAGTAAGTCAGTGGCAGGGCCAGAGCCCTGCGCTGGGCCCTTTCAAGTTATGCTCCCTTGATTGAGATCTCCAAATCCTGAGCCCTGCCCTTCACAAGTGGTGGCCTCAGGGGAGGTCACCTGTTTACAGGTAGCTCTGATGCACGGCCATGTGGGCGGCAGGAGAACATGCCGAGCAGAGGGGCAGCTCATTCCTAGCTCTTGGGTGTGTCAGTTTTGGGTGGAAGGTGCCTAGGAAGAGGTCCCAGGAGGCCATCTATGGCTTACCTGGGTGTGGCCTGTGAGTCAGGGATCTGCAGGGGTCACAGCTGTGGTGGGCTGTGGTCACCCAGGGCTAAAAATGGCCTGACGGGCTCTGGCTTGGAGAAGCCACCCACCAGTCCCTGAAGTAATTGGGGCCCATGCAGACCCCCAGACATTTCTCATACCAGCACATACACACAAACCACATGGCTCAGAGCTGCAGCTGGTTTGCTAGGGACCTTGTGATGAGAGAGGGATGGAGAAGGGCTGAGTTCTAGTCCTGCACCAGCTTCAATTCCTGGTGTGACTTTTTTTTTTTTTTTTTTGAAGATAGAGTCTTGCTCTCGCCCAGACTAGAGTGCAGTGGCGGATCTTGGCTCACTGCAACCTCCGCCTCCCAGGTTCAAGCAATTCTCCTGCCTCAGCCTCCTGAGTAGCTGGGATTACAGCTATGCGCCACGGTGCCTGGCTAATTTTTGTATTTTTAATAGAAACATGATTTTGCCATGTTAGCCAGGCTGGTCTCGAACTCCTGGCCTCAAGTGATCCACCTGCTTTGACCTCCCAAAGTGTTGGGATTATAGGCGTGAGCCACCATGCCCAGCCTGACATTTGTTTATTCAGCAAATGTTTACTGAGCACCGCCTACTATTCTAGGAGCTTGAGATAAATCAATGAACAAAAGAGACCCCAAAATCTCTCCCCTCATAGAGAAGTAGTGGAGAGAGAAGACAATACATTGATATGATAAATAAGTTAATTATGAAGACTGCTAAGGGAGAAGAGCCTGGTGCCAGCACACCGTTTCCTCCTCTGAAACAAGGGAGTTGGACCAGAGTCTTCTGGAGGTCTCTGCAGGCTCTGAGGGTTGCCCTGGCTTTGGCTGCCTCCAAGCCAGGCCCTCTTGCTGGGGACCAGGCTGTGCTGGGCCTGGAAATTGGTGGCTAAGTTCAGCATGAACTGAAGAGATCGTCTGGGCGCAAATCTGGATCCCTGTGTGCCTTGGCCGTGTTGTTTAACCTCTCTGGCCTCAGTTCTCCCATCTGTCAAAGGGGTACACTGAGTACCAGTCACACAGGTGGCTGTGAGAATTCGGTGAACTAGGGCACGTAAGCCCTTAGCACATTCACCGTTTGGTTTTTTGTTTTGTTTTGTTTTTTCTTCTTGAGACGTAGTCTGGCTCTGTCACCTAGGCTGGAGTGCAGTGGCAGGATCTTGGCTCAGTACAACCTCTGCCTCCTGAGTTCAAGTGATTCTCCTGCCTCAGCCTCCCGAGTAGCTGGGACTATAGGCACACGCCATGACACCCAGCTAATTTTTGTATTTTTAGTAGAGACCGGGGTTTCAGCGTATTGACCAGGCTAGTCTTGAACTCCTGACCTCGTGATCTGCCCGCCTCGGCCCCCCAAAGTGCTGGGATTACAGGCGTGAGCCACTGTGCCCGGCCTAATTCACTGTTGTTACTACAGATTGAGCAGCCCTAATCCAAAAATCCAGAGTCTGAAGAGCTCCAAGATGCAAAGCTTTGAGTGCCGATGTGATGCCACAAGGGAAAATTTCACACCTGGCCTGATGTGATAGGTCATAGGTCAAAAAGCAGTCAATAATTTTGTTTCATGCACAAAATTATTTAAAATGTTATATAAAATTACCTTTAGGCCATGTGTATGAGGTATATAGGAAATGGTCCCATCCCCAAGATGTCTCAGTATGGGTATTCAAATGTTCCAAAATCTGAGAAAAAATCCAAAATCTGAAACACACCTGGTCCTGAGCATTTGCAATAAGGGATACTCAACCTGTATTTTACCTGTCACCCTCAGGTGACCTCCTTTTTTGTCCTCAAGCTGGCCTTCCCACCTACCCTCCAATTAGGCTGGACCTTGTTAACCCTTTGAAATACCATTTTAACTGTGTGGTTTCTCTCTCACCACTTCCTCCAGGAAGTCCCCCTGGATATGCGTGTCCCTTTGTTTTTCTGTCTCCCCTTTGCTCTCCTCTGCATGGTTGGTCTCCACTTCTGGTCTTAGCTGAAAGCTTAGTCCTGACTCACCTGTGCCCATCTTCCCCCAGCCAGGCCCAGTTGCCTCAACCTCCATGTGTGGTAGGCACAAGGCATGGATTCTCCCCAAACAAGGGTAACCTTCAACCCTCAGAGAGTGGCTCAGTGGCCATCCTTTCGCTCAGGACAGTTCTCTTTGCCTGCTGTGTCTCACTGACGCCTGTTGTGTCTTCCCAGGTCAGCCAGTCCCAGCTGAGTCTGAGAAATGCTCGTTTCCCCTCAGCCTTGGTGGCGGACACTGAGGTCCTCCTGTGGGGCCGGGCCAGGGGGTGCCCAGGCATAGGACGAAGTTCCCAGGAGAGCATGCTCTGTGAGAAGCCCAGAGGCTCCTGCCCCTCTCCCAGAGTTACCCCCACTCTGTTTTTTCTGTCCTGCAGACACTACCCCAAGCAGTCCTTCACCATGGTGGCCGACACCCCGGAAAACCTTCGCCTCAAGCAACAGAGTGAGCTCCAGAGTCAGGTGAGGGGCTGGGCGGTGCCAGGCCTGGCAGGGAGGGATGCTGGGGAGGGATGTTGTAAGGTCGGCATTTGGCAAGAGCACCTTCCCCTGCGGTTACTCTGCAAGGCCAAGGTGCTGAAATCCTAGCATTGCCTTGACTCTTGACCCCACCCCTGACTTTATCAAAGGAGCAGGGTAGAGTGTTCCCCCACTTCCTACCTAGAGGGGGTTGGAGAGGTGTGGGTGTCTATTTGAGCCCACTCTGGGGCTCCCTAAAGCCCACCTCCTCCAGGAAGCCACTCTCCCCTCTCTCTTCCCCATTCACACTCACCCACAAAGGAGGGGTTTGGGGAGGACCAGGGAATTTGCCCCTCCGGGTCATGCCAGTCTGAGGCTGGGCAGCCAACCCTCTATAGCCAAGTCCAAACCTTCTCCACCCACTGGAGGGCAAGGTATGAAGGGGGCCCTGCCATGGGGGCATGGGATGGGGGGCTGTTCCACCTCTGTCTCCTTTGGCTTGACTTTCCAGAACACTGCTGAGTGGGAGGTGTGTGCCCCTGTAGGAGGGGAGGACGGGTTCCAGGCCGAGGGAGAACTTGGTCTTTAGGGGACACGGAGGAATAAGCAAAGGGTCTGGAGTCCTGAGAACAGAACAGCTGACCCACTCTGCCTGGGGGTGCGAGGGCTCCTGGGACAAACCTGGCCAGTGACGAGGTGGGGTGGGGTGGGGTGGGGCGGGGGCGGGGGCTTCAGCCGATGAAAGGATGTAGGGGAATTTACCACGTGGGCAGCGCACCCAGGACCCACTCAGGATCAGGAGAAGACTGCAGAGGTTCCACCTGGGCCACAGAGAGGGGGTTACTCCCAGTTCCTCCGGAGGGGACTCCTGCTGCCTGATCTTGATGTGACTGCCTGGGTCCATCAGGGAGAACTGACCCTGCCCTTTGTCAGGCTTTCCATGTACCCTCTCCCGGAATCCTCCCAACAGTCCCGTGAGGAAGGTGCCATCTTCCCCATTGTTACAGATGAGGCGACTGAGGCCCAGCGACATTGAGGGACTGGCTGAGGTCCTGCGGGTGGTAGGAGAGCCAATAATAATATTCACAGCTGACGATGGAGGGCTCAGTGCTCTGGGCGTGTGAGCTCGTTTAATCCTCACCCAGCCCTGTGCAGCTGTAGGGTCACCTCACTTCAGAGAAGAAGAAATAGACACTGGCAGCTTTGAATGTAGGTTTGTCTAACCCAGGGACTATCCACTCCCTAAGAAACAGTCTCTACCTTAATAATAAACATGATAGTTCCTCATGCTGTTGAGAAGTTTTGTAGTTTAGGGCTGGGGGCCATGGCTCACGCCTGTAATCCCTGTGCTCTGGGAGGCCAAGGTGAGAGGATCACTTGAGCCCAGGAGTTCGAGACCAGCTGGGGCAACATACCAATACCTGGTCCCTAAAAAAAACAAAACAAAAACTAGCAGAGATGGTGGTGTGCACCTGTGGTCATAGCTGCTTGGGAGTTCGAGGTGGGAGGATCACTTGAGCTGAGGAGTTGGAGGCTGCAGTGAGCCATGATTGCACCACTACACACACTCCAGCCTGGGTGATGGGGTGAGATCCTGTCTCTAAAAAAAGGAAAAGAAAGAAATTGTGTAGTTTAGCAAGTGCCTTTAGTTAGTTCCCCTGTTTATCCTTGACTGGGTTCTGGGGGAAGGTAAAAGACCCACTGTCTCTGTTTTACAGATAGGGGAACTGAGTGAGTGAGTGCGGATCCAGGATTTGGGCTCTGGTCTTGTCACTCCCAAGTCTGGGGCCCTTGACGCTGCACAGCCCTGTTAGGGCCTGAGGCTCACAGAGGAGGGGAGCAGCAGCTCACACCTGCCACCCACCCACCTGCGGCACAGAAGCTGAAGTTACTGGGAAGCAGGGAACACCACAGCCTGCCTGGCCAGATTTTACAGATTCTAGCCAGGCCCTGACTCCTGCCTTTGATTCCGTGCCCTGTGGAAGGGCCGTGGTGGCCAGAGGTGGAGGGGCTTAGAAGGACCTGGGAGAAGAGGTGCTGGGAGCAGATGGCAGGTCTTTGGACACACACACACACACACACACACACCCTTCTCAGGGGAGAAATTCAAACCTCTCAGCCTTTGTCAGTTCCACAAAAGCATGGCTGCAGCTCTTTTTGCCCCGGCATCCTATCCCTGAGGGGTGGAGTTTGAGGAGGAAGCACCTCCACCTTGTTCCCCCTGCCCAGGATGGGCAGCAAGTGGGCAGGGCATGCTGTTGGCAGGGGCTGCTTCTGCCCCCCACAGGGGAAGCCGGCACCACACTCTGGGTTTGGGGGCTCCTGTCCCCGGCCTGTGCCCCCTGCTTCCCAGAGTCATGGCCTGCTGGGTTCCCGGGGGGCCTCTTGGGAGATGACAATGGCGGTCACTCTTCATTAGGGTCTCACTGAGGGCCAGACCGTGTCCGTGTGTGTGTGTGTGTGTGTGTATGCCTGACTTTGTTTAATCCTTACAGCCACCTGATGAAAGAGGGGCTCTTATTATCCCCATCATACAGATAGGGACACTTAGGTTTACAGAGGCTGCCCTGCTTGTGCAGAGCCCAGGGACAGAGGCAGACATCAAGCCCCATGACCTGGCCCTGGAGCCCGTTGGCTCTGAACAGTGCTGACAGCACAGGCACCCGCCCTGTGCTCCCACCCTGCAGGATGCGCCAGTCAGCAGCAAGTAGGATGGGCTTGTTGGAATACAGATTCCTAGGCCCCACCCAAGGGACTTCTGCTTGGCAGCTCTGGGTGAGGCCCAAGAATCTGCATTTTGACTCCCCTGTGATTCTGATAAGGACTTTTGGCCCCACTTTAAGAAGCTTAGAGATGGGCCCATGGGCAGGAGTGTACCGACCCTGTTTGTATGCTCTGAGGGGTGCAACATTAGGGTCGGGCTTTGCACTAAGGGCACGGCTCTATTCCCCTGAGGTGGGAGTCCTTGGGGGTGGGGACTGAAGGCAGGATAGGCAGGGGAGGAAAGGGTACTGCCCTCTTTGCAGGCCTGTTCTGTCTCCCCACCGCCCACCAGCTGTGTGGTCTGAGACTGGCCTCAGACTGTCTTTCCTCTCATAGCTTTGCTTCCTCACCAGTAAAATGAGGACAGCAAACCCAGTTGCCTCAAGCTGGGGGCTGGGTCTGATGCTTTGAGGCTTGGAAGGGCTGAGCCGGCCAGGCTGGAGCAGTGACAGGTTCTGCTTCCTGTGGCTGCCGTTGGGGCAGAGCTGGCGAGAGCTGCCTGCGGCTGGCAGGAAGGGAAGTGGGAGCCTCTTCTGCTCACCCAGCTTCACCCCACAGGGTCAGCTGGCTTCTCTCCATGCCCATTCTGGGCCTGCCTTGCCCTTCCCTGTCTCTGGGAAGCTGCCCAGGCTATTTCAGCTTTATTTATTTTCCCATCTCTATATTGGTCTCCAAAGTGGCACTTTGGGTGTCTGGGACACCTGGAGCCTCCCCTGTGGAGGAGGTAACCACAGAACTGTCCAGAAATGACCCTCTGGGTGGTCCTGCCCAGGCCTGGCTGAGGCAGGGGGCTGGCAGCTGGGCCTCCAGCCCCCCTTCTCACTTGCTGCTCCCACCCCAACCCCAGGCTGAGCAGAGGCAGTGGCTTTGGGGTGGGACTGAGCCCAGGCAGACGTGCCAAGTGCCAGGAGACTGTTATTCCATTTTTTCCTTCATCAACTCACCTTGATGGGGTCGTGGGAAATTACAGGGGGGTTTCTATCCTCCTTGGATATTGTGAGCAGCACTGGTGGTAGAGTATCACTCTTACCCAAACCAGCTAGCCTGAGATTGAATCTCACATCTGCTGCCACCAGCTGTGTGACCTTGGGCAAGTTGCTTAACCTCTGTGCACAGTGCCTTCGTCTGAATGATGTGGATTACCTCTCTCCAGAGGGTGGTGTGAGATAGGAGGATATGTTAAGCATTTAAAGATTCCTGGAGTGGAGTCAGCATTCAGTGTTTGCTATTACTGTTCTCCCGGAAAGGAGAGGAAATGGAACTTGGACATGAAGAAGCTGGGAAATACACACAGCCACCTTTTGACCATGACTTCCAGCCCCGGCCCTTCCCATCAGCTCTCCTCTCCATCTGTGTGTGTCTAATTTTTTATTTTTTAATTTTTATTTTTTTGAGACAGGGTCTCTCTGTCACCCAGGCTGGAATGCAGTGGCACGATCTTGGCTCATTGCAGCCTTGATTTCCCAGACTCAAGTGATTTTCTCGCCTCCACCTCCTGAATAGCTGGGACTACAGGCGTGCATCACCACGCTTGGCTAGTTTTTGTATTTTTAGTAGAGACGGGGTTTCGCCATGTTGCCCAGGCTGGTTTCAAACTCCTGACCTCAAGTGATCTGCCCACCTCAACCTCCCAAAGTGCCGGGATTACAGGTGTCAGCCACCGCGCCCTGCCTAAATTTTAAAAACTAGTGTTTCTTTTTTGTTAGAAGGGGATGGGTTACAAAGTATGTTGGCCCAACACATAGTAGGCACATAATAGTGGAAATTGTATTTTGCTCAATAAATTTTGTATTTTTTTTAGAGATTTTTATTAATTTTTTTTTTTTTAAATAGAGTTGGGGTACTATGTTCCCAGGCTGGTCTCGAACTCCCAGGCTCGAGTGATCCATCTGCCTTGGCCTCCTAGACTCCTGGGATTACAGACATGAGCCATTTTGTTTTTAAGTCCAGCCTAATTTTTGTGTTTTTTTTAGACGGAGTTTCACTCTGTCGCCCAGCCTGGAGTACAGTGGCACCATCTCAGCTCACTGCAACCTCCGGCTCCCCGGTTCAAGGAATTCTCCTGCCTCAGCATCCCGAGTAGCTGGGATTATGCCCACCATGCCTGGCTAACTTTTTTTGTATTTTTTTTAGTAGAGATGGGGTTTCACCATGTTGGTCAGGCTGGTCATGAACTCCTGACCTCAGGTGATCCACCCGCCTCTGCCTCCCAAAGTGGTGGGATTACAGGCGTGAGCCACCGTGCCTGGCATAATTTTTGTTTTTAAGTAATGATCCTTCTTATTATATTGGGTCATCAAGGCAGTTGTTTTCCCAATTATGCTGCTTTGTTTGGAGATTATGTTATCTGCATTCAATTCATTCATCATCTAACAAACACTGATCTGCACCTCCTATCTGCTGGGATGAGAAGCAAGATAGATCCAGGGAGAACAACTAAGAACTGACAGAAAAATTAGAGTTTCATAGATGGTGGTTGTTTGGGTGTCAGGAGCCTCAGGTGTCAGTCAGTCCTGGCCCTGACACCAGAGTTTCCAAAATGGGAGCCCAGGCATCTCCCAGGAGTGGGGTCCTCTGGGAGCCCAGGCATCTCCCAGGAGTGGGGTCCTCTGGTCGAAGCGCTGAGTTGCATCCTGGTCTGAGTGACAACTGGGTTGTGACCTTGGGCAGGTCCCTTCCTCCACAGGGACCCCCACAGCACCCTGGTGAGCCATCCTAGACAACAGGGGCAAGCACTCCTGCCAGGGCAAGAAGGGAGCCCTGAAGGAGGGGCTCTGGGCTGGGCCCTCCCTACACCCCTGGCCCGCCACCCTTCACTTCTGCCACCCCCAAAGACCTTTCAAAGAGCCTTCCCCATCTTGATTCTCCACAGTCAGGGTCTGAAGGTGCTTAAAAATGGTCACAGACTCCAAATGGGAGGGATTTTAGAGATCAGCTAGTCAGCTCCCTTCAGGGTATCCAGAGAGGGGAACTGACTTGCTTAGAAACACACAGCAAGGTGGTGCGGATCCCAGGCTCCCTCCCTTCTCAGCCCCTACCCCTCAGCCCTACCCTCTGTGGGCCTCCTATGTTAGCAGTGAAATGAATGATCCTTCCCCAACAGGGAGGGGGAGGCAGAAGCAGTTTCCGAGCCTGGGAACCTGCTGATGTCATTGCAGCGTCGCCATGGCGATTATTCCCCTGGATTAGGGGCCTGACCCTTGCAAAGCCAGGAAGCAGGGGACAGAGTGGGGGACTGGCACTCGTTCAGCACTTCATCGCTGACAGAGCACTTTCACACTGGCCCTCCACAATGCGCTGCTGCTTTAGAGCCACTGTCTGCATCATGGGTTGGAGTGGCTGGCGTTACGGTCCCCATTTTACGGATGTGGGACCTGAGTCTTGAGATGTGAAGTCGTTGGCCCAAGATCACTCAGAAGTGGGAGACTGAGACTGTGTTAGTGCCAGCTCCGCCTGGCTTTGTGCCCATACTTGGTGATAAGAAGCCCCCTCCCCATATCATACCTGATTTCTGTCACAACTCTTTTACAGATGAGGAAACCGAGGCCAGGGGCTTGAGGTGCAGGGCTTCTGTATCTGGAGCTACATTTCTCTGTCTCTGAGTGCCCTACCTTCCCCAATGCCTGCTTCCCAAAGGGCCTCCCACCAAGAGTCACCGTGCTGGCCCAGGGCTTCCTGGAAGAGCTGGTGCTAGGCAGGTTCTGGACTCTTGGGGTGGGTTGGTGCCTCTATCCACTGCATTCACTTCTGATCTGATGGGGGACCAGCACATCCAAGCCCTTCTTGTCTGGATCAGAACAGAGAAGGAGAGGGAACCACATGGATGAGTGACTGGGGCTGCAGGAGACAAACAAGGACTCTGACCCCCATGGGCATGTGCAGAGGACCTGACAGGTGTGGCCGTGGCTGCGTGCGCTTGCGCAGTCGCTCCAGTCCAAGCACAGCTCGGTGCTGCTGCCGGATGATTCCCTGCCAGGGAACTGCCTGGGTTTGTGTCCTGGGCTGACCTGTGTCCAGGACAGTGCATCCCCCGTGGAGGAAATCCAAGCAGCTGGTGGGGTCTGGAACAGATGGCTGATGAGGTGGACAGTGAAGTCTCTGGAAGCCAAGGAATAGTTTCCTGTTCTATGAGTTTTCTCAGCCTCATTCTGTTCTTCAAAACCCCCAGGGGAGGACAAGCTGTTCCTCATATTTCAATTCTTTCGTGCCAGGGAAGTCCTTTCTGATGTCTGACTTGAGTCCCTCTAGTATTGTGGTGGGGTGGAAGGGTTCTTCCCTGGAGCTTGGAGACCTGCTGAGATGCTGTCTGACCCCCGCTGCTTTCCTCCCCTCCTATGGCCGTGGCCTCTGAAGCCAGCCCGGCAGGCTCCCAGAATCCGTGGGGCCTGTCAAAGGCGCATTGATGGAGCCTTCCCTGGGGCTGTCTCACCACCCTCTTTTCTGGGCACCAACTCTGTCCTTTGGCACAGCCCTCACTCAGCTGGTTGCTGAAAAGCTCCCCCAGGCGTAGTGGGCAGGGCCACATCCTGGCTAACATGAGGGCTGGGGCCACCCTGGGAGCTCTGGAAAGAACCTTTTTCCTATAAGCTTCCAGACAGGATGGGCGGGGAGTGAAGGGTCAGGCAGATGAGGGTTTGCACTCTGGTAGTGCCGGACATTGACCGCTAAGCTGTGTGACCTTGGGCAGGAGACTTTGCCTTTCTGTGGCTCCGTTTCCTGATCCGTAAATTGGAGCTGTTAATTGCGTGGCTATATGTATGGTGGGATCTAAATGAGATGGTTCATGTAAGGCCCTGGGCTCTGTGCCCGCCATTCACTGCGCACTGAAGACTTGGTAGTGGCTTATTATTACGAGTCTTAACACCTTTTGGCTGAGGCTTCTGCTTTGAGTTGGGGACTTCTGGTCAGGGTCTTTCTCCTGACTCCCTGTCCCCGTCTCCTGACTGGTTGCTGCCTCAGAGGGGCCCCAAGCCGAGGCCCTTTTGGCTCCTGGCCTGACTCCAATCCCTCTTCTTCCCCTCCTGCAGGTGCGCTACAAGGAGGAGTTTGAGAAGAACAAGGGCAAAGGCTTCAGCGTGGTGGCAGACACGCCCGAGCTCCAGAGAATCAAGAAGACCCAGGACCAGATCAGTAACGTGAGCTCCTGCCCCGCCCTGCAGCATCCCTGCTACCCTCTGTTTGGTCCCCTCCCTGCCAGCCTGGCAGACGTGAGCCTGGCAGATGTGAATGAGGCCAGTGCCTCCACTGCCCCTGCCCTCCATGGTGGGCCTGGGGAAGAGCTTGGGGATGCCTCTTCTCTCTGTACCCCCAGACCAGCCCGCATAGCATTTTCTTCTTGAAGGGACTGTATTCTGTGGGAGTGTGTGGGGGCCTATGTGCTAAATCAGCCCCCACTCTCTCTGACTGTTGTTCTTTTTTCTGGATATCGTGGGTATCAGTGCAGACTACACGTCTCATCTTAGCACAAAGGTCAAAACTGGGGGGCGGGAGCGCCTGGCCTCCCCTGGTCTGCGCCTGGGTGCTGACATTGCAGTCATTTCCGCCCTTCCTTGGCCTCCTCCCCCACATCAGCCTTCTCTTCCTTCCTGTGTAAAAACCCCAGCCAGCTTCGCCTGCCAGCCCTGCACCCCCTGGCTCACACCCCCCGCCTCCCTGATGGTCAGTGGCATCTGGCTGTGGCAGGGGTGGGCATGGAGAGTGGGCAGGGGATCAACTGTCCCCAGCATCATGTGCCCTCAATGGCACCTGTGGCCAGAGAACAGGCCTCAGTTTCCTGCTTGGCAGAGCCACAGGCAAGCAGCCTGTGTGGCTTTAGGCATCCGGGGGCAGGGCCCTGCGGTGAGCAGCAACCATGGGGGACCCGCACACAGAACTGCAGGGGCTGCCCAGCCAGCCTGGCCTAGGAGGTCCTGCCAGGGAGGGTTTAGGCAGGCAGCTGTCTTCGTGTCTGGAACAGGAAGGGATCAGTGAGTCGCCCGTTGTTGCTCTGGGCTGAGGAACTGGGGATAGAGATTGCGGGGGGGCCTGGCTTTCCGGTGGTCTCCTCAGCACCCACTCCCTGGGCTCCACATCCCTTCCCACCCTCCACCTGGCCACCTCAGCAGGGCACTCCTTTAAGAGCTTGGCTGGACCATGCATAGAGTGGGCTGCAGTGGTGGGTCAGGTGGATTTCAGACGCGCAGACAGCCCACAGACAGCAGAACCAGCCATGCCCGAAACTGTGGCTTTCAAACTCTGACTTCAGCCTACAGTAAAATATACATTGTACGTCTTGACCCATCTAGCAGGCATACATTTATGTAGAGGGAAAACAGAATGGAAGCTTTCATGAATGAGTACTTCCTACTTAGAGGGCGTTCAGATCTTTTTTTTTTTTTTTTTTTTTGGAGACAGAGTCTCACTCTGTTGCTCAGGCTGGAGTGCAGTGGTGCTCCGCCTCCAGGGTTCAAGTGATTCTCCTGCCTTAGCCTCCCAAGTGGAGTAGCTGGGATTACAGGTGCACACCACCACCCCCGGCTAATTTTTATATTTTTGGTAGAGACAGGGTTTCACCATGTTGGCCAGGCTGGTCTCGAACGCCTGACCTCAGGTGATGTGCCCGCCTTGGCCTCCCAAAGTGCTAAGATTACAGGTGTGAGCCACCGCACCCGGCCACATTCAGATCTTTTCTAAAGATGCTGGTTGCAGGCCCCTATACACCCTCACATAATACAGCCCCTTTGAGGACTGTATTCCCAACACTTTGGGAGACTGAGGTGGGAGGATTGCTTGAGCCCAGGAGTTTGAGACTAGCCTGGGCAACACAGCAAAACTCTGTTTCTACAAAAAAAAAAAAAAAAAATATATATATATATATATATATATACGTATACATATATATACGTATATACGTATATATGTATACATATATATACGTATATATGTATATATGTATACATATATATACGTATATACGTATATATATGTATATATACGTATATACGTATATATATACACACATATATATACGTATATATATATATATACACAAAAACTAGCCAGGCATGATAGCACACGCCTGTGGTCCTAGCTATTCTGGAGGCTGAAGTGGGAGGATCACCTGAGCCCAGAGGTTTGAGGTTATAGTGAGCGGTAATTGCACCACTGCATTCCAGCCTGGGAAACCGAGTGAGACCCTGTTTCCAAAAAAAAAAAAAAAAAAAGGTCCGGGCGCGGTGGCTCACGCCTGTAATCCCAGCACTCTGAGAGGCCGAGGTGGGCAGATCATGAGGTCAAGAGATCGAGACCATCCTGGCCAACATGGTGAAACCCCATCTCTACTAAAACTACAAAAATTAGCTGGGCATGGTGGCGCATGCCTGTAATCCCAGCTACTTGGGAGGCTGAGACAGAAGAATCGCTTGAACTCAGGAGGCGGAGGTTGCAGTGAGTTGAGATCGGGCCACTGCACTCCAGCAAGGCGACAGAGCGAGACTCCATCTCAAAAAAAAAAAACAAACCGAAACAAACAAAAAGATGCTTCTTTTTGCAGACTTACTGTGAATGGGTTTTGCAACTGGATTGTTGACCTGCAGTTTGAAATTGGTGGCCTGAGGAAATGGCATGCTTCCCTTTGGCTAGCAGGGGATGCCTGGGGCGGGCACTCTAATCCTCCTTCCCCTCCAACTTCCGGAGGCCTGTCACAGTTGACTCTTTATATGTCAGGGCCTGGCCTCACACCCTGGAGCTTCCCTTTGGCTCAGACCCTCCAAAGGGTAAGACCCTTAGGTCTGTGTCTCAGAGCTCTCCACTTGAAAGTGGGGGAGAGGGAAGATGGTCTTAGATTATGGGGAATACCTGGAATGGTTCACAGAACTGGAATGTTGGCTCTTCAGCCCCTGAGGCTTTTCGTGTAGAGGCCCTAGTCTTTCATCAGTGACACTGCTCCCAATCTGCAACCCCAGCTCCCTGGCTGTTCACTCACTGCTTCACCCTATGGGTTTTGGAGGAGGGGAGACAAGCCCAGTCATCCCTGCTTCCCTTTCTGGAAGGCTTCCAAAACACTCCACACTCAGCCTAAGCCACCTCCTCCTCTTCCTTCCCCCAGTTATTAGAGGTGTTAATATCCTAGTGACAAAACTCACCACCCTGGCCAAGCCATCGCACCTCAGGAGATAACCATCTTTTACCCTTCTTGCGCTGCAGTGAGCTGATGGTCCTCTGCAGGAGCTGGGGGAAGGGATCCACTCCGACCTGCTAGCTGCTTTTGCAGCTTTAGCAGAGACCTGTAGAGTGTGACTGCAAAGCCTGGAGACTCTTGGTTTTAATGAAAGCAATTACAGTCTGTCGGATATGGGCCTCCAGACAGCTGTAGCCCAGTCACCTGTAGGATTGACTGAAAATGCAGACGCACAGGCCTTCTCCCCTGGATGCCAGAATCAGCGTCTCTGGGAGTGGGGCCCAGGAATCAGCACGTTAAACACATTCCCTGGGTTTCTGTGGTGCTCTCTGAAATTTGAGAGCCACCACCTAAAAGTCTGAAAAAGCTTCACCAACCCCTAAGTCAGAGGGTGCCAGATCAGGCTGTACCTCAGAACCCCAGGGGAGCTTTATTTTTATTTTTATTTTTTTTTGAGACGGAGTCTCGGTCTGTCGCACAGGCTGGAATGCAGTGGTGCGATCTCGGCTCACTGCAAGCTCCGCCTCCCGGGTTCACGCCGTTCTCCTGCCTCAGCCTCCCAAGTAGCTGGGACTACAGGCGCCCGCCACCACGCCCGGCTAATTTTTTTTGTATTTTTAGTAGAGACGGGGTTTCACCGTGTTAGCCAGGATGGTCCTGATCTCCTGACCTCGTGATCCGTCTGCCTCGGCCTCCCAAAGTGCTGAGATTACAGGCGTGAGACACCGAGCCCAGCCTATTTTTATTTTTGAGACAGGGTTTTGCTCCATCATCCGGGCTGGAGTGCAGTGGTGTGTTCATGGCTCAGTGCAGCCTCAACCTTCTGGGCTCAAGCTATCCTCCCACCGCAGCCTCCGAGTAACTGGGACCACAGGTGTGCACCACCATGCCCAGCTAATTTTTCTTTTTTTTGCAGAGACACTATCTTGCTATGTTGCCCAGGCTGGTCTCAAACTCCTAGATTCAAGTTATCCTCCCACCTCAGCCTCCCAAAGTGCTGGGATTATAGGGGTGAGCCACCTCACCTGGCCTCCCAGGGGAGCTTTTTTTTTTTTTTGAGACGGAGTCTCGCTCTGTCGCCCAGGCTGGAGTGCAGTGGCGCAATCTCGGCTCACTGCAAGCTCCGCCTCCCGGGTTCACGCCATTCTCCTGCCTCAGCCTCTCCGAGTAGCTGGGACTACAGGCGCCTGCCACCACGCCCGGCTAATTTTTTTGTACTTTTAGTAGAGACGGGGTTTCACCGTGGTCTTGATCTCCTGACCTCGTGATCCGCCTGCCTCGCCCTCCCAAAGTGCTGGGATTACAAGCATGAGCCACCGCCCGGCCTTTTTTTTTTTTTTATTACAGACAGGGTCTCGCTGTGTTGTCTTAAACTCCTGGACTCAAGCAATCCGCCCACCTCGGCCTCCCAAAGTTCTGGGACTACAGGCATGAGCCACTGCGCCTGGCCCAGGGGAGCTTTAAACCACGCATAAAACCATTGCTAAGTTGTCCCAACCTCCTGAAGTGTTTTGGGAAACAGGGTGTTTAGAGCCACACCTTTTGTTTTGTATCCAAAATAGCATTCCTGTTCCTGTATGTAGCTTGTTGCTTTGCTTCCCAGATTAGTACCAAATGACTCCGTTATTTTATTTATTTATTTTTATTTTTATTTATTTATTTTTTTGAGACGGAGCCTTGCTCTGTCCCCCAGGCCGGAGTGCAGTGGCGTGATCTCGGCTCACTGCAACCTCTGCCTCCTGGGTTGAAAAGATTCTTCTGCCTCAGCCTCCTGAGTAGCTAGGACTACAGGCATATGCCACCATGCCTGGCTAATTTTTGTATTTTTAGTAGACAAAGGGTTTTGCCATACTGGCCCAGCTGGTCTCAAACTCCTGACCTCAGGTGATCCGCCTGCCTTAGCCTCCTGAAGTCCTGGCATTACAGGTGTGAGCCACTGTGCCCAGCTGACTCCAGTTATTTCTAAAGGTCAGGCCATCTTGTAAAAGGATGAGGATTTGCTTCCCTGGAGGGATACGCTGCAGACTAGGGCTTTTCACCAGCCAGAGCATTTTAAAAACAAGTGTCTGATCTCCTCTGGGGTGTCTGCTTTGGATAAGTGCAGTCTGTCTTCAGTCTTGCTAAGCGGCGAGACAGTGAGGTAGGAGGAGATGGTAAGGGCCCAGATCCTAGCTTCTGTCATTCTGGGGCCAGGCAGGGCTCTTTGAGCCTCAGTTTCCTCATTTGTAAAAATGGGACAGTAGGCCCTACTTTGACAGGTGGTTGCAAGGAAAATGCCAAGTGCTTGGCATGGGATAAATGATGTCACTATTATTATCATCATTATTATTTTTGAGACAAGGTTGCCCAGGCTGGAGTACAGTGGCACGATCATAGGTCACTGCAGCCTCGAACTCTTGGGCACAAGTGGTCGTCTCCTGTCAACCTCCTGAGTAGCTGGGACTACAGGCATATACCACCATGCCCAGCTAATTGTTATATTTTTTGTAGAGATAGGGTCTTGCTATGTTGCCCAGGCTGGAGTGTAGTCACATGATCATAGCTCACTGCAGCCTTGAACTCCTGGGTTTAAGTGAACCCTGGCCTAAGACTCCCAGGTTGCTGGGATTACAGGCACACGCCATCACACCCAGTTATGCTGTCAATGTTATTTATACTTTAAAGGCACACTTGTCTGCTTTCTACACTGTAGCCACAGAAGGGACATGAAGTGAAGTTTGGCAGAAAAGTTTGGCCATTGTCTAGTACTGAGAATGCGTGGAAGTGAGGAAAGGGGCTAGTATATTACACATCTATGGTGAGTAGTTGTGTCATCATTAAAGGCATCTAAAGAGTTGCCTTTTGATGGGTCCACGCTATGGGATAAAGGTTACATATTAGGAATCCTGGCCTTTTGTCATGAGCTCTAGCAGTGTTCAAGGATGGAAAATTTTAGTTGCTTTACTGGAGCCTCTTCTTTTATTTACTTACATATTGATTTTTCTGTATACAATTTTGTGTCCTTGAAACTTTTTTTATGTGTGAAATATGACACGTAGTAACATATACAATAAACACCTGTTTCACCAGGCAGGTATACCATACATTATACTACCGTATGCCTGTCAAGAGCCCAGTGTTCACAGTGTTAAAAATATAACTCCCATATTAGTTATATTTTAGAGCCCAGTGTTCACAGTGTTAAAAATATAACTCCCATATGATAAGTAAGTACTTATCATATCTTTATTTAATTATGAGGGAACCATCTAGAGATTAAAGCTGGGGAATATGAGAGGCAGAGGTAAATGCTAGTCTGTGAAAGAAAGTGCTGGGGCCGGGCAAGGTGGCTCATGTCTGTAACCCCAGCACTTTGGGAGGCCGAGGCGGGCAGATCACCCGAGGTCCGGAGTTCAAGACCAGCCTGGCCAACATGGTGAAACCCTGTCTCTACTGGAAATACAAAAATTAGCCAGGTGTGGTGGTGTACACCTGTAGTTCCAGCTACTTGGGAAGCTGAGGCAGGAGAATTGCTTGAATCTGGGAGGTGGAGGTTGCAGTGAGCTGAGACTACACCACTGCACTCCAGCCTGGGCAACAGAGGAAGACTCTGTCTCAAAAAAAAAAAAAAAAAGGAAAAGGAAAAAAGAGAGTACTGGATACATTTAGCTACAGAAATGGTTAAGGGCCTACCATTAGTTATACATTGGCTATTGTCCTACAGGAAAATAAAACCATAAACTTTGAAGATATCTTTGCTGCAGGCAGAAATGCTTTGCATCTCAGTTGGCCAGAAATAATGAGCATTTTATATTCTGTAATGAGCTTCAGTCTTTAGAGTCTGGGCCTAATCAATAGCAAATAGTCAAACAAAGTTTTGTCTCCAGAGTAAAATACTCTGAAGGCAGGTTTGTTGGACAGTCCTCTAGTTTAATTTTGAAAGCATGCATTTTTCATTGTAATTTTAATATGTAATTATGTATTCTTAAACATTATAGTTTTGCTTTTCCTGATTTTGAACACAGTAATTTTGTGTATCTTGCTTCTCTTACACACCATTGGGTTTAAAGATTCATCCATATGTTTGCGGGTAGTGGTGGTACATCCTTTTTCATTGCTATATAGTATTCCATTGTTTGTTTTTACCACATTTTATTGATTCTGTTGCTGGTGGACATTTGTACTGTTTCCAGTTACTATGGACATTTTTGTACATATCTCCTGAGGTCTATGTACATTGGAACTGCTACATCTTAGAATGTGTGCTCCTTGGCCGGGCGTGGTGGTTCACACCTGTAATCCCAGCACTTTGGGAGGCCGAAGTGGGTGGATCATGAGGTCAAGAGATCAAGACCATCCTGGCTAACACAGTGAAACCCCGTCTCAACTAAAAATACAAAAAATTAGCCGGGCGTGGTGGCGCACTCGGTGGCGCAATCCCAGCTGCTCTGGAGGCTGAGGCAGGAGAATCACTGAATCTGGGAGGCAGAGGTTGCAGTGAGTTGAGATCGCACCACTGCACTCCAGCCTGGGTGACAGAGTGAGACTCCATCTCAAAAAAAAAAAAAAAAAAAGAAAAAAAAAGTGTGCTCCTTCAACTTTACCAGATAATACGGAACTGTTTTCCAAGTGGCTGCACTGATTTACCCTCCCACCAGCAGAGATGAGTTTCATTTGCTCCATGTGCGCAGATATGTTCACTTTAGCATTTTGATCGTGTAGAGTGTGATAGCCGATGGTTTTAAATTGCATTTCTGTGATTACTAGTGAAGTTGAGTGCAGACTTTTGTTTGTTTTAAAAATAAAATATTGGGGCATGGTGGGCTCACGCCTATATCCTAACAGTTTGGGAGGCTGTGGTGGGAGGATTCCTTGAGGCCAGGAGTTTAAGACTTGCCTGGGCAACATAGCGAGATACCATCTCTACAAAGAAAGAAAGAAAATTAGCCATGCATGGCAGCATCCACCTGTAGTCCCAGCTACTCGAGCGGCTGAGGTGGTAAGATTGCTTGAGCCCAGGAGTTTGAGGCTGCAGTGAGCCATGATCATGCCACTGCACTCCAGCCCGGGTGACAGCATGAGACCCTGTCTCTAAAAAATAAATAAATAAAATAAAATATTGTGAGTCTCTAATGGGGAGCAGTATTGCCTGGTGGTTGAGAACTGAGGCTCTGATGTTAGAACTGGATTCTGACTTAACCCACTGTTTGCCCACATCTTGAGCCTTGGTTTCCCTATCTGTAAAATGGCAATATTCTCGCGCTGGCTGAGAAAGGAAATGAGGCCAGGCGCGGTGACTCAGGCCTATAATCCCAGCACTTTGGCAGGCTGAGGCAGGCGGATTATTTTGAGGCCAGGGGTTTGAGGCCAGCCTGACCAACATGGCAAACCCCCATGTCCACTAAAAATAGAAAACAATAGCTGGGCATGGTGGTGCACCCCTGTAGTCTCAGCTACTTGGGAGACAGAAGCAGGAGAATTGGTTGAACTTGGGAGGTGGAGGTTGCAGTGAGCTGAGATCGCACCACTGCACTCCATCCTGGGCGACAGAGCAAGGCTGTCTCAAAATAAATAAATAAATAAAGTAAAAAAGAAGAGGAAATGAGTAATGCATGTAAGGGCACCCAAAAAAAGACCCTAGCTGGTGAGCTGATGATTCCGCCCAGAGCCTGCTGTTCCCTCGTTCACTGTGATGTATAATCATGTGAGGAGCACCGTATGGAGAGTCAGACTTCTATTCTCCACCACAGTTGGGAGAGCAGGGGGATCAGAAAACAGAACATCAGCTAGCAGAGCTTTGTCATGGACCCTAACTTGTCATTCTGGAGTCCCAGCTAGTAGGGTCCTGGCTGAGTCGCGAGGGTCCTTAGGCCTGGACCCTTGAACCCACATGTACTTGGACCTCATGGGCACAGGTAGAGTGTGGCCTGTGTCCACAGAGGCCCAGGACAGCTCCCAGGCTGGGGCTGTGCTGACATGTCTGGGCCTAGGGCGCTCCTCACTCAGGGCTCTCAGAAGGCCAGAACTTTGCGGAGCTTGGAGCAGGGATGAGCCAGGCCCTTGGAAGCTGGGAAATGTTTCTTTGCCTTCTGAATGTACTAACATCCCCCTCATGTGCCTATTTGCTTAACAAACCAGTAGGTGGGTCAGGAAAGTAGTAACACAATTTTCTCATTTGCTGGCGAGGGGAGGGAGAGGAAGCTGAGGGTTTGGAAATTTTATGCAGGTGGGCCCAGGCTGGAAGGAGCTGAGCCTCACTTTTTCTCAGCCTATTTAGCCCCTCTGTGCCGCCCGTCCTGAGTTGCATGCCTGGTGTCCCTCTCTCTCGAGTTAGGGTGACTTTCTGATTATCATTCCTGTTGAGAGTGAAAAGGGGTGCATTGAAATTTATCCCTGAGCAGCAGACATGAACTGGGACGTGGGCGTGTGGTCACCCTGCTCCACACCTGTTCTCAGGAAAGGGCCTGTCTAGCTGTGATTTTGTCCTTGTGTCACCAGCCTTGGCTGTTACTGAGCAATGAAAACTCTGCCTCGGGAAGTCATTTAATTTCTGAGCCTCATGTTCCTCTTCTGTAAAATGGGAATGAAAGTGTGCATGTCCGACCCATTTTTTAGGGCGATGCTTGTCAGGGTATGAAGAGCTTGGTCGAGCTGTGTGAAGAGCTGTACAGCTGCAGAGGTTGTTAAAACATTGATAGCCACCCAGGAAGGGTGTCCTGGGTTCAGGCAGCTACTCCTCCAGCCGTCGGGTCAGCCGGCCGTAACTTCAGATACATTTATCCATGTGTAATGACTTTTTGAGAAGCAAGATCGGTTTCCCCAGCCCTTTATGGGAATACTCACATGTCCATACTTGCTTTCAGCTTAGAGTTTGTTCAGGTTCCTGGAGCTGGTCAGGGTTCCCAGGACCGCCTGGGAGCAGATGGTACCATGGTCTTATTTACAGACGAGGAAACTGAGACCCAGAGGGGAAAGTGACTCTCCCAAGGTCGTGTAAGTAAGCATATGGCTCCCCTAAGGATGAGGCATTGGTCTGGTGACAGTGCAGCCCATCATAAGGGACTGAGCCTGTGGGGTCCAGACCTGCTCTCCTCCCAGAGGAAAAGGCTCCCTGTCACCCCATCACTAATGCAGATAGTGTCACGTCCAGGGAAGATGTCACACATTCATCTGGGCCCCCAACATCAAGGACACCTGTCCCTGCAGGCCCCCTGATAGCACCTTCGGGGCCCAGGGCAGGCCCCTGTCCTCTCTGTGTCTGCACTTCCCTCCCTGGTCACAGGTTCTCAGGGTCAGGCTCTTCCTTAACAGAAAGGAAACAAGGGAAGCTGACCTTTCCCACCTCGGAACAAAAGTCGGAAGGGCAGGTGCCTTGTGAGCCTGGAGGCCTCAGGAGGGGTGTCCCCTTCCCTTGTGCTCTCCCTGCCACCAACACCAGTGGACAGGGGTCACTAAGAGAGTGGGGCTCGGGAGACTCACCTTCTGCGCTGGGTCTGTGAGAACGTCACCCGGAGTGCCCCTCCCAGTGGGTGTTGGGGTTGGATGGATTTTCAGCCTGGCCAGGGCTAGCTGCCTCCCCTCAGAAACAGGCTTAGCCTGTGTTGCCACGTGGGTGCGGGTCCTTGCTCCAGCCTGAAGGGAGGGGGCAGGAAAGGAGGGGCTGATCCTGACCCAAACCCCTAAGTGAACTGCCCTCTGCATCCAGATTGGACTCCCCCCAGACTCTGTCCAGGCCCTCGCCACTGCCCTCCCTGTGCCCCTAGCCCGGGCTGCAGGAACTGTTGGCTGTTCAGCCAGCAGGAGCAGCGACGATGCAGGTGTTTCCAGCTGTTAACATGTAAGCCCTGCCTGGCTGCATGCTTGCTCTTGCCTTTTGTGCACAGCCAGTGCCAAGGGGGAGAGGAGGCAGCAGAGACGGTGTGCGGAGGAGATGCCCAAAGGGGACTGCCCAGGCTGGGACGGCCCTGATGGGTCAAGGGCACTCCAGGAAACAGCAGGTTTTGCCTCTCCTCCTCTTCCCACCCCCCTACTCCCACCCCATTTTCTCAGATCAGGAAAAGGCAGGCCAGCATTCTAGGGAACAGGAAGTGAAGTGAGCTTCCACTTAGGTGCCTGCCAGGGCCTGGAGGAAATTCCTGCAGGCCTGAGCCTGTCCGGGAAGGACCAGTTTCTCTCCTTGTCCTGGTTTCCTGCTTTCTGAGTTTCCCCTGAGGGTGGGGGAGAGCTGTCACTCTCTTCACTCTATGTCCCACTTCCTCCCCCATCCTCATGGAGCATGCAAACCCTGAGCCCTCACACATTTCTGTGGTTGTACCCATCCCCACCAGTTTCCTCTCTGGAAAGTGAAGAGGAGGCTGGGCACGGTGGCTCACGGCTGTAATCCCAGCACTTTGGGAGGCTGAGGTGGGCAGATCACAAGGTCAAGAAGTTCAAGACCAGCCTGGCCAACATGGTAAAAGCCCATCTCTACTAAAAATACAAAAATTAGCTGGGCGTGGTGGTGGGTGCCTGTAATCCCAGCTACTCAGGAGGCTGAGGCAGGAGAATCACTTGAACCCGGGAGGCAGAGGGTGCAGTAAGCCGAGATTGTGCCACGGCACTCCAGCCTGGGCGACAGAGCGAGACTCCGTCTCAAAAAAAAAAAAAAAAAAGAAAAAAGAAAAGTGAAGAGGATAGAACCCACCAGGGGTCCTCAAGGTGTGGGACAGGCAGCATGTTCCTATAGGAAGAAAACTCTAGAACTCCTGGTTCTGGTTCTTTTTCATCTAATTCATTCATTCATTCATTCATTCATTCATTCATTCATTTTGAGATGGACTCACTCTGTTGCCCAGGCTGGAGTGCAGTGGCTCGATCTCGGCTCACTGCAATCTCTGTCTCCTGGGTTCAAGTGATTCTCATGACTTGGCCTTCCAAGTAGCTGGGATTACAGGTGCCCACCGTCACGCCTGACTAAGTTTTGTATTTTTAGTAGAGACACAGTTTCACTGTGTCGGCCAGGCTAGTCTTGAACTCCTGACCTCAAGCGATCCGCCAACCTCGGCCTCCCAAAGTGCTGGGATTAAAGGTGTGAGCCACCTCACCTGGCCATCTCATACTTTTAAAATTCATTCTTTGGTGAAAGTTTTACAATATACATTCTATATTTGTCAAGTGATAACTTCCATGTAACTTATAAAATACACATAATTCAGGAAGATTGTGCTAAAATACATTTAACCAATAGGAATATGCCATCAGAGTATTTTGGCAAACAATGGTCACTAAGTTTTTTCTATAAAGGGCCAGGTAGGAGGTATCTCAGGCTTTGTGGCCATATGGCCTCTGTGGCAGCAACTCAGTTCTGCAATTCTGCCATGAAAGCAGCCACAGATAAGAGGTAATTGAGTGGGTGTGGCTGTGTTCCAATAAAACTTTATTTCTGGAGGCTGAAATTTGAATTTCAGAGAAATTTCATGTGTCATGAAATATTATTTCTCTTTTAGTTCTTCTTCTCCCCCTTCCACCACCCCATGCCAAGAACGTGGAACCCTTTCTTAGTAGCCGGCTGTGGGCTGGATTTGGTCCATGGACCATAGATTCCCAGCTTCTGCTCTAGACCACCCGTTCTCAGACTTGAAGCCTGCTTCAGACTTACCTGGGGAGCGTTTTTCCAAAATGCATATTCCAGAACCCCAGCCCTGATTTTGTGGATTCTCTGGAAGGCCCCAGAACCTGCATTGTAACAAGGAGCCCAGTTGAGTCAGACACAGGTAGTCTGGAGACCACATTTTTTATTTTTTTAATGGAGTCTCACTCTGTTGCCCAGGATGCAGTGCAATGGCGTGATCTTGGCTTGCTGCAACCTCTGCCTCCAGGGTTCAAGCAATTCTTGTGCCTCAGCTTCCCAAGTAGCTGGGATCACAGGTGCCTGCCATCACGCCCAGCTAATTTTTGTATTTTCAGTAGAGACGACGTTTCACCATGTTGGCCAGGCTGGTCTCGAACTCCTGACCTCAGGTGATCCACCAGCCTCAGCCTCCCAAAGTGCTGGGATTACAGGCGTGAGCCGCCGCCCCCGGCCCGGAGACCACATGTTAAGAAGCAAAGCTCAGGGGTCTCCAGGATCCTGGTCTGTTCTCTTCAGCCAGTCCTGGGGCCTGGGGTGTGCAGTGCTGTGGGAGGCCTCGGCACCAGAATAACTGGCTCCTTCACTACCTTCCAGGAGCTTCCATCCACTGGGGGTGGGGGACACCACCCACCAACAGCACAGCCCAGTCCCAGGTGCCATGGAAGCCCTGGGTTCAGCCTGGAGCCAGGGCCAGCATCCTGAGGATGAGGTGCCGAGATGGACCTTGAAGGATGAGAGAAGCCTGGACCGCCCTTGAGTGGCGAGGGTGGGCTGCCTCCAGGTTGACCTTAATCCCTTCCCTCCCTACCACCATGTGTCTGGATGATCTTGGGCAGGTCCCTTAGCCTCTCTGGATATCGGGATATGACATCGACTACCTCAGAGGCTTGTGGGGAGGATTCGGCGAGCTGATATACATGAAGTGTATCAACTAGGGCTGCTGGCCGGTATCTCCTTCCCTTGTCTTACCCCACCACCCCCAGCCATGGGACAGGGTGCTGCTGAGGGAGTGGGCAGGGAGAGTCACTTCTGGCCTTGACTTAGGGATCTGAGAGCAGGGCATGGGCCCCGTGTCTGGGAGTGCCCTGGTGCCCTTCCTAGTGGGGTTGGGCGTGGTCAATCTGGCCAGCCTCCCATAAATAGGCTCACCTGGAGGTCTTTTTCCATTTGAGGCAATGAGATATGTATGTGAGGCTCTATGGCCTGTCTTTTTTTTTTTTTTTTATTTTGAGACAGTCACGGAGTCTCACTTTGTTGCCCAGGATGCAGTGCAATGGCGTGATCTGGGCTCACCGCAACCTCTGCCTCCCAGGTTCAAGCTATCCTTTTGCCTCAGCCTCCCGAGTAGCTGGGATTACAGGCGCCCACCACCACAACCAGCTAATTTTTGTAGTTTTAGTAGAGACTGGGTTTCACCAAGTTGGCCAGGCTGGTCTTGAACTCCTGACCTCAAGTGACCCACTCACTTTGGCCTCCCAAAGTTCTGGGATTAGAGGCGTGAGCCACCATGCTCGGCCTTACCACCCGCCTTTCTCGTGGTGTAGTTCTTGCTGCAGGTGCATGCAATACAGTCCTCAAAACCCACCTGATATACAGGTGCCTGGGAATAGGGATCTTGACTTTTCCCCTGTCTCATATGGGCCCCGGGGCCGGGTCTGGGCCGGCCTAGGTGGGGCTAGAGCAGCTGGATCCAGGCACATGAGGTGTGAACGTGTGGTCCTTAATGCTGCATGGAGCGGCTGGAGGAAGGAGAATGGGAGCAAGGGTGCCGCAGGGTCAGATTGCCGCAGGGCCAGGGTGTCACAGGGTCAGGGTAGGGCGAGGGTGCCGCAGGATCTGGTTGCCACAGGGTCAGGGTGCCGCAAGCACGGGTTGTCACCCGTGATTCTCCAGAGTCTGGCTCTTGGGCTGAGATCCAGGAGACCTTGGCAGGCCTGTCTTGGGGAGTCTGGCACAGCCCCAGAAGGCCATCTGGACGGTTTTCAGCCCTGAGAGGAGGAAAGGGCTTGTGTCTGGAGAAGGTGCCATGGGGGATGGGAGGTGGAGGAAGCCTGGGGCTAATCAGGATCTGTATCTAGCAGGGAACACCGAGGCCGGTGTTCTCCTCCCACCATGGGACTCAGCCTGAGGAAGACAAGGTGGATGAACAACTGTTTCTGACTCAGTTGGCTAAGAGGACTGAGCTGGGGCCGAGGCTCTGGACACAAATGGGCCAGTTGACCCTGAGGTTTCTTTCTTAGTGGGGGTGGGGCTTCCTCTGGCTGACCCTGCTTAGCTCTCTGATGGAGGTAGCAGGGGCTCTGGTTCCCCCAAACTGGCTAAGTCCTCCACCATAGCACCCAAGGGGTCTGGGCAGAGTGCAGCTTCCCTCCCCTCTCCAGCTTGGCTTGGTGGGCACCTGCCTCCCCTGCCCTCCTGACCTTGATGGCTAATGCAGCCAGCCCCAGGCAGGCACAGTCACAGCCCTCAAACAACATGAGGCCCAACTCAAGACTCCTGGGTGGTGGTGGTGAAGGTGGGGGACTCTGTAGCCAGTAGAGACTGTGGGGGCAAGAGACTGACTTGGCTTGGAGCCTCACGTGCCAGCCTAGTGGGGTGGTCCTGAGGGATATGACTTCTTGGGGCTTCTCTGCTCATTTCTGGAACCTGACCCGAGAAGGAGCCCATCTCCAAGACAATGTCCCGCCCTCAGGGAGGGTCTGGCAGTTTTTATCCCTGAAGGCTGGGGTTCTCAGCAGAGCATCCTAGGCTGTAGCGCCCGCGACATCTTGCACACAAGAGGCGGAATCGCCTGTTGATCAGGAGCAAGGCTCTGGAATCTGTGATCTTGGGCCACTCACCTCACTTATCAATCCCTTCGTTTCTTTCTTGCCTGTTACATGGGGTCTGCAATCTACCCCTCAGAGGCGCTGACGAGCTCACATGAGCCTGTGGCATAAAACACCTAGCACGGCCCTGGCGTAGTAAGAGCTCAGGAAACAGGCTGCTGCTGTTGTTACTGTGGACCCAGGTGGAAACAGCAGCCCCGCCCCTGCCGCAGGCATATAAAAGTGACCACTTGGCCGGTCACGGTGGCTCACGCCTATAATCCCTGCAGTTTGGGAGGCCGAGGCAGGTGGATCACCTGAGGTCAGGAGTTTGAGACCAGCCTAGTCAACATGATGAAACCCTGTCTCTACTAAAAATACAAAAAATTAGCTGGGCGTGGTGGCAGGCGCCTGTAATCCCAGCCGCTCGGGAGGCTGAGGCAGGAGAATCGCTTGAACCCTGGAGGTAGAGGTTGCGGTGAGCTGAGATCGCACCACTGCACTCCAGCCTGGGTGACAGAGCCAAACTCCATCTCAAGAAAAAAAAAAAAAGAAAAGGGACCACTCCCTTTGGTCTGATTCTTCAGTTCTCATGGTCCTTTTACATCGGTCGTTTCATTGCATTCTCCAACAGTGTCTGAGGGAGATACTGGTGTCCCATTTTGCAGAGGTGAAAACTGAGGCTTGGCAAGATTAGGTAGCTTGTCCAAGGACACACAGCTGGTGCTTCCAGAGTGAGACCTGGCTTTCTCTACCCAAAGCTCTTGAGGGGTCTCTCCCATCCTGGGATCTTGAGGGTCACAGGAAGGAACTGGGTGGTTTGCAGTGGGATCCTTCACCTAGTGCCTTCTGACCTTGCAGATAAAATACCATGAGGAGTTTGAGAAGAGCCGCATGGGCCCTAGCGGGGGCGAGGGCATGGAGCCAGAGCGCCGGGATTCCCAGGACAGCAGCAGCTACCGGCGGCCCCCGGAGCAGCAGCAGCCTCACCACATCCCGACCAGTGCCCCAGGTGAGTGTGGGGCCTGTTGGTGCAGACGACCTGAGGCGAGGCCAGTGGGGTGGGGAGGAAGCCAGGAGAAGACAGACAGACAGACAGATACACCTTCTGGAGCCTTGCTCTTAATCAACAGGCGATTCTGCCTCTCGTGTGCAAGAGGAGACAGAGGACCTGAGGCCGGGCCAGCTGGGGTGGGGAGGAAGCCGGCGAGAGACAGACACACACGCACACAGACACGCACGCACACACACATGCAGGCGTGGAAAGGACTGCTTGCCAAGCCCCCAAGTTCCATTCTCATCCAGGATGAGGACGTGAGCACCAGGGTCAGGCCTGTACTGGGCCAAGAGGACTGAAAGGAGAGGCCCCCAGGTCATGGGGCTCAGAGCCCCTGCTGTGGGATACACCACACAGGCAAAGGTGCACACGTGGACATCAGCCTTTGAGCCGTGGGGCTTGAGCCAGGTTGGGGGTGGGGTGGAAGTGCATGGTATGGACTTCTCGGGAGCTCTGGGAGGGGCTGGGTTTGGCAGGACAGTTTCCGAGCCCTGTCTCCTCCCATCTTCCAGTTTACCAGCAGCCCCAGCAGCAGCCGGTGGCCCAGTCCTATGGTGGCTACAAGGAGCCTGCAGCCCCAGTCTCCATACAGCGCAGCGCCCCAGGTGGTGGCGGGGTGAGTAACCCTGGCCGGAGGGGAGAGGCCAGAGGCAGGGGATCCTTCAGGAAGGCTTGGACACAGCTCATGGATTCTCCTGACCTTTGCACCCACCCTCTGTTGTGTGTGACGATAAGGATCTCAGCCTTGTGAGCAGAGAGGAAATTGGTTGGCGTAGTGGGCAGAGGCTGGCTGGGACTGGGGCCCTGCGTTCCAGCCCTGGCGTACCATGGGCAGGTCGCTCACCCTGCTTTGGGTGGGGTTTCCTTACCCCAGCTATCTGGGAACACACAAGGCACTTTTCTGCATGGGGCCTTCCAGCCCTGTTCGCTGCTCTCCTCGCTTCATGAGGATGGCCCCCACATCCTTCAGCTCTCAGGCTGCCCCTGCCTCTGAGGGGCCTCCCCAGCCATGTCGTGTAAAGCGCATCACCCTGATGCTTTGCATCACACGACCCCACTGGCTGCCTTCAGAGCACTTTTTCCAACTAAAAAGAGCTCTTTGTGTTGGTCACCTTCTCTGTGTCCCCTGCTGGGCTGGGGACCCTGGCAGTGTCTGTCTGGTTCACCTACTCTGAGCCAGGCCTAGAGCAAGTGAATAAGCCGAGCAGGAATGGGTTGAGATCAGGCTTCCTGAGCCCTCAGAGCTGAAGTCCCGGCTCTGTAAGTCCTGCCACTCACTCCACCCATGGGTGCCACTGAGCCATCCTTATCAAGCTCCTGGCAGGCTCAGTGCCTCCAGGCTGGGTGCCTGGGAATTCAGAGTAGCTCACGTGGGAGCAGAACAGATACTTAGAGAGATAAAATCGCCTGAGATAGTGGCTGGCTGGAGCCTGATGCTCTGGGCACACAAAGGGATGTTAGGACTGCCCAGGGCACTGTGGGCACAAGAGTTAGTCTGAAGGATAAGGTTCCAGGCAGCCCAGCCAGTCCCTCCCTCCTCAATGGGTCTGTCCTGGATGTGTAGGGTCCATCTCTGAATATAAAGCCACCTCTCTGCCTTCTGGGGGCTTACATTCCTGTCAGGGGGACAAACAAGAAAACAATAAGAAAATAGGTATATAACATAAGGTCAGCAGTGACACGCTGTGAAGAGAAAGACAGCAGGGTGAGGGATGGATAGAAAGCAGCTGGATTAAGACATTTGGCCAGGTGCGGTGGCTCACGCCTGTAATCCCAGCACTTTGGGAGGCCAAGGTGGGCAGATCACTTGAGGTCTGGAGTTCGAGATCAGCCTGGCCAACATGGTGAAACCCCCGTCTACCAAAAATACAAAAATTAGCCAGCTGTGGTGGCGTGTGCCTGTAATCTGTAATCCCAGCTACTCGGGAGGCTGAGGCAGTAGAATTGCTTGAACCCAAGAGGCAGAGGTTGCAGTGAGCCAAGATTGCACCATTGCACTCCAGCCTGGATGACAGAGCAAGACTCTATCTCCAAAGAAAAAAGACATTTGGCCGGTTGCGATGGCTCACACCTGTAATCCCAGCACTTTGGGAGGCCAAAGTGGGCAGATCACCTGAGGTCAGGAGTTCGAAACCAGCCTGGCCAACATGGTGAAACCCTGTCTCTACTAAAAATATAAATTAGCTGGGCATGGTGGTACATGTTCATAATCCCAGCTACTTGGGAGGTGAGGCAGGATAATTGCTTGAACCTGGGAGGTGGAGGTTGCAGTGAGCCGAGATCACGCCATTTGCATTCTAGCCTGGGCAGCAAGAGTGAAACTCTGGCTAGAAAAAGAAAAAAAAAAAGACATGACATTTGAGCAAAGTCCTCAATAAAGGAAGGAGTGAGCCGTGCAACGAGGACAGCAAGTGCAAAGGCTCTGAGGCAGGAATATTCTAGGAAAGTTCAGGGAGCAGCAGGAAGCCCAAATTGACTAGAGTGGGAGAGGGTAGGAGGTCCGATTATGCAGGGACTTCTGGGCCCCAGGAAGGCCTCTGTGACCTGTGATCTGTGCAGAGCGACATAGGGTTTTGGAAGACCACCTTGGCAGCTGTGTTGAGAAGAGGCAGTGGTTTGAGGGTAGAAGCAGGGAGACCGTCAGGAGGCTGTTGCAGGATACAGGCATGGATGGGAGCGGCTCAGCCCAAGATAGAGGCAGAAGTGGTGATGAGAGAGACTGAGGTTACTTCATGTGAGGTGTGACCTCTTATCCCATAGACCTGTTGGTTTCAAACTGTCCTGTGGAGCCTCAGAGACAAGTCAAGGGCAGTGAAGGTCAGGGGAGGTAGAATGTTGTCTATAGCTATAGGCTTTATTTTTCTTTTTTTTTTCCTCTTTCTTTTTTTAAACTCCATCCTGGTAGTAGGTGACGCTGTAGGTTTTTGTGTGCCTTGCTGAACCTAGATCTAGGGCTTAAGCGGCAGATTTTGGCTGAGGCTTGGAAGGTGGAACCTGATAGGCACGTCTTCCGTCCTCTGAAGATTTTTCTCCCAAGGAAAGGTCTTTGTCCTGAACTTGGACAGGACTCATGATGGCTTCTAAAAGAAACTGCTGGTGCTTATAATCATACAAATAATAGCACACAGGGCACGTTTTTTCGGGGTTTTTTTTTTGTTTTTGTTTTTTTTTTTGAGACAGGGTCTTGCTCTGCTACCCAGGCTGGAGTGCAGCAGTGGTGCAATCACAGCTAGCTCACTGCAGCCTTAACCTCCTGGGTTGAAGCGATCCTCCCACCTCAGCCTCCTGAGTAGCTGAGACTACAGGCATGTACCACTAAGCCTAACTAATTTTTTATTTTTTGTTGAGATGGGCTGACGCTAGCACTTTGGGAGGCCGAGGCGGGCGGATCACTTGAGACCAGGGGTTTGAGACCATCCTAGCCAACATGGTGAAACCCTGTCTCTACAAAAAAGTACAAAAATTAGCCGGGCATGGTGGTACATGCCTGTAGTTCCAGCTACTTGGGAGGCTGAGGCAGGAGAATCACTTGAACCCGGGAGGCGGATGTTGCAGTGAGCCAAGATCACACCATTGCACTCCAGCTTGGGTGACAAAGCAAGACTCCATCTCAAAAAAAAAAAGGGCGGGGGGGGTTCTTACTATGTTTCCCAGGCTGATTTCAAACTTCTGGGCTCAAGCAGTTCTCCTGCCTTGGCCTCCCACAGTGCTGGGATTACAGGCGTGAGCCACTGCACCTGGCCTGCGTGTCGTATTTTTAGACATTACTCTGTCATCATGGCTGGTGGACCTTACTGCAGTCCTGTTCAGGGAGATGGGGCAGAACTGATGTGACCCAGTCCGTGCTCTGCCTCTGGCCCTTAGTAGCTGCCAAAGGTTGTAAAAGATCGATTGCTCTCAGAAAGCAAGACACAGAGGTAAGAATCTTTGTAGCAGGGCCTGGTGCTCCATTTCTGAGTTCACTGCTCCCCCAGGCTCTGTTCCAGGGTCCTGGAGAGTTAGAAAAAAATGCTCAGACCCAGGTGAGTCGGCATCCAGGGCCCTAGGCTGACCACACTTCCCCCACAGAAGCGGTACCGCGCGGTGTATGACTACAGCGCCGCCGACGAGGACGAGGTCTCCTTCCAGGACGGGGACACCATCGTCAACGTGCAGCAGATCGACGACGGCTGGATGTACGGGACGGTGGAGCGCACCGGCGACACGGGGATGCTGCCGGCCAACTACGTGGAGGCCATCTGAACCCACAGCGCCCCCATCTGTCTTCAGCACATTCCACGGCATCGCATCCGTCCTGGGCGTGACCTGTCCATTCTTCAGTGTCTCTGTTTTTTAAAACCTGCGACAGCTTGTGATTCCTACCCCTCTTCCAGCTTCTTTTGCCAACTGAAGCCTTCTTCTGCCACTTCTGCGGGCTCCCTCCTCTGGCAGGCTTCCCCCTTGATCGACTTCTTGGTTTTCTCTCTGGATGGAACGGGCATGGGCCTCTCTGGGGGAGGGCGAGGCCCGTGGGGCAGGGCTGGAATGGGAGACCTGTTGGCCTGTGGGCCTCACCTGCCCCTCTGTTCTCTGCTCTCACGTCCTCCTGCCCAGCTCCTCACATACCCACACATTCCAGGGCTGGGGTGAGCCTGAGACTGCCAGGACCCCAGGTCAGGGGCTCCCTACATTCCCCAGAGTGGGATCCACTTCTTGGTTCCTGGGATGGCGACGGGGGCTCTGCCGTTGTGTAGGGACCAGTGGGATGGGCTCTACTTCTCTTTCTCAAAGAGGGGGCTCTGCCCACGTGGGGTCTCTCTCCCTACCTCCCTCCTCAGGGGCAACAACAGGAGAATGGGGTTCCTGCTGTGGGGCGAATTCATCCCCTCCCCGCGCGTTCCTTCGCACACTGTGATTTTGCCCTCCTGCCCATGCAGACCTGCAGCGGGCAAAGAGCTCCCCAGGAAGCACAGCTTGGGTCAGGTTCTTGCCTTTCTTAATTTTAGGGACGGCTACCGGAAGGAGGGGAACAAGGAGTTCTCTTCCCCAGCCCCTTTCCCCACACCCACCCCCAGTCTTCAGGGGCCCTTGCTTGCCTCCTAGGCTGGAAGCCATGGTCCCGAAGTATAGGGCAAGGGTGCCTCAGGACCTTTTGCTCTTCAGCCTCCCTCAGCTCCCAGGATCTGGGTTAGGTGGCCACTCCTCCCTGCTCCTCGTGGGAAGATGTCTCAGAGCCTTCCATGGCCTCCCCTCCCCAGCCCAATGCCAAGTGGACTTGGAGCTGCACAAAGTCAGCAGGGACCACTAAATCTCCAAGACCTGGTATGCGGAGGCGGGAGCATGTATGTCTGCAGGTGTCTGACACGCAAGTGTGTGAGTGTGAGTGTGAGAGATGGGGCAGGGGATGTGTCTGTAGGTGTCTCTGGGCCTATGTGTGGGTGGGGTTATGTGAGGGTACGAAGAGCTGTCTTCCCCTGAGAGTTTCCTCAGAACCCACAGTGAGAGGGGAGGGCTCCTGGGGTAGAGAAGTTCCTTAGGTTTTCTTTGGAATGAAGTTCCTCCTTCCCCCCATCTCTGAGTGGAGGAAGCCCACCAATCTGCCCTTTGCAGTGTGCAGGGTGGAAGGTAAGAGGGTGGTGTGGAGTTGGTGGGGGCTGCCACAGGGTCTGCAGCCTGCTGGGGCTAAGGAGTGGAAGAAGGCTGTGTCACTCCAGGCATGTTTTTCCCCATGGCTGTCTGGGGCTGCAGAATAGGGTGGCAGAAGTGTTACCCTGTGGGTGTCTCCCTCTGGGGCTCTTCCCCTAGACCTCCCCCTTACTTACATAAAGCTCCCTTGAAGCAAGAAAGAGGGTCCCAGGGCTGCAAAACTGGAAGCACAGCCTCCGGGATGGGGAGGGAAAGATGGTGCTATATCCAGTTCCTGCTCTCTGCTCGTGGGTGGCTGTGACAAACCTGGCCTCACTTGATTCATCTCTGGTTTTCTTGCCACCCTCTGGGAGTCCCCATCCCATTTTCATCCTGAGCCCAACCAGGCCCTGCCATTGGCCTCTTGTCCCTTTGCACACTTGTACCCACAGGTGAGGGGCAGGACCTGAAGGTGTTGGCCTGTTCAACAATCAGTCATCATGGGTGTTTTTGTCAACTGCTTGTTAATTGATTTGGGGATGTTTGCCCCAAATGAGAGGTCGAGGAAAAGACTGTGGGTGGGGAGGCCCTGCCTGACCCATCCCTTTTCCTTTCTGGCCCCAGCCTAGGTGGAGGCAAGTGGAATATCTTATATTGGGCGATTTGGGGGCTCGGGGAGGCAGAGAATCTCTTTGGGAGTCTTGGGTGGCGCTGGTGCATTCTGTTTCCTCTTGATTTCAAAGCACAATGTGGATTTGGGGACCAAAGGTCAGGGACACATCCCCTTAGAGGACCTGAGTTTGGGAGAGGTGAGTGGAAGGGAGGAGCAGCAAGAAGCAGCCTGTTGTCACTCAGCTTAATTCTCCTTCCCAGATAAGGCAAGCCAGTCATGGAATCTTGCTGCAGGCCCTCCCTCTACTCTTCCTGTCCTAAAAATAGGGGCCGTTTTCTTACACACCCCCAGAGAGAGGAGGGACTGTCACACTGGTGCTGAGTGACCGGGGGCTGCTGGGCTTCTGTTCCTTACCAAAACCATCCATCCCTGGAAGAGCACGGAGCCCTGAGGGGCTGGGCTGGGCTGGGCTGAGCCCCTGGTCTTCTCTACAGTTCACAGAGGTCTTTCAGCTCATTTAATCCCAGGAAAGAGGCATCAAAGCTAGAATGTGAATATTTTTGTGGACCAATACTAAGAATAACAAGAAGCCCAGTGGTGAGCAAACTGCGTTCTCCCAGCACTGCCTCCTGTTTTCTCCCTCTCATGTCCCTCCAGGGAAAATGACTTTATTGCTTAATTTCTGCCTTTTCCCCCCTCACACATGCACTTTTGGGCCTTTTTTTATAGCTGGAAAAAACAAAATACCACCCTACAAACCTGTATTTAAAAAGAAACAGAAATGACCATGTGAAATTTGCCTCTGTCCAAACATTTCATCCGTGTGTGTGTGTATGTGTGTGAGTGTGTGAAGCCGCCCATTCATCTTTTTATATGGGGTTGTTGTCTCATTTTGGTCTGTTTTGGTCCCCTCCCTCGTGGGCTTGTGCTCGGGATCAAACCTTTCTGGCCTGTTAGGATTCTGAACATTTGACTTGAACCACAAGTGAATCTTTCTCCTGGTGACTCAAATAAAAGTATAATTTTTACCTGCGGACTTGGTTTCCTCTCTGGCTCTGAGGTGCTGTTGTGTGTGGGTGTGTGTCTCTAGCTGTAAGGTGCTGCTGTGTGTGTGTGTGCATGTGTCTAGCTGTAAGGTGCTGCTGTGTGTGTGTGTGTGCATGTGTCTAGCTGTAAGGTGCTGCTGTGTGTGTGTGTGTCTAGCTGTAAGGTGCCACTGTGTGTGTGTGTGTGTGTGTGTGTGTGTGTGTGTGTGTGTGTACTGTCTGCTTGAGGGCACTGGCCTGTGGCCCTCCTGGGAGCTCTGCTGCCCCTTGGGGAGAGAATGACTTGTCTGGACGCCAAGGGGTAGTTTGCTGCTGTTTGACAGGTCCTTGGTCCCTACTTCCTCCTTGCTGAGAACTCCCCACCAGCCTACTTCTGGCTTTCCACCCGCTCATTCCTCTCTGCCCAACTTGGTGATGCTCCCGGAAGTTTCCCTGAGCTCCGTCTCATATTACTGTGACACTTCCTCAGTGACGTATCTGTCTCCCCACTAGCCAGAGCCCTTGGGGCAGGTGATGAGTCTAATTCATCTCTAAATCCCTGGTACCTGCCCAGGAGCGGGTGCAGAGCTGTTGAATTAATGAATGAGCTTGGCTGGGGAGCAGTTCTAGCACTCTGCTGCTGCCAGGCAGAGAGCAGGAGCTCCACGCGTTTGAGGAACGAGATGACAGGGCGTTCCGCAGTGGGACAGGACCTGGATAAAGCTGTAAGGTGGCCTGGCAACCCCAAGCACTATTCACAGTGCCTTCTGAATGTAATCTTCAATACACATCCCCTTTCTTCCTTCTTCCTCACAACCCTGTGAGAGAAGTAACTACTTATAGAGGGGCTCACTGAAACCCAGACAGGCAAAGCAGATTGGTGGCAGTCACAGCTAGTGGCAGAGTGGGGCCTGAGACCCCCATGTGGTGCTCACAGTCTAGTGCTGTGCCACCTGGCCATGGCAGGCTGTGTGCCTGTGTCCTTGGCAGCTCTTAGATGCGTGTCTCCTGGGCTCCATGTTTTGCTCCAGGTGCCCAGGGTCTGTGACTGGCCAGAAGGCCAGGCGGCCTCCCCTCTTGCTCAGTGGGCTTGGGAAGAGGACAGTGGTAGAGAGGGGAATCTGGCCCTGCTCAGCGCTGCCAATCAGCCTCAGGTCCAGCTGCTTGAGGGGCATTTCTCTCTTGCGGCTCAGAACTAAAGCATTCTCCAGCCTCAGAATCACAGCAGGGTGGAGAAGAGGAGGGCTCTCCTGAGCTGGGCATTTGTAATCTGGAGAATGACATGGCCAGAGTCAGCCGAGCTGTGGCTGCAGGAGAACCCCTTTCTGCCACGGGGGGCTGCATGCATGCTAGAGCCCAGGTGTGCAAACTGACGCTGGGTGCCAGGCAGGGCAGGGTTTCTACCAGTCTTGGCAGTTTGACCTTATTTTCAAGCCAACAGGACCAGATGGTTAAGACCCACTTTCACCAAGACCTTGGCTTCCAGAAGAGTTGGCTGATTGCTTCTGAGGAATCTCCCAAAAGCCAGTTCACTGCGGTTGGTCCTACCCGCTTTCTCCTGCACAGGTGTGTCCTGGAACCCTGGCTGCACCCACAGACACAGCCACTCTCGGGCCCATGTGGACGGAACCTTTGAGTGCCGGAATGCCTCGTCTCCATGGAGACCAAACTCAAGGGCCTGACTGGCCCAGTCTACCTAGACCACGAGCCCTGTTGTGCCCCTCAGCCAGGCCAACCCAAATTCTTTTAAATAAAAGGCACAAGCCACACACACACACACAAAATGTGGGGAGCATCTGAGGCGGCCCTGGGTGGTATAATTAGAGACAGCACTGACACCTGCTCCCCTCCAGCGGCGCAGGCAGCCCCATACTTTCCCAATAGAAGGGAATTAGTTGGCAAAGCTTGCCTCATGTCGGCCTGCCCCACTCCCCAGGAGGCTTCATTCACCTTCAGATCTATTTGAGGGAACAGTGCTTTGGGGGGCATTGCTGCAAAGTCTCCACTCCCTGCTCACAGAAAGCTCTGCCTCCTGGGAGTGGGCCAATGGGAGGAGTTTCTGGATTTCCTTCTGGCAGTGGCCAAAGTTCCTGAGGTCTTGCATTATGAGGGGGGTTACCAATATATCTTAACCCCAGGCCTTTAAAAAAAAATACTATTTGGGGTGGGGGCCAAGGAGACTAGGGAGAGACGTCCTAGGGAATGTTATAATTTAATACGAAATAATTGAGGCTTATAAAAAGGCACAAAAATCCTGGCTAACACAGTGAAACCCCATCTCTACTAAAAATGCAAAAAATTAGCCGGGCATGGTGGCACACACCTGTAATCCCAGCTACTCAGGAGGCTGAGGCAGAAGAATGGCGTGAACCCGGGAGGTGGAGCTTGTAGTGAGCTGAGATCGTGCCACTGCACTCCAGCCTGGGCGACAGAGCGAGACTCCGTCTAAAATAAAGAAATAAATAAAAATAAAGAAAAGAATAAAATAATTCTCTTTTCCCCCTCAGAAGAAACCACTTGAATTTTTTTAATTTCAGGGATGCCCCCTGGGAATTCTTCAGTGTCCTCTCTGTGTATAACACTATGCTGAGCTTTTGGAAGTGCATACCAAAGAAAACAAAACTAGGCCGGGTGCGGTGGTTCACACCTGCAGTCCCAGCACTTTGGGAGGCTGAGGTGGGAGGATCGCTTGAGTCCAGGAGTTTGAGACCAGCCTCGGCAAAATGGCAAGACCCCGTCTCTACAAAAAAAGAAAGAAGGAAAACAAAACAGTGGGTAATGACTGCAAAGAGACGAAGGAGTGGGTGGAGGAGGGGTCTCTGGTGCTCGTCCTGTAGGTGGATTGATGTGAACGCAGTCCACCGCAAGCTGAGCAGTGCACGTGGGTGTAGGGGCTTTCCGGACCAACAGGGGGAGCAGTGTGGGGCAAGAGGAAGAATATGGACTTTGGTGTCAGCATGCCTAGTTTTGAATCCTGGTCTCTGACATTATTTATTTATTTATTTATTTTTAATTAATTAATTAATTTATTTATTTTGAGACGGAGTTTCACTCTTGTTGCCCAGGCTGGAGTGCAATGGCACAATCTCAGCTCACTGCAACCTCCACCTCTCAGGTTCAAGCGATTCTCCTGCCTCAGCCTCCCGAGTAGCTGGGATTACAGGCATGTGCCACCATGCCCAGCTAATTTTGTATTTTTAGTAGAGCTGGAGTTTCTCCATGTTGGTCAGGCTGGTCTTGAACTCCCGACCTCAGGTGATTCACCCGCCTCAGCCTCCCAAAGTGTTGGGATTACAGGCGTGAGCCACCACACCCGTCCTTTTACTTTTTATTTTATTAATTTATTTATTTTTGAGACAGAGTCTCGCTCTGTCGCCCAGGCTGGAGTGCAATAGCACCATCTCAGCTCACTGCAACCTCCACCTCCCGGGTTCAAGCAATCCTTTAGCCTCAGCCTCGCCAGTAGCTGGGATAACAGGCACCTGCCACCACGCCCGGCTAATTTTTTTTTTTTCCCATTTTTTTTTAATTAATTTTTTTTGCACACAAAAACAATAAACATTTTCTAAAAATACATACAAACAAAAAGATGCGTATCAAACATATTAGGAAGGTTACACATGGGAAGTCGGGGGATAGAAATGGGGGGTGGGAGTTAAAATAAATGAGAGAGGGACTTTATATGGATCAGTGATAATAACTCAATCCTCTATTTGACAAAGAAGAGGGAGAAGGAAGAGGAAGAAAAAGAAAGTGGGATAAAGGATCAGAAAGGGAGGAAAATAGAAAAAATTAGAGTATGACTCCAGGGTAGACCTGTTTTGTTGTCACTGAGTTGGTTGGTTGGTTTGTCTGTTGTATTTTTCATGTTTCGCCAAGTTGGCCAGACTGGTCTCGAACTCCTAGCCCGAAGTGATCAACCCGCCTCGCCCCCCAGAGTGCCGGGACCACAGGCGTGAGCCACCACGTCCAGCCCCCACATTGCTTCTGGCCTCCGTGGTAGACCTCCCAGACGGAGCGGCCGGGCAGAGGCGCTCCTCACTTCTTCCCAGACACGGGGCGGCCGGGCAGAGGCGCTCCTCACTTCCCAGACGGGGCGGCCAGGCAGAGACGCTCCTCACTTCTTCCCAGACGACAGGTGGCCGGGCAGAGGCGCCCCTCACTTCCCAGACGATGGTGGCCGGGCAGAGGCTCTCCTCATTTCCCAGATGGGGCGGCCGGGCAGAGGTGCTCCTCACTTCTTCCCGGACGGGGCGGCCGGGCAGAGGCGCTCCTCACTTTCCAGACGGGGCGGCCGGGCAGAGGCGCTCCTCACTTCCCAGACGATGGGTGGCTGGGCAGAGGCTCTCCTCACTTCCCAGACGATGGGTGGCCGGGCAGAGGCGCTCCTCACTTCTTCCCGGACGGGGCGCCGGGCAGAGGCGCTCCTCACTTCTTCCCAGATGGGGCGGCCGGGCAGAGGCGCTCCTCACTTCCCAGACGGGGGTGGCCGGGCAGAGGCGCTCCTCACTTCCCAGACGGTGGGTGGCCGGGCAGAGGCGCTCCTCACTTCCCAGACGGGGCGGCCAGGCAGAGGCGCTCCTCACTTCCCAGACGGTGGGTGGCCGGGCAGAGGCGCTCCTCACTTCCAAGACAATGGGTGGCCGGGCAGAGGCTCTCCTCACTTCCCAGACAGGGCGGCCGGGCAGAGGCGCTCCTCACTTCCCAGACAGTGGGTGGCCGGGCAGAGGCGCTCCTCATTTCCCAGACGGGACGGCCGGGCAGAGGCGCTCCTCACTTCCCAGACGGGGCGGCCGGGCAGAGGCTCTCCTCACTTCCCAGACGATGGGTGGCCGGGCAGAGGCGCTCCTCACTTCCCAGACGGTGGGTGGTCCGGTAGAGGCGCTCCTCACTTCCCAGAGGGGTGGCCGGGCAGAGGTGCTCCTCAGGGGGGGGGGGGGCTTCCCAGAGGTGGGTGGCCGGGCAGAGGCGCTCCTCACTTCCCAGACGGGGGGGGCGGGGGGGGGGGGGGCGAGGCCTCCTCACTTCCCAGACGGGGCGGCCGGGCAGAGGCGCTCCTCACTTCCCAGACGGTGGGTGGCCGGGCAGAGGCGCTCCTCCAGACGGGGGGGGGGGGCTCCTCACTTCCCAGACGGTGGGTGGCCGGGCAGAGGCGCTCCTCACTTCCCAGACGGTGGGTGGCCGGGCAGAGGCGCTCCTCACTTCCCAGACGGGGCGGCCGGGCAGAGGCGCTCCTCACTTCCCAGACGATGGGTGGCCGGGCAGACGCGCCCCTCACCTCTTCCCAGACGGGGCGGCCGGGCAGAGGCCTCCTCCCTCCCGACGGGCCCCCACCCTCACTTCCCAGAGGGGGCCGGGCAGAGGCGCTCCTCCCTCCCACCCCAGGCGCCCTCACTTCCCAGACGTGGGCCGGGCCCCCCCCCCCGGCCGGGCAGAGGCGCTCCTCACTCCCAGCGCCCAACCTCCTCCTTCCCAGACGTGGGTGGCCGGCGGGCCCCCCCCCCCGGGGGCCGGGCAGAGGCGCTCCTCACTTCTCCCGACGGGGCCGGGCAGAGGCCCCTCACTCCCGGGGGGCCGGGCAGAGGCGCTCCTCACTTCCCAGACGGGGCGGCCGGGCAGAGGCGCTCCTCACTTCCCAGACGGGGTGGGGCAGGGCGCTCCTCACTTCCCAGACGGGGCGGCGGGCAGAGGCCTCCTCCCTTCCCAGACGGGGCGGGCCCCCCCCCCCCCCCCCCCCCCCCCCCCCCCCCCCCCCCGCAGAGGCGCTCCTCACTCCCAGACGGGCCCGGCCCCCCCCCCCGGGCCGCAGGCCTCCTCACTTCCCAGACGGTGGTGGCCGGGCAGAGGCCCCCTCCCCTTCCCGATGGGCGGCCGGGCAGAGGCGCTCCTCACTTCTCCCGGACGGGGGCGGGCGGCCCCCTCCCGGGGCGGCCGCAGGCGCTCCTCACTTCCCAGACGGGGCGGCCGGGCAGAGGCGCTCCCCTTCCCCAGACGGGGGTGGGGCAGAGCGCTCCTCACTTCCCAGACGGGGGGCTGGGCAGAGGCACTCCTCCTTCCCAGACGATGGGTGCCGGCAGGCCTCCTCACTTCCCAGACGGGGGCCGGCAGAGGCGCTCCTCACTTCCCAGACGGGGTGGCCGGCAGAGGCGCTCCTCACTTCCCAGACGATGGGGGGGGAGGCGCCCACTTCCAGACGGGGGCCGGGCAGAGGCGCTCCTCACTCCCAGACGGTGGGGTGGCCGGGCAGAGGCGCTCCTCACTTCCAGACGGGGGGGCGGGCAGAGGCGCTCCTCACTTCCAGACGGGGTGGCCGGGCAGAGGCGCTCCTCACTTCCCAGACGGGGGGCCGGGCAGAGGCGCTCCTCACTTCCAGACGGGGGGGCCGGGCAGAGGCGCTCTCACTTCCCAGAGGGGTGGGGGCAGAGGCGCTCCTCACTTCCAGAGGTGGGTGGCCGGGCAGAGGCGCTCCTCACTTCCCAGACGGGGCGGCCGGGCAGAGGGCTCCTCACTTCCCAGACGGGGGGGCCGGGAGGCGCTCCTCACTTCCCAGACGGTGGGTGGCCGGGCAGAGGCGTCCTCACTTCCCAGACGGGGGGCGGGGGGCGCGGGGGGGGGGAGGCGCTCCTCACTTCCAGACGGGGGGCCGGGCAGAGGGCCCTCACCCAGACGGGGGGCGGGCAGAGGCGCTCCTCACTTCCCAGACGATGGGTGGCCGGGCAGAGGCGCCCTTCCTCTTCCCAGACGGGGCGGCCGGGCGGAGGCGCTCCTCACTTCTTCCCGACGGGGCGCCGGGCAGAGGCGCTCTCACTTCCCAGATGGGGCGGCCGGGCAGAGGCGCTCCTCACTTCTTCCCGGACAGAGCGGCCGGGCAGAGGTGCTCGTCACTTCCCAGACAATGGGTGGCCGGGCAGAGGCGCTCCTCACTTCCCAGACGGGGCGGCTGGGCAGAGGCGCTCCTCACTTCCCAGACGGGGCGGCCGGGCAGAGGCGCTCCTCACTTCCCAGACGATGGGTGGCCGGGCAGAGGCGCCCCTCACCTCTTCCCAGACGGGGCGGCCGGGCAGAGGCGCTCCTCACTTCCCCAGACGGGGCGGCGGGGCAGAGGCGCTCCTCACTTCCCAGACGATGGGTGGCCGGGCAGAGGCGCTCCTCACTTCCCAGACGGGGCGGCTGGGCAGAGGCACTCCTCACTTCCCAGACGATGGGTGGCTGGGCAGAGGCGCTCCTCACTTCCCAGACGATGGGTGCCTGGGCAGAGGCGCTCCTCACTTCCCAGATGGGGCGGCCGGGCAGAGGCGCTCCTCTCTTCCCAGACGATGGGTGGCCGGGCAGAGGCGCTCCTCACTTCCCAGACGGGGCGGCCGGGCAGAGGGGCTCCTCACTTCTTCCCGGACGGGGCGGCAGAGCAGAGGCGCTCCTCACTTCTTCCCGGACGGGGCGGCCGGGCAGAGGCGCTCTTCACTTCCCAGGCGGGTCGTCCGGGCAGAGGCGCTCCTCACTTCTTCCCAGACGGGGCGGCCAGGCAGAAGCGCTCCTCACCTCCCAGACGATGGGTGGCGGGGCAGAGGCGCTCCTCACCTCCCAGACGATGGGTGGCCGGGCAGAGGCACTCCTCACTTCCAAGATGGGGAGGCCGGGCAGAGCGGCGGCCGGGCAGAGACACTCCCCACCTCCCAGACGGGGCGGCGGCCGGGCAGGGGCTGCAATCCCAGCACCCTGGTAGGCCAAGGCAGGCGGCTGGGAGGCGGAGGCTGCCGCGAGCCCAGACCACGCCACCGCACTCCAGCCCGGGCAACACCGAGCACCGGGTGAGCGAGACTCCGTCTGCAGTCCCAGTACCTCGGGAGGCTGAGGCGGGCAGAGCACTCGGCGTCAGGAGCTGGCGACCAGCGTCGCCAACATGGCGAACGCGCGCCTGCAGCCAAAGGAGAAAAAGCAGGCAGCGGTGGCGCGCGCCGGCAGTCCCAGGGAGTCCGCGGCGCGGGCAGCAGCGAGCCGAGTAGATTGCAGCCTGGGCCACAGAGGGGAAGAAAAAAAGAAGAAAGAAAAGAAAGAAAAGAAAAGAAAAGAAAAGAAAAGAAAAAGAAAGAAAGAAAGAAAGAAAGAAAGAAAGAAAGAAAGAAAGAAAGAAAGAGAAAGAAAGAAGAAAGAAAGAAAGAAAGAAAGAGGAGAAGGAAGGAAGGAAGGAAGGAAGGAAGGAAGGAAGGAAAAAGAAAAGCAAGAAAGCAAGGAAGGAAGGAAGGAAGGAATTTTTTTTTTTTTTTTTGAGACGGAGTCTTGCTCTGTAGCCCAGGCTGGAGTGCAGTGGTACGATCTCGGCTCTGCCTCCCGGGTTCAAGCAATTCTCTGCCTCAGCCTCCCAAGTAGCCGGGATTACAGGCATGCGCCACCAAGCCTGGCTAACTTTTATATTTTTAGTAGAGACGGGGTTTCACCATCTTGGTCAGGCTGGTCTTGAACTCCTGACCTTGTGATCCACCTGCCTCGGTCTCCCAAAGTGCTGGGATTATAGGCATGGGCCACTGTGCCCGGCTGGTCTCTGATACGTCTAAGCTATGAACCATTAGGTAAGTTTCTGTCCATCTCTGAGCCCCATCTATGAAAGACTCGTAGGGAGGTTGAAATTGCACCACATGTACAATATCTGGCCCAATGTAGGAAATGTATAAATGTTAGCTTCATCCCCCAGGGAAGCCCACTGAGATCCACATGAGACCTTTGTCTGTGTCTCCCCATAATGTGACCTTTAGAAGTTGCCAATGGCCCACCCAATACCCAACCATGATTTTTCTGAGATAATCTGCCCGAGATGTGTGAGAGGAAACGTGAAGAAGGCAGTCAGGAGGATTCACTCTTGGGGGAGCTGGGTGGGATCCTATCTCCTCCTACATCCAGAGCATGCAGGCTCTATTTAGATACAAAGGGGTGGGATTGGGTTCCTGGGGAGAAATTGAGCCCCTTTGATTTTGCGGTTCTCTGGGTCTAAATCTGGCAGCTTCTTGGCTATCCACCCCCAGGCTTTGTGATTGGTTGGCTGTGGTTGGTGGGGGGCGGGCAGGAAGCTGCTGGTGGAGCTGCAGCATCCTTCAGTCTCAGGCCCCCGGGAGGGGGAGGGGAAAGAACCAGGGCTGAGCTGTGGAGGGAAGAGGAGCCATTTCTCTCCACCTACTGCAACCTCCGTGCTCACAGCTCACGTTTCACCAGAATCCAGGGGCCTGGTCGGCTTAGGAATCTACAATGCTGGATATTTTCATCCTGATGTTCTTTGCCATCATAGGCCTGGTCATTCTGTCCTACATTATCTATCTGCTCTAGTGGCCTGGAGCTGCGGCCGGAGCCTGCTGGAGAACAGCTCAGAAGGAAGGATGGAGCTGAATGGCCGAGTGCCCTGCTTGCTGACGCACCGGTGGATTTTTGCTTCTGCTGTTATCTCGGGTATTGATTCAAAAAAAAAAGAAAAGAAAAAAAGAAAGAGTTTGCTTTCCTATTTTCTTTCTCAGACCACTCTGAAAAGAATAAGAAATGCCAGCTTCTTTCTTTGGGACCTAATTTAAAATAAGACTTTAAAAATTACAAATAAAATCCACAATGTAAAGGATTTTTAGGCAGAATGGGTTGGGAATGATGGATGTGGAGGGGAGGGACTATTATTTCCTAACTTCTTCTTCAAGTTAGCTGCTCAAACTCAAGTTGTCTATTTTCTTCCGGTAATTAAAGGTAAAACACATCTTTGCATGTCAGCATACTTGCAACATAGTTGTTTACAACTATGCTTGTATAATTGCATTACTTAATTATTGACTCATTCTTATTTGAGGGTGAGACAGCAAATAAATTTTACTTGGGGTGGGGTTTTCGGGGAGATGTCCAACTGTGGGATTTGGTGGAGAGGAGGGAGGAACTCCTGGTACTTTGCAGCTGTCCCCATCTGAGACTTTTTATTTCTGGGTTTCTTACAGCTCCTGGTCTCTCCAGTCCAACAAGAGGCCTCTCATCCACAGAAGCAGTCCTGCTGCCCAGCAGACCTCTTTCAGAGCCTTCCAGACATGGCTGACCCCTGGCATGCAAGGGGCTTTTTAAGCTGAGAGGCACTTGGCTGGGACATCAGGAATTCATGGACATGGCTGGCAGATACTGCATATGTTTGAGCTGTAGAGGAGATTGAGAACAGAAAGTTGAAATGGAGACTTATTAAAGTTACCGTGGAGAACTGCTCAAAAATTCATTTTGAATTAAGGAAACTTAAATTCATTTTAAGTTTCCTTAGATCTAAATGCAACTGCACGTTACACTCAAATATGTTCCTTCCTTCTCACACACAGGACTCCCTTGTGAAACTCAAGGGGAAGTTCAAGTTGTCCATCTTCATCTATGAAGTAGTCACTTTATCACTGTCTTTACAGATTGCACAATCTGGGGTTTTGTGGTTTCTCTTGTCTCACTCTCCAGCCAGGAAGAACTTGTCATTTGAGTTTTTAAAATGTATAATTTCTTCCCCACCTCAAACCACTTGTATCCCAGTTTCTCATTTAAAGGGAGAAATGGTTATATAGTCCTCATCTTTGCACCTGATTGAATTATAAATGATAGAAACAAGATGGCTATACTTATTTAGGAAAAATCTCTTACCCCAAAATGAGTGTGTGTGCGTGTGTGTGTGTGTGTGTGTGTGTGTATGTATGTATGTGTGTGTTTTAATCAAAGATCTTTTCTGGAAAAAAAAAAAAACTTTCCACATAGTTCTCTGACCCATTAGAGTTGAAGAAACTATATATTTTGGGATTCGGAGTAGAATTGGCCTGCAAATCTGGGGTGTTTATTCCTTTTACAAATCTATCGTAATTGTTCTACATTTAATTTTCCCTTCTTGCTTAAAAGTAAACAAGGAAAGTTAGGAGTGGTGGCTCATGCCTGTAATCCCAGCACTTTGGGAGGCGGAGGCGGGCGGATCACCTGAGGTCAGGAGTTGGGAGACCAGCCTGGCTAACATGGTGAAACTCCATCTCTACTAAAAATACAAAAATTAGTCAGGCGCGTTAGTGCGCGCCTGTAGTCCCAGCTACCCGGTAGGCTGAGGCCAAAGAATCGCTTGAACCCGGGAGGCAGAGGTTGCAGTGAGCCGAGATCATGTCACTGCACTCCAGCCTGGGAGACATAGCGAGACTCCATCTCAAATAGATCTAAAATAAATAAATAAACAAGGAGGAAGATTAGTTTTTAGTAATAACATTGTGTCCAATTTCCATGTTTTAAAACAAAAATTGAGGCATTATATGTCACAATTGAAATGGAAAAGTTGTGTTTAAAAATTATGGACAAGGCTGGGCACAGTGGCTCACGCCTGTAATCCCAGCACTTTCGGAGGCCAAGGCAGGAGGATCACTTGAGGTCAGGAGTTTGAGTCCAGTCTGACCAACGTGGTGAAACCCTGTCTCTACTAAAAATACAAAAATTAGCTGGTGTGGTGGCAGGTGCCTGTAATCCCAGCTACTCAGGAGGCTGAGGCAGGAGAATCGCTTGAACCTGGGAGGCAGAGGTTGCCGTGAGCCGAGATCACACCTCTGCACTCCAGCCTAGGTGACACAGCAAGACCCCATCTCAAAAAAAAAATAATAAAAACATAAAAATTATGGACAAGAAAAAACACTATTCTGGAAGCTTTGTTTTGGTAACAAATTATGTGACCTTTCATAAGTCATTTAAACTTTAGGGCTAGGCCAGGTGCTATGGTGCACGCCTACAGTCCCAGCATTTAGGGAAGTAGAAGCAGGAGGATAGCTTAAGGCCGGGAATTCCAGACCAGCCCAGGCAATATAGCGAGACCCCCATCTCCATAAAAATAAAAAATAAAATAAAAATAAGTAAATACATAAACTTTAAGTCTTCTGTTTATTCTATCAAATGAAAGTGTTAGGCCAAGGTCGCATTATCTCTTTGGAAACTACATCATTGAGAACAGAGTTCCCATGGAACGAACTCTTAATAGTTCGCTGGTAGTCCCCCTTTTCTGAATATTCTCCCCAACATGACATTTTATAACGAAAATTTAACTGCAAAACTTTTTTTTTTCACCAACAGCCAGATTTTGATGAGAAAATGGCCATATTTATTTACTCCAAATATATATTATGTCTGTGATAATTTGCCTAAACTGTTTAAGGAATATTAACAAGTATGATACTGCATCGTGGTATGTAGCAAAAAGATAGGTAATCTGACATACATGGATGCAAGAAGCATGGCTGTGAACCTGGATATATTTAGAAATGATCTTCAGTGGAGTCCTTGACGTGACATTTTCCACTAAAATATTCTTCTAACTCTGGTATATCTTAGTGTTTCAAACTATAATTTCCCTCTTCAAGCCAAGACAGCAGCTCTACATCCTCACCTAGGTAATTCAGGCAAGCACCAGTATTTTGGAGGGGTCCAAATTAGAGTTAGTTATGATGGTATAGATCTTTAAGGTATAGTCTAACCAAGCTTGCTCTGGTCTTTTGTGACATCAAGGCTTCTCAGTCTGTATTCATATAAAGTTGAAACAACTAATCAATTCAGTGAAAAAAAAAATCAGCAGATTTCACTCATACACTGGTGATATATACCACTGGTATTGGGTACAGTGTAAGGAGAGAAGATTACCCATCTCTTCAGTTGCTTGTAAAATATGATTTAAGAAAATAATACATTTTGGAAAAAATGTATGACTTTGTGCTTGTATTTATGCAACAATATGCTAGCTTATAACAGAGTTTTACTGTGTTATTTTGATAGTTGTTTAAATTTTACATTTAAGCTATCTGTATTTTGGCATCCCAAAACATAATAAAACACTGAAAAAAGTTACTTCTGTAATATAAGGTTTTGTATAAATTTTATAAATCTGTGTCATAGGGTAATTTTGTCCAATAAAATGTCAATGAGATAAAAACCACTCTGAATAATTATAAATTACTTAGAAAAAATCGTGACAATGCTAAGAATCATTACACTAATACCTGCTTTCTTGATGAAAACAGGGGGTTTGTAGGGAAGAATGATGTATTTTATTTATTTTTTGTTTTTTGAGACAGAGTTTCGCTCTTGTCACGCAGGCTGGAGTGCAATGGCATGATCTTGGCTCACTGCAACCTCCGCCTCCTGGATTCAAGCGATTCTCCTGCCTCAGCCTTCCGAGTGGCTGGGACCACAGGCGTGCACCCCCCATGCCTGGCTAATTTTTGTATTTTTTAAAGTAGGGACGGGTTTTCATTATGTTGGCCAGGTTGGTTTGGAACTCCTGACCTCAAGCTATCTGCTTGCCTCAGCCTCCCAAAGTGCTGGGATTACAGGTGTGAGCCACTGTGCCTGGCCAAAATATAATTTTGATTTTAAATTACTCAAAAATAATGGGACTTTTCCTTAGTAAGGCATCAAAGCACAACTGAAGTGGAAAATTGTCTTTGTAAATTACATGCTTTGCCTTTATCAAACTATAAATATTTTCAAAGCCTAGAGTGGCCTCTTCTAAGTCAGTTTCGTGCCCATCTATTTTAAACAAAAATAAAACCAAAGTCATATATTAAGAGGGGAACAGAAAAAGCCATTGACACAACTTCCATTATAAAATCAAACACACTAAGGCAGATACATTAGAAATGTTTAAGAACATCTTTGTACTTAAAATTTAAACTGTGAGACTGCCAGGTGTGGTGGTGGCTCACGTCTGTAATCCTAGCACTTTGGAAGGCCGAAGCAGGTAGGTCACTTGAGGTCAGGAGTTGGAGACCAGACTGGCCAACATGGTGAAACCCCATCTCTACTGAAAATACAAAATTAGCCGGGCAAGGTGGCACATGCCTGTAATCCCAGCTACTCAGGAGGCTGAGGCAGGATTATTACTTGAACCCAGAAGGTGGAGGTCGTAGTGGGCCAAGATCGTGCCACTGCACTCCAGCCTGGGTGACAGAGAGAGATTCGGTCTCAACAAAACAAAACAAAACAAAACAAAACAAAACAAAACAAAAAACAAAACAAAACAAAACAAAATACAGGCTGGGAGCGGTGGCTCATGCCTGTAATCCCAGCACTTTGGGAGGCTGAGGTGGGCGGATCACGAGGTCAGGAGTTCGAGACCAGCCTGGCCAACATGGTGAAACCCCGTCTTTACTAAAAATACAAAAAAAAAAAAAAAAAAAAAAAAAGCTGGGCATGGTGGCACGTGCCTGTAACTCCCAGCTGCTCAGGAGGCTGAGGCAGGAGAATTGCTCAAACCCAGGAGGCGGAGTTTGCAGTAAGCCGAGATTGCACCATTGCACTCCAGCCAGGTGGCAGAGCAAGACTATGTCTCGAAAAAACAAAAAACAAACAAACAAAACAAAAAGCAAACAAAAAAACACCATAAGAGGCCGGGCACTGTGCTTCACGCCTATAATCTCAGCACTTCGGGTGGCCGAGGTGGGGCAGATCACCTGAAGTCAGGGGTTTGAGACCGGCCTTTCCAACAAAGTGAAACCCCAGCTCTACTAAAAATATAAAAATTAGCCAGGCATGGTGGTGTGTACCTGTGGTCCCAGCTACTCAGGAGGCTGAGGCAGGAAAATCGCTTAAACCTGGGAGGCAGAGGTTTCAGTACAAGATCGCACCACTGAACTCCAGCCTGGGTGACAGACTCTGTCTCAAAAAAACACTGTAAGATCTTATAGTCATGGGAAATTGCAGTTAATCCACAATATTTAATTACATATTTTATTTTTTGAAACTGATACTAAGCGGCTGGGCGCAGTGGCTCACGCTTGTAATCCCAGCACTTTGGGAGGCCGAGGCGGGCAGATCACGAGGTCAGGAGATCGAGACCACGGTGAAACCCCGTCTCTACTAAAAATACAAAAAAAAAATTAGCCAGGCGTGGTGGCGGGCGCCTGTAGTCCCAGCTACTCGGAGAGGCTGAGGCAGGAGAATGGCGTGAACCTGGGAGGCGGAGCTTGCAGTGAGCCGAGATTGCGCCACTGCACTCCAGCCTGGGCGACAGAGCGAGACTCCATCTCAAAAAAAAAAAAAAAAAAAGAAACTGATATTAAGCTATGATAATTGTAGCATTTCTAGTTTAGCAGCAATTGGAATATTCATTGCTTACGGATTTAATCACTGAATTAAATAGCAGAACAGTGCAGAATACTGTTCTATAGATTGTTTATGAATTATTGCTAGTAAATGAAATTATTTAATTTTATATGTTAATATTAATTTTTTTTTTTTGAGATGGAGTCTTGCTCTGTCGCCCAGGCTGGAGCGCAGTGGCGCGATCTCGGCTCACTGCAAGCTCCGCCTCCCGGGTTCACACCATTCTCCTGCCTCAGCCTCCTGAGTAGCTGGGACTACAGATGCCCATCACCGCACCTGGCTAAATTTTTTTGTATTTTTAGTAGAGATGGGGTTTCACTGTGGTCTTGATCTCCTGACCTCGTGACCCACCCGCCTCGGCCTCCCAAAGTGCTGGGATTACAGGCGTGAGCCACCGCACCCAGCCAATATTAATATTAAGTGTAAGTATACACATACATAAATATACAGCTAATTACAATATTTATATTAAGACATTTCATTTTTTTGATCATGATAGAGCTGTAACTAACAGCTTAAATGAAGATAAGTTCCCTCACAAAAAGCTCAATGACTTGCATAATGACAAACTCTGAACAAGATGGAATGTTTTCAATTTTAACATAGTTTTATTAATATAGTAAATAAACAAAATTTAGCAAATATCAAATATTTAGTATCAAAGAAATTTTACCATAAAAATAATACTTCTGAAATAGCAATGCATATTTTCGTTATACATACCTTTAAGAAAGTGATCTCGGAATGTCTACAAGTATTACTATTTTAATTTAAGTCTTTCAAAGGCCAAATCGTTGCGGTTTGTGGGATTCTTTTTTCAGTCTCTAGTTATTAGAGGAATTTTCTGGAGTTATATTTTTCTTTTTTTTTTTTCAATCTTGCCCTTAAATGGAATATATTTGTTTTCTTGATGAAAAGAATGCAATCTTAGTCCTTTGGAATTTTTTTTCTTTTTTAACCTGGAGAAGACTGTTCAATGCAGCTATCTTTCAGGTCACCTTTCCTAGCTTAGTAATGCCTCAAAAACCAAGGAGCATATGTCCGTATCCTGATTTCTTACAGGTTTCACAGTTACCTGCTAGTGGAAGTGCTACAGAAGTCACATTGTTAGTAAGATATCCAATAACCAAAGAGGCTTTTGTAATAGCCTTATTTTTACCCTTCACAATATTTATTGACATAAAAATCTGAAATCATACAATTGAGTACTATGTGCATAAAGAGGTTAACCTTTTAGTAATAATCACAAAGAGGTTAGTGTTTTTTATTCATTGACATAAGATGGTATTTCCAGCTGCACCTTCTGTTGGGTATCTCATAATTGGCATGAGAAGGAATCCTCCAAAAAAGTGTTAAAGTTTCATAGTTTCACAAGATACAGAGAGTTTATCACAAGTTGTACATTTTCAATTAGTTTCTAAGGAAGATAGCATCATTAGTTTCTTAGTACTATTATGGTGCATGGTGTGTGTAGACATAATAATAAAGATAATGTGTTATTGAACTTGCCTTCTACAGGGAGTAAAAAATCATTCTACAAATCAAAGTCAAAGGAGGCTAAGGAAATCATTACAAAAAGGAAAAAGGAGCTGGGCACCCAGGTCTGCTAATTTAAGCCAATCTTTTTTTTTTTGAGTCGGAGTCTTGCTCTGTCGCCCAGGCTGGAGTGCAATGGCGTGATCTCGGCTCACTGCAACCTCCGCCTCCCGGGTTCAAGCAATTCTCCTGCCTCAGCATCCCAGCTAGCTATTACAGGCGCCCGCCACCATGTCGGGCTAATTTTTGTATTTTTAGTAGAGACAGGGTTTCACCACGTTGGCTAGGCTGGTCTCTTGGCCAGGCTTGTCTCGAACTCCTGACCTTGTGATCTGCCGCCTCGGCCTCCCAAAGTGCTGGGATTACAGGCGTGAGTCACCGCACCCAGCAGCCAATCTTCTACTTTAAAAAACAGTACAGGCTAAATTATCTGACTTGTTAGTACTTTACATAGTTATGTTGTTATGACTGTTCCAGAGTTAGTGAGAAATTGACAGTCTCCTAATGTTTTTAAACTATTCATTTTCCAAATGCTCTTTTTTTGTGACAATGTGACTGTCTATACCATCACTTAAACATTGTTAATAATGGTAATAACAACATATGCTTTTAAAAGTTAATTTCCCCTTTAAAATTTGACATTACACTTTATTCCTCATGACAAAGGTATTCGGCAAAAAAGAATGGACCACTGAATTGAAAAAACTCCAAATTTGGTCATAAATATTATTTATATGTTTTAACAATTTTTTTTTCTTTTTTCTTTTTTTTTTTTTTGAGACGGAGTCTCGCTCTGTCGCCCAGGCTGGAGTGCAGTGGCGCAATCTCGGCTCACTGCAAGCTCCGCCTCCTGGGTTCACGCCATTCTCCTGCCTCAGCCTCCCGAGTAGCTGGGACTACAGGTGCCTGCCAACACGCCCGGCTAATTTTTTGTATTTTTAGTAGAGACGGGGTTTCACCGTGTTAGCCAGGATGGTCTCGATCTCCTGACCTCGTGATCTGCCCGCCTCGGCCTCCCAAAGTGCTGGAATTATAGGCTTGAGCCACCGTGCCCGGCCTGTTTTAACAATTGAATGGACAATTTGTCAGCTTGCTTTTTATTGGTGGCAGAATGACACAGTTTATTTCCTGCACCCAAAGAATGAATCAAACTTTTTATGTTCCAATTTTTTGGTAAGGATGATATAATAATCTCACAATTATTGAGAATAATGAAATAAATAATGCTTTTTTTAATTACAGCAGCAGTCATGTCAGTTCAAGTGTATAAAGAAGATTCAAAACCCAGACCAAATACGTTTTACATGCTTCTTTTGTAAACTTGCTAAAACTAATTGCTGTGGAGACTGGGATAATTCAAGGAATTCAAGGAAACTTTACAATGCCAAATTCCTTTCTCTAAGGAAATGAAATCTAGAATCCGTTTAGTAAAATATTAAAAATATTCACTATTGCTGGGCATGGTGACTTACACCTGTAATCCTAGCACTTTGGGAGGCTGAGGCAGGTGGATAACCTGAGGTCAGGAGTTTGAGACCAGCCTGGCCAACATGGCAAAACCCTGTCTCTACTAATGATACAAAAAAATTAGCCGGGTATGGTGGCACACATCTGTAGTCCCAGCTACTGGGAAGGCTGAGGCAGAAGAATCGCATGAAGCAGAGAGGCAGAAGTTGCAGTGAGCCAAGATCACACCACTGCACTCCAGCCTGGGCAACAGAGTGAGACTCCATCTCAAAAAAAAAAAAAAAAAAAATTTCACTATTTATATTTAAATATTTTACTTTTTTTTCCTTATTTTTTCTTTCCCTCACAGATAGTTGAAGAGGTATATTCTTAACTTGGAATAATCAAATAATCAATGTTTTGATAGATCTATGCTTTTTGCAAGCATGTATAGGAAAAAAGAGAGGGGAAAATGAAAAAACTAAGGTATTTTATACTCTGATATCTGCCAACTTTTAATCTTTATAATTCAATTCCATGTATAATTCAACTGAGGGTGAATTATTAAATTGAGAAGAAGAAAATGAAACCAGGATAAAAGCAAGAACTTTGTTTTTGCATAAATATGCTAATAAAAAATTGGAGAAAAAAATTCCTGCCACCAATGGAATTACAGTTGGAAAATCCATCTAAGAAAGACAGTTAAACTTCTCACCCTCCAGAAATGAAGGTGAGTGCCTTTACTACTGAAATACAATAAAATCCTGTTTTCACAATTTGTATTTTCTCCACAATTTTCACTCTTCCTCAGTCCTATTCATCTCTCACTGAGTCCCTCTTACCAAACATTAGAGAATTTCCCACAATTTACACCCTACTTCTGCAGATACTTTCCATATCTTCTAGTGTTTCTTTCCTTCATCAGCTCCAAAGTTGAGTTAAATCAAGAGCTTGGGTAAAGAAGGCCAGCCTCTGACAAGTCCAGGTGGAAGCAATGTGTCTTCAGAAGTAAAGTGCTCAAACCCAAGGAGAAAAAAATGGGATGGGAGATCCAGGAGGACTCCAGCATTATTTCAGCCCTGTCAAGTACTATTATTATCTACTTTAATAGTAAAAGTAAAAGCAGTAGTGACAGATGCTAGTCAGGCTGAAACAGTCCTGCAGATTCTCGGAATCTATATACTTGAGTGAAGAGAACCGAACCCCACTCTCTCATGGGCTGCTGTAAACCACCCATACTTTTAGTTTCCTTTGTCAAATCTCATTTTTTTGTTTTGTTTTGTTTTGTTTAGAAACAGGGTCTCGGCCAGGCGCGGTGGCTCACGCTTGTAATCCCAGCACTTTGGGAGACCGAGGCGGGTGGATCACGAGGTCAGGAAATCGAGACCACGGTGAAACCCCGTCTCTACTAAAAATACAAAAAAATTAGCCGGGCGTGGTGGCGGGCGCCTGTAGTCCCAGCTACTCAGAGAGGCTGAGGCAGGAGAATGGCGTGAACCCGGGAGGCGGAGCTCGCAGTGAGCCGAGATAGCGCCACTGCACTCCAGCCTGGGCGACAGAGCGAGACTCCGTCTCAAAAAAAAAAAAAAAAAAAAAAAAAAAAAGAAACAGGGTCTCACTCTGTCACCAGGCTGGAGTGCAATGGTGCAATCATAACTCACTGCAGCCTCCAACTCTTGGACTCAAGGGATCCTCCTGCCTCAGCCTCCAAAATTGTTGGGATTACAGGTGTGAGCCACTGTGCCCAGCCAAATCTCACTTTTTAAGATAGGGAGAAAAGCTTTAGGAAGAAGTAAAAACTATTTGTAAAGATTATTCTGGCTATTTTCTTGCATTTTATTTTTCTCTTATTTGCTACATTTTATTTGAATCCCCAGTAAAAGATGATTTGATTGTATTGAGACAACATATACCTTCCTGTATGTATAGACTTTTTGTATGATTATCTTAAAGAAGGAAATATATGTCTCTGTGTGTGTGTCTGTATATATATATAGACATATATATATAGACACATATGTATACTTTGTTTTTTATCCATTAGTTCATGTAAAACATGAACAAAATATAATGTTCTTTGTAAGCATATGCCAAGAAGGTAGTAAAAACTGTGATTTGTATTCTACACATTCCAAAACACCATATTGCAAATCTTCACAAAACATTCTGAGCTATGTCTATACAACTTAAACAAAGTGAACATACACACTATTTAGTGAATTTGGGTCTAACTATAAAATGGAATTTTCTCTTGCTTCAAAAATGCACACATACAGTTTGGCTGGTCCCAGATTCTTGAACAGCTAACATTCTATTTTGGTTTGGTGTTAGGTTGACTAAAACCTGGAGAGGCAGACCTTGTTTTCCAGAGAAATCTCAGTACATTCTTGAGTCTGCCTGTTATTTTTATATTGATAATGATGTAAGTAGTTGCTTCTAAAATTCTATCCAGCTTTTGAATTCTTAGGTTACTTAGATGATAAAAAGTCCCATGGATGCTATTTTTTGAGTGAAAAAGTAGCACTCTTCTAATCGTTTGTTCAGTGAGGTTCTCTAAAGGCAAGGCTTTCTGAGGATTTAGGTAGACAGAGGAGTATTCATGGTCAAATACAGGACCTCCTTATGGAAGTTAGCCTGAGCATGTACAAGATGGAACAAATTCAAAAAGCTTCTGTCATCTTCATCATGGTCTCCTATATGCCATACATAGTAGGGAAAAGAAAATGACAGTTAAAATGTTAAGTATATAATTTATTTTATTAATTAATTTAATTTTTGAGATGGAGTCTCCCTCTATTGGTCAGGCTGGAATGCAGTGGTGCCATCTCGGCTCACTGCAACCTCTGCCTCCTGGGTTCAAGCGATTCTCCTTCCTCAGCCTCCTGAGTAGCTGGGATTACAGGCATGCACCACATGGCTAATTTTTGTATTTTTAGTAGAGACGAGGTCTCTCCATGTTGGCCAGGCTAGTTTCAAACTCCTGACCTCAGGTGATCCGCCCGCCTTATACGTAAACATATATAATTTATTTGAAACATAAGATGTTCTAATTTTCCCTAGTAATATTTATTTATTTATTTATTTTTGAGACAGCGTCTCCCTGTGTCGCCCAGGCTGGAGTGCAGTGGCACAATCTTGGCTCACTGCAAGCTCTGCCTCCCGGGTTCAAGCGATTCTCCTGCCTCAGCCTCCCGAGTAGCTGGGACTACAGGCGCCTGCCATCACGCCCAGCTAATTTTTTTGTATTTTTAGTAGAGACGGGGTTTCACCGTGTTAGCCAGGATGGTCGCGACCTCCTGACCTTGTGATCCGCCCGCCTCGGCCTCCCAAAGTGCTGGGATTATAGGCATGAGCCACCACGCCCGGCCTTCCCTAGTAATATTTAAACAGAAGACTTTTTGTTAGTGACTTTACTAAGTCAAGTTAACTACTGAAATCATGGAATTATATAAGAACAGTAGATTAGAAGTCAGAAGAAAAGCATGCTCATCCATGCTTTATTGCTTCTAACTTTGAGACCTTAGTAAGTCAGGTAACTTCTCTAAGCCTTAGTTTTCTTATCTGTAAAATAGGGTTAATTATCATGTTGGTTACTTAATAAAGCTGTAAAATAATATTTACAAATATATTTTTATGCTAGTGACAGTTGGTAAGTGAGCAAGTTAAATTTTTTTGCTGTGCAAAATTGAAAGTGGTTCCTTTCAAAGCAGACTCTTCAACTTTATATTCTCCATTAAAACCAATACTAGATTTTTAAAGTGACAAAAGCCAGGAACTAAATATATTGCAAGGAAAAACAAACAAACAAGAAGTCTGCTCCCTCTATTTATTGTTAGCTTTTTTTTTTTTAAGTCAACATAGAAATAGCTTTTTTTTTTCTATTCTTGGACTGTTAGAGAAAAATATCTCTGTTTTAGGTGGAGACCAGAGCACATTTTTACGCACACCTATGCACCAAGTACATTCCTACTCACCAGACATAATTGATTGCAGCATTTCCATTATAACACATGCAAATGCATTTGCCACATCCTGCAGGAAGTTATTTCTTTCCACTGGAGTGCTAAAGACTTTGCAGACTTTTTGCATCATTTTAACTGTCCAATCCATGCAGTATAGTTCTTTCTCACACACCTGATTTAGACATATAAAGCATTGTAAACCTTCATGTGAAGAAAGCTATAGAATTTGAAAATGGTGAACAATGATGAACAATGATAGTTTGTGATTTTACATAATTTATGATACCTGACACCATACTGAGTCTATACATGGGAAATGCTCTTGTATCTAATACTATTTTGCTTTCAAATGGTACAATTTTAATAGGAAAAAAGTATGAAGTAAATACAAACCTAATTTAAGATTATCATAGAATATTATTTACTAATGAAATAACTAATATTGAAAACAGGCCAGGCACGGTGGCTCATGCCTGTAATCCCAGAATTTTGGGAGGCCAAGGTGGGCAGATCACCTGAGGTCAGGAGTTCAAGACCAGCCTGGCCAACATGGTGAAACCCTGTCTCTATTAAAACACAAAAATTAGCCAGACATGGTGGTGAGCACCTATAATCCCACCTACTCAGGAGGCTGAGGCAGGAGAATCACTTGAACTCAGGAGGCGGAGGATGCAGTGAGCAGAGACCATACCACTGCACTCCAGCCTGGGGGACAGAGCCAGACTCCGTCTCAAAAAAAAAAAAAAAAAAAATATATATATATATATATATATTGAAAACAGTTACTGAACATAGAAAAAAAAATTCTGCTCATTTACTCATTCAATAAACATTTATTGAACACCTGCTAGGGGCTGAAGATAGAATGACAAACCATAAAGACATGGCTCTATTTTCAAGAAGTCCAATGAGGGAGACAGACAAATGGGCAATTTCAATAAGCAAGAGAATTCTATGGTATTGTCGACTTTCCATCTTGAGAATTTTAGGGAATATTTGTTTCTTCATTATTGAAAAGATAAATATTTAAAGATTACATGTTCCTAGCTAAAACTGACTGAAAAGTACAAGGTTTCTTTACTAACATCCTTAATTGCCAATTTAACTCACATAGCCAAATAAATAATGCATATTATTAAAATAAACTGTATAGTAGTGTAACTAAATAATAGCACTGTGATAGGAAAGATCTATTGACTATTTATTATGTGTAAAGTACTGTACTAGGAACTATGAAAGAAATAAGTGACACAGTACTGGATTTCAAAGAGCTTGCAGTCTATTTTGGGAGATGACCTACCCCACACATACAGTGGCTTAAGGACACTAATAGTAAATGAAGATAGAGAAGACAAATCAGAGGCAATTCAGAGAACTTTCATGATCAGAATTGACATGTTAATCAGAGAAGGCTTTCTAGAGAAGGCTTCCCCACCCCTAGTGATTTTCTCTTCATTACATTTGCTATAGTGCTGCCAAAATGATCTGCCAAAAACACAAAGCCAATTATGTCTCTCCCCTTCATAAAACTTTTCAGTAGTTCCCTATTAGAAAATGGGTTCAAGCTCCACAGAATGGCCCACAAAACCCTTCCTTACCTAGCCTCTCCCTTCATGTCTTCTAACCTCACCTCCTGCTACTCTTCGGCAGATTCTACCCTTCAGAAATCATACTGAACTGCTTACAGTGTCCTGAATACAGTCACATGATCCCATTTTTCTTCTGCCTTGAATAATCTGCTGCCACCCTCTATCTGCCTGGTGAACTCCTATTTATTCATTTACTTATTTATTTTTTAGAGACAGGGTCTCCCTCTGCTATGCAGACTGAAGTGCAGTGGCGTGACCATAGCTCACTGCAGCTTCAAACTCCTGGGCTCAAGTGATCCTCCTGCCTCAGCCTTCTGAGTAACTAGGACAACAGGCACACACCACCACACCCAGCTAGTTTTATTTTATGTTTTGTAGAATTGAGGCTTTCCCTATATTTCCCAGGATGGTCTTGAACTCCTGGCCTCAAGTGATCCTCCGGGCTCAGCCTCCCAAAGAGCTGGGATTATAGACATGAACCAATGCACTCAGCCTTTTATTTAATTAATTTATTTTTTGAGATCAGATTTCATTCTATTGCTCAGGCTAGAGTGCAGTGGTGCTATCTTGGCTCACTACAGCCTTGACCACCTAGACTCAAGTGATCTTCCCACGTTAGCTCCTGAGTAGCTGAGCTCACAGGCATGCGTGCCACAACTCCTGGCTAATTTTTAAATTTTTATATTTTTTATTATTTATTTATTTTTTTTTTTTTGAGACAGCGTCTCACTGTGTCACCTAGGCTGGAGTGCGGTGGCATGATCTGCTCACTGCAACCTCCGCTTGCCGGGCTCAAGTGATTCTCCTGCCTCAGCCTCCCGAGTAGCTGGGATTACAGGCACCTGCCACCACACCTGGCTAATTTTTGTATTTTTAGTAGAGTCAGCATTTCACCACATTGGCCAGGCTAGTTTCGAACCCCTGACCTCAGGTGATCTGCCTGCCTCAGTCTCCTAAAGTGCTGGGATTAAAGGCAGGAGCCATCATGCCCGGCCAATTTTTAAACATTTTTATTGTAGAGACAGGGTCTTGCTGTGTTTTCCAGGCTGCTCTCAAACTCCTGGGCTCAAGAATCTCATAATTTATGGCCCATAGTAAGCACTCAATACAAATTTGTGTTAAATGAATATTAAATAAATATAATATTTTATATATATGTATGTATGTGTATATGTATGTGTGTGTGTGCATGTGTGTGTGTGAGAGGGGAGAGGGTCTCGTTCTGTTGCCCAGACTGGAGTACAGTGGCACAATTTTGGTTCACTGTAACCTTAAACTCCCAGGCTCAATCAATCCTCCCACCTCAGCCTCCTGAGTAGCTGGGACCAAAGATGTTGCCAACACACCCAGCTAATTTTTGTATTTTTTTTGTAGAGACAGGTTTTGCCATGTTGCCCAGGCTAGTCTTGAACTCCTGGGCTCAAGTGATCCTCCTGTCTCAGCCTCTCAAAGTGCTGGGTTTACAGGTGTGAGCCATCCTGTCCAGCCTAAATATATTTTTAAGACTTTTTATTTTGAAACATTTTGTCTACACAAAATTAGAGAGAATAATATAATAAACTCCCAGTACTCATTTCCCAGTTTCAATAATTATCAATCTTATTTCAACTCTATCTCCATTTACTCCCAAGTCCTCTCCTCAACCCACCCCCACAGTGATTATTTTGAAGTAAATCAAATAGGATGCTTTTTTTAACATGGAATTTTTTTAAAAAGAATATAACTTAGCAGAACTGTATAATGAAAATCCAGACTTGAAGTGGGGAGAGGTTAATAGAAGGGATGATTCCAAGTATTATAGTTTATGACATATTTTAATATTAGGCCAGGTGCAGTGGCTCACACCTGTAATCCCAGCACTTTGGGAGGCCAAGGCGGGCAGATCATGAGGTCAGGAGTTCGAGACCAGCCTAGCCAGCATAATGAAACCCCATCTCTACTAAAAATACAAAAATTAGCTGGGGCATAGTGGTGCATGCCTCTAGTCCCAGCTACTCAGGAGGCTGAGGCAGGAGAATTGCTTGAACACGGGAGGCGGAAGTTGCAGTGAGCCGAGATTGCACCACTGCACTCCAGCCTGGACAAAAGAGTGAGATTGTCTCAAGAAACAAAACAAAATAAAACATATGTTTTAATATTTTGAAAAAGAAACATTAAAAATATATACTTCAATACTCATTTTTACAAAATGTTTTGTTCACATTTCAGTTCCTTCAGGGCAGCTCCCTGGTAGGTCAATTGTAGTGTTAAAAAACTTGCTAGAGAAAAACTTATTTTTACTTACCAAAGCCAAAAAGACTATGAGCCTTGCCAGTTCAATGGTCTGTCCATTCACAGCTTTACTAGCCATGAAAGTGAAACAGATGTTGTTTCCACTTAGCATTAGGAGACGTGCATTATTCTCTAGAAGCCACTCACGGGGAACCACTTTTATTAGAGGAAGAACCATTATTTAATGAGAAATCACACAACAGCTATAGTAAATACCATTAAGTACATGCAATATTTTATCACTTTATTGGAAATACAATTAGTGCCAAGGGAAATGCTCAGAAAAAAATGCTCTAGTTTTCCAATTATGGTATTCAGTCAGAGACAGGTTATTTCCATGTCATGGAGGCTCTTACAAATGTACTAATAATATAAACAAAGCAATTCTCCTACACATAGGTCAGCAGGCAAAGTGTTCTAATCCTGTGCAAGGAAAGCATCCTTGTAAACTTTAGAATCTAAAGGATTATGCAGGAATAGGAATAATTGTTTCACCTCTCCTTTACTCACAGAAGAGGGCTTCTTACAGAACCTAGGAGGGTGTTTCTGAGAATTTACAACATGGGAGTAATTGAGCTAATTAAACGAAGAGGCTTTCAAATAATAATAATAATAAATGTTTATTATAAAATTGGCAAGCAAAGGAAAGTAAGTTGATTATATGCATTCTCTTCAAACATAATGCCAAACTCTTTAAATATTTTAGAGCATTCAGTGATTTCCAACAGGCACATCATTTGTTACCTGTAGAATTATCCTTACAATTTTATAACTGCATTTTAACAATAAATTCTATTATTCTATGTTAGTAAATATATTTTTTACCTGATAGTTCATTTACAAGACTGATAACATCATCTGCTGTCCACTCTTTAGTGTTAGCGTCATATAGTAACTTAATGGCATCAGCCAAACCTTTCAGACTGAATTCATCTGTCGGTTCTTCTATCATTTTCTGCCAAACCACCTGTCCTGAATTGAAACAAAAACGAGCCTATGACAGAATAGTTGGCTTTGTGATAAAGACTTGTTTAAAAAGGAAAGTGAATTGTATAATGGAATCCCATTACTTATACAAGATACTTTCATTTTAACTTTCAAAACAAGAAATCAATTCTGGTAATAGTATAGATTTGAACGTCTCTGGCTGGGCATAGTGGCTCATGCCTGTAATCCCAGCACTTTAGGAGGCCGAGGTAGGAGGATCACTTGAGGTAGGGAGTTTGAGACCAGCCTGGCCAATATGGTGAAACTCCATCTCTACTAAAAATATAAAAATTAGCCAGGCATGGTGGTGCACGCCTGTAGTCCCAGCTACTCAGGAGGCTGAGGCACGAGAATCGCTTGAACCTGGGAGGCGGAGGTTGCAGTGAGTGGAGATTGGGCCACTGAACTCCAGCCTGGGTGACACAGCGAGACTCTGTCTCAAAAAAAAAATATATGTGTGTGTGTGTGTGTGTGTGTGTACGCTTCTTGGCCAGGCACAGTGGCTCATGTATGTAATTCTAGCACTTGGGAAGGCCAAGGTGGGAGGATCACTTGAGCCCATGAGTTTGAGAGCAACCTGGGTACCAAAGTGGGACCCTGCAGGAGATCGAGACCATCCTGGATAACACGGTGAAACCCCATCTTTACCAAAAATACAAAAATTTGGCCAGGCGCGGTGGCTCACGTCTGTAATCCCAGCGCTTTGGGAGGCCGAGGTAGGCGGATCACAAGGTCAGGAGATTGAGACCATTCTGGCTAACATGGTGAAACCCCATCTCTACTAAAAATACAAAAAATTAGCCAGGCGTGGTGGTGGGTGCCTGTAGTCCCAGCTACTTGGGTGGCTGAGGCAGGAGAATGGTGTGAACCCGGGAATCAGAGCTCACAGTGAGCCAAGATTGCGCCACTGCACTCCAGCCTGGGTGACAGAGCAAGACTCCGTTTAAAAAAAAAAAAAAATACAAAAAATTAGCTGGATGTGGTAGCACGCACCTGCAGTCCCAGCTACTTGGGAGGCTGAGGCAGGAGAATCGCTTGAACCCGGGAGGTGGAGGTTGCATGATCGCACCACTGTGTGCATGCGTGCATGTATATGTGTGTGGGTATAATATATGCTTCCTAAATATATATATGCTTCCCAAAGTAAAAATAATGAACCAGTTATGTTACACCCCTGAAAAATGAGTGCTCACCATCTTGAGGAGATATTGGCCCAAAGATGATATACAGTAATCTTGCCTGATTCACCATTGGCCATGGTTTTAATATTCGTGTCAACCAAAAAGCAGAATCACTTCGATGTGTCCAATGATCAAGGAGGACATTCCTACAGAAGAGTCTGATTCTTAATTCCAGTTTTCGGGCACTTCCTATGAAGACAAAAGAATTGTAAATCATTCTTCGTAGAAAGGCTGCTGTGCATATTGAATAGTGATCAAAGCCACTTATTAATCATTATGGTTAGTGATAGTAAACTAGGTTTCTAAACAGGAAGTAACCAAGAGATTATCTATTCTTAAACTTCCCTAACTTCATAATTTGTCTATCTACTTACTTACTCTTACTTTCCTGATTTATAGTCAATATTTTGAATAATGGGTCAATCAATCAAAAGACATGCTTAAGCTTACCAGACTCTTGTACAATTTTGGATTTAAAAAGAAAGAAATGCAGAGAAAGGTCAAAGACATACATCATTAATATACTTTGTACTGAAAGTGTCACTTCATTTTCCTCTATGAAAATTTTATGGCCAGGTGCAGTGACTCATGTCTGTAATGCCAGCACTTTGTGAAGCCGAGGTGGGAGGATCACTCGAGGTCAGGAGTTCAAGACCAGCCTGGCCAACATGGCGAAACCCTGTCTCTACTAAAAATACAAAAAATTGGCTGGGTGCGGTGGCTCACGCCTGTAATCCCAGCACTTTGGGAGGCTGAGGCGGGCAGATCACGAGGTCAGGAGATCGAGACCATCCTGGCTAACACGGTGAAACCCCGTCTCTACTAAAAATACAAAAAATAAGCCAGGCGTGATGGTGGGCGCCTGTAGTCCCAGCTACTTGGGAGGCTGAGGCAGGAGAATGGCGTGAACCCAGGAGGTGGAGCTTGCAGTGAGCCAAGATCGCGCCACTGCACTCCAGCCTCGGTGACAGAGCAAGACTCCGTCTCAAAAAAAAAAAAAAAAAAAAATATATATATATATATATATATTTATATATAAATTAGCAGGCAGCGGTGGTGGCACATGCCTGTGATCCCAGCTACTCAGGAGGCTGAGACAGGAGAATCACTTGAACCTGGGAGACAGAGGTGGCAGCGAGCTGAGATCTCACCACTGCACTCCAGCCTGGGTGACAGAGCTAGACTTTGTCTCAACAACAACAAAAAAAGAAAATGTTATGTTGCTGTTGTTGATAGATATGGGGTCTTGCTCTGTCACCCAAGCTGGAGTGCAGTGGCGTGACTGATCATAGCTCACTACAACCTTGAACTCCTGAGCTCAAGCAATCCTCCCACCTCAGCCTCCCTAGTAGCTGGGACCACAGGCTAATTTTATTTTTTGTAGCGACAGAGGTTTCACTATATTGTTCAGGCTGGTTTTGAACTCCTGGCCTCAAGTGATCTTCCCACCTTAGCCTCCCAAAGTGTTGAGATTACAAAGCATGAGTTACCACACTCGGATATAAAAATTTTAAATTAACGGCCGGGCGCGGTGGCTCATGCCTATAATCCCAGCCCTTTGGGAGGCTGAGGCGGGTAGATCATGAGGTCAGCAGATCGAGACCATCCTGGCTAACACGGTGAAATCCCGTCTCTACTAAAAATACACAAAAATTAGCCGGGTGTGGTGGCGGGCGCCTGTAGTCCCAGCTTCTCAGGAGGCTGAGGCAGAAGAATGGGTGTGAACCCAGGCGGCAGAGCTTGCAGTGAGCTGAGATCATACCACTGCACTCTAGCCTGGGCGACAGAGCCAGAATCTGTCTCCAAAAAAAAAAAAAAAAAAATTTAGATTAACATAGGACTAAACATTTAGATTAACATAGGACTACTTTTTCAAAAGCTTTATTGAGATATAAATCACATACCATACAATTTACCCATTTAAAGTGTACAATTCAATGGTTTTTAGTATATTCACGATACATGCAGCCATCACCACAGCCAATTTTAGAACATTTTTGTCACTTCAAAAAGACATCCTGTTCTTTTTGCTATCATCCTGTTATCTCTCTGTCCTTTACCACCCCCAGCCCTAAGCAACCAATATTCTACTTTCCATCTCCATGGATTTCCCTATTCTGGATTTTTTTTTTTTTTTTTGAGACAAGAGTCTTGCTCGTCACCCAGGCTGGAGTGCAGTGGTGCGTCTCAGCTCACTGCAACCTCTGTCTCCCGGGTTCAAGCAATGCTCCTGTCTCAGCCTCCTGAGTATCTGGGATCACAGGTGCTCCTCACCATGCCTGGCTAATTTTTTTGTATTTTTAGTAGACATGGGGTTTTGCCATGTTGGCCAGGCTGGTGTCGAACTCTTGACCTCAGGTGATCCACCTGCCTCGGCCTCCCAAAGTGCTGGGATTACAGGTGTGAGCCACCACGCCCTTCCCCTATTCTGGATTTTTATAGGAATGAAATCATATAGTATGTGGCATTTTGTGACTGGCTTATTTCACCTAATACAGTGTTTTCAAGGTTCATCCATGTTGTAGCATGTATCAGCACTTCATTCTTTTTTTTTCCTTCAACTTTTAAGTTCAGAGGTACATGTGCAAGATGTGCAGGTTACACAGGTAAACGTGTACCATGATAGTTTGCTGCACAGATCATCCCATCACTTAGATATTTATTGGTTTATTTTTATTATACTTTAAGTTCTGGGATACATGGGCATAACGTGCAGGTTTGTTACATAGGTATACATGTGCCATGGTGGATTGCTGCACCTATCAACCCACCATCTACATTAGGTATTTCTCCTAATATTATCCCTTCCCTTGCCCCCATCACCTAGATATTAAGCCCAGCATCTATTAGCTATTCTTCCTGATGTTCTCCCTCCCCCAACTCCCACAGCACTTCATTCTTTTTAATGGCCAAATAATATTCTATGGTATGGATGTACTACTACATTTTGTTTATCTATTGACCCACTGATGGACATCTGAAATGTTTCCATCTTTTGGCTACTATGAATAATGCTGCTATTAACATTCATGTAGGCCAGGCATGGTGGCTCATGCCTATAATCCCAGCACTTTGGGAGGCTGAGACAGGCAGATCACTTGAGCCCAGAAGTTTGAGACCAGGCTGGACAACATGGTGAAACCCTATCTCTATAAAAAATACCAGAAAAATCAGCTGGGCATGGTGGTATGTGCCTGTAGTCCCAGCTACTCGGGAGGCTGAGGTTGGAGGATTGCTTGAGCCCAGGAAGTGGAGGTTGCAGTGAGCCAAGATCATACCTCTGCACTTCAGCCTGGGTGATAGAGCCAGACCCTGTCTCAAAACAAAACAAAACAAAACAACAACAAAACCATTCATGCACAAGTTTCTGTGTGGTCATATGCTTTCATTTCTCCTGGGGCTATATACCTAGAGGTGAAATTGATGGATCATATAACTCTATGTTTAATCATGTGAGAAACTGTCAGACTATTTTGCAAAGTGACTGCACCATTTTACATTCCCGCCAGCAATATATGAGGATTTTTGTCACATTCTAACTAACACTTATTATCTAAATCGAACTTTCTGATTCTAGCCATCCTAATGGAATATGAAATGGTATATTACTATTTCTTTGCTTTTCTGAGACAGTGTCTCACTCTGTTGCCCATGCTAGAATACTGTAGAGCAGTCATGGCTCACTGCAGCCTCAACCTTCAGGGGCTCAAGTGATCCACTTCAGCCTCCTGAGTAGCTGAGATTACAGGTGTGAGCCATCTTGCCCAGCCTATCACTGTTTTCTTATGACAGCTTTATTGAAATATAATTTATGTACCATACAATTCAACCATTTAAAGTGTGCAATTCAATGGTTTATAGTATATTATTAATTTTCTTATTTCTGGTAAAATATAGATCACATAAAATTTGCCATTCTAACCATTTTTAAGTATGCAATTCAGTGGCATCATTTATATTTACACTGTTGTTCAACCACCACACTGTCTATTTCCAAAAGTTTTTCATCATCTCAAACACAAACTCTGTAACCATTAAGCAATAACTCCCTACTCCCCCCTCCCCTCAGCTCCTGGTAACCTCAAATCTACTTTCTGTCTCTATGAATTTGCCCATTCTAGGTATCTCATGTAAGTAGAATCATGTAATATTTGTCCTTGTGTTCCTGGCTTCTCTCACTTAGCATAATGTTTTCAAGGTTCATCCATGTTGCAGCATATACCACATTTTGTTTATCCATTCACCTGGTCTTTATTGTTTGTTTTGTTTTTTTTTTTCTGAGACGGAGGGCCTCCTCTGTCATCCAGGCTGGAGTACAGTGACTGGATCATGCCCACCTAATTTTTTTTTTTTTTTTTTTGGAGATGGGGATCTTGCTATGTCGCCCAGGCTGGTCTCTAACTCCTAGGCTCAAGTAATCCTCCCACTTCAGCCTCCTAAAGTGCTGAGATTACAAGCATGAGCCACTGCCCTCTGCCTGCAATGACCATTCATATGCATGTCTCCTTGTGCATATTGTGGGAGTTTCTCAGAGGGAAACAGCTCGATATAAGGTTCTATAATTTAAAAATATGAAATATTTCTGGTATATAGAGAGGTTTACAGGATGCTATAATGAGCTCCTTTGTATCTACCAGCTGGCTTAAGGAATAAAATGTCATCAATACAGTTGAAGCCCTCTTTCTCCAATCTCATACTGCTTTTTGCCTCACTGTCTTATGTGATATTTATCATTCCCTTACATTTCTTTGTCCTTTTACTATATATGTATGCCACAATTTATTTTATTTTATTTTTTTTTGAAAAGGGGTCTCTGTTGCCTAGGCTGGAGTGCAGTTACTTGATCTTGGCTCACTACAGCCTCAATCTAGCGGGCTCAAGCTATCCTCCCACCTCAGCCTCCTGAGTAGCTGGGACTATAGGTACATGCCATCATGGCTGGCTAATTTTTTGTAGAGACGAGGTCTGCTACATTGCCCAGGCTGGTCTTGAACTCCTGACCTCAAGTGATCTTTCTGCCTTGGCTTCCCAAAATGTTGGGATTGCAGTTGTGAGCCACAGCACCTGGCCCACTATTTATTTATTTATCGAGACAGAGACACACTCTGTTGCTCAGGTTGAGTGCAGTGGTGCAATCACAGCTCACTGCAGCCTCGACCTCCCAGGGTCAAGTGATCCTTTCACCTCAGCCTCCTGAGTAGCTGGGACCACAGGCATACACCACCATGCCCGGATAATTTTTTAATTTTTGTAGAGACAAGGTCTCGCTATGTTGCCTAGGCTGCTCTTGAACTTCTGGACTCAAGTGATCCTCTCACCTTGGCTTCCCAAAGTGCTGGGATTTTAGGCATGAGCCACCACACCTGGCCCAAATTACTTTTAATTACATTTTTAAAACTCTGTTTATTTTTTCTATTTTAATCTCTGTATATTATATGCAAATTACAGTTTTTTACCTGGTTTGCTGCAGACAGCCATTTGCATCTTGCGGCAGAGATTAGTCAGTTCACATAAGAAATTATAAACGCGATGGCACTCAAGTTCATCCCAACCTGCTGTTAAGGCCTGAGGAAAATAAAGAAAACATTGTGGATATTCAAACTATCAAGTCAAAACATAAGTCACACCAGGCATGGTGGCTCATGCCTGTAATCCCAACACTTTGGGAGGCCAAGGTGGGCAGATCACTTGGAGTCAGGAGTTTGAGACCAGCCTGGACAACATAGTAAAACCTTGTCTCTACTAAAAGTACAAAAATTAGCCAGATGTGGTGGCGGGTGCCTGTAATCCCAGCTACTCGAGAGGCTGAGTCAGAATTGCTTGAACCTGGGAGGTAAAGGTTGCGGTGAGACGAGATCATGCCATTGCACTCCAGCCTGGGTGACAAGAGCAAAGCTCTGTCACAAAAAACAAACAAACAAAACAGGCCGGGCGCGGTGGCTCACACCTGTAATCTCAGTACTTTGGGAGGCCAAGGCGTGCAGATCACGAGGTCAGGAGATTGAGACCATCCTGGCTAACACGGTGAAACCCCGTCCCTACTAAAAATACAAAAAATTAGCTGGGCGCACCTGTAGTCCCAGCTACTTGAGAGGCTGACAGGAGAATCACTTGATCCCTGAGTGGAGGTTGCGGTGAGCCGAGATTGCACCACTGCACTCCAACCTGGGCAACAGAGAGAGACTCCGTCTCAAAAACAAAACAAAACAAAACAAAACAAAAACAACATAAGTCACTACTGCCTTATGAGTGTAACTTTTTAGCACATGATCAAGGTGATGGGCAATTTTTACCCATTATGGAACAATCAAATTAATAACAAATTTACATAAACGAAACTTGGAAACCTCCAAAATCCAGTTCCTTTTTGGTTGGAAAGGAAGTATCTTTTCAGAGAACCTTTTTTTTTTTTTTTGAGATGGAATCTCACTATGTTGCCCAGGCTGGAGTGTGACGGAGATAACTTTTTTATTTGCTTGTTTGAGAAGGTTTAAATGGTACTGAATCCTGAACTTTGACAATGTGAGGCAAATAACTAAAACCCTGAACACAGTTTAGATATCTCACTTACAACCATGCTGTGGCTTTAAGACTAGAGTAGAACCCCTTTGACCCCCCCCAGTTGTCATTTATGATATTGCTTATAAATGAGAATGATACAATTTCAATGTGACAATTCTGAGCATTTATTTATAACTTTTTTTTTTTTTTTTTTTTTTTTTGAGACGGAGTCTCGCTGTGTCACCCAGGCTGGAGTGCAGTGGTGCCATCTCGGCTCACTGCAAGCTCCGCCTCCCGGGTTCACGCCATTCTCCTGCCTCAGCCTCTCTGAGTAGCTGGGACTGCAGGCGCCCGCCACCACGCCCGGCTAATTTTTTTTGTATTTTTAGTAGAGACGGGGTTTCACCGTGGTCTCAATCTCCTGACCTCGCGATCCGCCCGCCTCGGCCTCCCAAAGTGCTGGGATTACAAGCGTGAGCCACCGCGCCCGGCTTTTTTTTTTTTGTAGAGATGGGGTTTTGTCATGTTGACCAGACCGGTCTTGAACTCCTGACCTCAGGTGATCGGCCTGCCTCAGCCTCCCAAAGTGCTGGAATTACAGGTGTGAGCAACTGTGCCTGGCTATTTATGACTTTTGAATGTGAACAACAAAAAACTTTCATTGGCTGGGCACAGCAGCTCATGCCTGTAATCCCAGCACTTTGGGAGGCCGAGGCAAGTGGATCATTTGAGGTCAGGAGTTTGAAACCAGCCTGGCCAACATGGTGAAACCCTGTCTCTATTAAAAACCTCCCCCTCCCCCCACACACAAACACACATACACAATAGCTAGGTGTGGTGGCAGGCCCCTGTAATCCCAGTTACTTGGGAGGCTGAGGCAGGAGAATCACTTGAACCCGGGAGGCCAAGGTTGCAGTGAGGTGAAATTGTGTCACTGCACTCCAGCCTGGGTGACAGAGCGAGACTCCGTCTCAAAAAAGAAAAAAAAAAATTAATCTGGCCAGTCGTGGTGGCTAACGTCTGTAATCTCAGCACTTTGGGAGGCTGAGTCGGGCAGATCACCTGAGGTCAGGAGTTTGAGACCAGCCTGACCAACATGGCAAAACCTCATCTCTACTAAAAATACAAAAATTAGCTGGCTGTGGTAGCGCATCCTGTAATCCCACCTACTTGGGAGGCTGAGGCAGGAGAATTGCTTGAACCTGGGAGGTGGAGGCTGCAGTGAGCCAAGATCGTGCCACTGCACTCCAGACTGGGTGACAGAGCGAGACTCTGCCTCAAAAATAAATAAATTAATTAATTAATAAAAACTAACATTATTCCCTGTGGAAGGACATACAAGAAACTGATAACTGATTATTTCTGGTGAAGGAAACTCAGTGGACAAGGAGAGAGACTAACTTTTTTTTTTTTTTTTTTTTGAGACGGATTCTCGCTCTGTCACCCAGGCTGGAGTGCAGTGGCGCAATCTCGGCTCACTGCAAGCTCCGCCTCCTGGGTTCACGCCATTCTCCTGCCTCAGCCGCCTGAGTAGCTGGGACTACAGGCGCCTGCCACCACGCCCGGCTAATTTTTTGTATTTTTTAGTAGAGACGGGTTTCACCACGTTAGCCAGGATGGCCTTGATCTCCTGACCTCGTGATCCACCCGCCTCGGCCTCCCAAAGTGCTGGGATTACAAGCGTGAGCCACCGCGCCCGGCCTAACTAACTTTTTACTTTATACATTTTGTACCCTTGGAATTGTACAAGAATACATACATAGGTATTACATGTCCCAAAGAAAGAAAGAAATAAGTAAAAAACAAAATTAAATAAGAAAAATCTGTCTTGGAAGAAGACTAGTAGGAGGGCTCAGACCCTGGGACTCAACTGGACTTAACTCTGGATGAGTAGGAGTTGGTGGCTGGTAGGCTGAACACAGCAAGATTCTTACGGGTGCAGTGCCTGCCTCACAAGGTTGTTGTAAATTTAAATTAGTTAATACATGTTGTCAGGTGTGGTTGCTCACGCCTGTAATCTCAGCACTTGGGGAGGCCAAGGTGGGTGGATTGCTTGAGGTTAGGAGTTCGAGAGCAGCCTGACCAACATGGTGAAACCCTGTCTCTACTAAAAATACAAACAAATAATTAGCCAGGCATGGTGGTGGGCACCTGTAATCCCAGCTACTCAGGAGGCTGAGGCAGGAGAATCTCGTGAACCTGGGAGGCGGAGGTTGCAGTGAGCCGAGATCATGCCATTGCACTCCAGCCTGGGTGACAGAGTAAGACTCCGTCTCAAAAATCAATCAATCAATCAATAAATAAAAATAAATTAGTCAATACATGTAAACTGCTGAGAACAGTGTTTGGCACATAGTAAGCTGAATAAATGCTAGTTATTGTCTTCTTTGTTTACAATAAAAGATTAGTCAAAATGTTCTTGAAATAATACAACTGATTACTAATATCACACCTTAAATAACTAGCCCAAGACTAAACTCATTATATAGATAGATATAGATACACGCACGCACACACACCACCCCATAATATTTCTAATCTTTACAACTAGTAGAAACTTTGAGGACACCAATTCTTCAGGAGGAGTAACCTTCATTCAGCATATAGAATGGTTTGGGGGATAAATAAATGTCAAACATTTTTTACCACTGAGAAACTCAAAACAAAAATCTGAGATAGCAAACACTATTAGATTAATACATTCTCAAATCTTTATTTTGCTCTTTTTAAGATTATTATAACTTTATTAACCTATGAAAAGAGAGATTGGATATTCTATTTGTTATCAGTTCCAAAGGTATCCCTTTTCTTCTCTCATTAAAAAAAATGTACCTGTAAAAACATGCCATAACATGTTAATCCTAAACACTGCATAGGAGCTGCACAGCCATTGAATTTAAAGCAGGAAACCTGTAAAGAGAACAATGTTAATACCTCCTTGTCAGTGAAACTATAGTTTGACAATGGTGGAACAATGGTTTGACATTCAAATTTAATGGAAATAAGCAATAATTTTTTCAGCACCTATTCTGATCAACATTGGTTACATAGGTGGGATTATAAAAGTAGTATAAAAGTCTCGGCCGCGCGCCGGTAGCTCATGCCTGTAATCCCAGCACTTTAGGAGGCTGAGGCGGGCGGATCACAAGGTCAGGAGATCAAGACCATCCTGGCTAACATGGCGAAACCCCGTCTCTACTAAAAATACACAAAAATTAGCCAGGTGTGGTGGTGGGCACCTGTAGTCCCAGCTACTCAGGAGGCTGAGGCAGGAGAATGGCATGAACCTGGGAGGCAGAGCTGGCAGTGAGTGGAGACTGTGCCATGGCACTCCAGCCTGGGTGACAGAGCGAGACTCCATCTAAAAAAAAAAAAAGTCTCTACTCTCAAGGAGTTCACAATTTATTTAATAATAATAATTTTTTATTTTTATTTTTTATGATGGAGTCTTGCTCTGTCACCCAGGCTGGAGTGCAGTGGCATGATTTTGGCTCACTGAAACCTCTGCCTCCTGGGTTCAAGCGATTCTCATGTCTTAGCCTCCCAAGTGGCTGGAATTACAGACACCACCAGGCCTGGCTAATTTTTGTACTTTTAGTAGAGAGGGGGTTTCACCATGTTTTATAACGGCTTGTATAAAACCTTTTGCCAGTTTAGTAGAGACGGGGTTTCACCATGTTTTATAACTGCTTGTATAAAACCTTTTGCCGGTTTAGTAGAGACGGGGTTTTACGCCTGTAATCCAAGCACTTTGGGAGGCCGAGGTGGGCGGATCACGAGGTCAGGAGTTCGAGATCAGCCTGACCAACATGGTGAAACCCCATCTCTACTAAAAATACAAAAATTTGCTGGGCGTGGTGGCACACACCTGTAATCCTAGCTACTTGGGAGGCTGAGGCAGGAGAATTGCTTGAATCTGGGAGGCGGAGGTTACAGCGAGCTGAGATCGTGCCACTGCACTCCAGCCTGGGCAGCAGAGCGAGACTCCATCTCCAAAAAAAAAAAAAAAAAATTAGCTGGGTGTGATGGCACACGCCTGTAATCCCAGCTACTCGGGAGGCTGAGGCAGGAGAATGGCGTGAACCCGGGAGGCGGAACTTGCAGTGAGCCGAGATCGCGCCACTGCACTCCAGCCTGGGGGACAGAGCGAGACTCCATCTCAAAAAAAAAAAAGTTATATTTATGAATGTCATGCTTTAGGAAGAGTAATCTTGATTCAGCATACAGAACGGTTTGGGGAGTAATGAATTGGATGACAGAAAGGTCATCTGGGAAGCTGCTATAATAATATAGACCAGAACTCAATGCAAATGCTGACATGAAAAAGTTGGCCGGACAAGGTGGCTTATGCCTGTAATCCCAGCACTTTGGGAGGCCAAGGTGGGCAGATCACCTGAGGTCAGGAGTTCGAGACCAGACTGTTCAACAGAGCAAAACCTCGTCTCTACTAAAAGTAGAAAACTTAGCCAGGTGTGGTGGTGGGTGCCTGTAATCCCAGCTACTAAGGAGGCTGAGGTAGGAGAATAGCTTGAACCCAAGAGATGGAGGTTGCAGTGAGCCAAGATCATGCCGCTGCACTCCAGCCTGGGTGACAAGAGCGAGCCTCAGTCTCAAAAAAAAAAAAAAAAAAAAAGACAAAGTCAGTGTATCAGAAACAGCAGATACCACTGAGTGTAGAACTGAACCATCAAGAGTTGGACATATGCGGCCGGGTGCGGTGGCTCACGCTTGTAATCCCAGCACTTTGGGAGGCCGAGGCGGGCGGATCACGAGGTCAGGAGATCGAGACCACGGTGAAACCCTGTCTCTACTAAAAAATACAAAAAAAAATTAGCCGGGCGTGGTGGCGGGCGCCTGTAGTCCCAGCTACTCGGAGAGGCTGAGGCAGGAGAATGGCGTGAACCTGGGAGGCGGAGCTTGCAGTGAGCCGAGATTGCGCCACTGCACTCCAGCCTGGGCGACAGAGCGAGACTCCGTCTCAAAAAAAAAAAAAAAAAGAGTTGGACATATGCTTGGATTTGTATATAAAATTGAGTCTTATAAACAGACTATGCCCAAACATATTGATACACATTTCCAAGTCTACTATCATGTTTGTGATTTTATATATTAAAAATACTTTCCTATGTTTCTATACATTTAAACAATAAAATTTCAAAATTCAGAAATTATTTCACTTTAATACAGTATCTAAATCACTACTTTAAAACTTCCTTAGGATTTGTATGTGGTGTAAAATGTACTTTATACTCTGAGAAACCTAATAAACTTGAATGATGTGCTTAGTTATATATGAAAATTGTTTTATAACAAGTGAAAGATTACTACATTTTGACATTATATAATCTCTAAGTACTTGGTAAAGTATTAGATTACAATAAATCAATTTTTTAGTGCTAATTCATGAAATTCTACTAATATAGAGTAAAATGAGCATAAGATAATAATAAAGTATCTTTACTGGAAATCAAGATTGTAAACTAATTTAGAAGTATGATCTTACTTCTGTGAGTATCTTGTGAATGTACTTTAGCCTTTCTTTGGTGGGTAGCAGCAATGTGCATCTTTTAAACAGTAGACCTAAGAAAGTAAAGAGACATAAGAAAAAATGACAACAGTACAATTAAGAATATCAATAGAGCACAGAATAATGTTTCCTGAAAGTCAAGTATGGTGTATCACAGTGGACTATGAGTTGATATGGTTTCTAAGAGAAAGTTTGGGAGGAAGGGTGCAAAACACTTTCCATTTATGGTATTTACCAAGTGACTGATGCTCATCTAAGAGGCCTTGGCATAAAATCTTGCAAAAAATTGTTAAATTGCTACTATAGGACACATGGAAAAATACACAGAGTATAAAAGATACAATAAGACAAAGACACACTAGAGAAATTTTATTTTGTCTTTATTCCATAGAAAACAGATTTCAATATCTCTTGAAATTAACCTCATGTCCACAAAGGAAAATGTTTTAAGAGTTGTTAATCTAAAACATGGAAAGAATGAGAAAACAGATCTTTCTTTTTTTTTTTTTTTTTGAGACAAGGTCTTACTCTGTCACCCAGGCTGAAGTGCAGTGGCCCGCCATCATGGCTCACTGCAGTCTCGATCTTGTGGGCTCCAGTGATCCTCCCACTTCAGCCTCCCAAGTAGCTAGGACCACAGGCGTGTGCCACCAAGCCCAGCTAATTTTATTTTTCCTGATACAGAGTCTCGTTCTGTCACCAGGATGAAGTGCAGTGGCGTGATCTCTGCTCACTGCAACCCCCACCTCCCAGGTTCAAGTGATTCTCCTGCCTCAGCCTCCCGAGTAGCTGGGACTACAAGTGCACACCGCCACGCCCAGCTAATTCATGTATTTTTAGTGATGAGGTTTCACTATGTTGGCCAGGATGGTCTCGATATCTTGACCTCATGATCCACCTGCCTCGGCCTCCCAAAGTTCTGGGATTACAGGTGTGAGCCACCATGCCCGGCCCAAGCCCGGCTAATTTTTAAAAAACATTTTTTTTGTAGAGACAGGGTCTTGCTTTGTTGCCCAGGCTGGTCTCAAATTCCTGGGCTCAAGTAATCCTTCCACCTTGACCTCCCAAAGCACTGGGATTAAATTGCGTTGAGCCGAGAAAACAGGTTGTGTATCCCTCTCTCCAAATAGAAAAATTTAAGTCATAAGTACTTAAAATTTCAGAAGCTAGATTTTTTTTTTTCCCCACAGAAAGTATCCAGTTAGGATGAAATATCCATCTCTTCCAAGATATCCTTTTATGGGACTTGCATGTTAAGAATGTATAGGATTTTGTGTACAGATACTTTAAAAAGAAAAAAAAAAACTCCTCAATTTCTCAGTGAGATGTGTAATTTGAGCTACAGTGACAGGAAGTGTATGATTTGTTTCCTCTAACTTTAAACGCTCTATTTTCCTAAAATGGCCATACATTGTTAACATTCCTATGGGGGCAAATGTCCTAAAACTAAAAATAAGGTATATGGTAGGAAAATACATACCTGAACCTCATGACTTTTTTCAGCTTTCATCTTCTTTGTATTTACTTTTTTACATAAGATTATAATTACTTTATATAATCCTGAAGAATCTATAGGAGTCTAACTTATTTTTAGAAGTTGCTATGTTTGAGTAACACATGAACAGAATTGAGTTTTAAACAAAAACCCTCTTTATTTTTGTATATAAAAAGACATTTTTCATACTTGACAACTAAGGGAAAAGAAAAAAAGACATTTTTCAGTGTTTGGTTTTTACACTGAGTTCTTTCCCTTCATACTTTGGTATCCAGTTTCACAGCATACCATAACTAAGGAATTCCAGGCATTAATTCTTAGAATTCTACTCCTGGGCACAATCGATCCTCCTGCCTCAGCCTCCTGAGTATCTGGGACTACAGGCATGTGTGACTGCATCCAGCCTTATTTTGGTATGCTGATTGCCTAATATAAAACTCCTATTTTTAAGGATTACAACTTACCATAAAACCCAATACTGGCTGTTTTTAAAAAAAAAAAACAAAACCACAGGTGCTCTGCTATACCCTTTAGAGACTAACTTTATTTTTAAAGTTCTTCCCTAAATAGAGTCAGATGTAATGTTCTTTCCACATTGGCCATCTGCTCTGTTTTATATGAAGAAACAAATTAAAATTTATAATTGGCCGAGTACGGTGGCTCACGCCTGTAATCCCAGCACTTTGGGAGACTGAGGAGGGCAGATCACTTGAGGACAGGAGTTCGAGACCAGCCTGGACAACATAGTGAAACCCTGTATCTACTAATACAAAAATTAGCTAGGCATGGTGGTGCACGCCTGTAATCCCAGTTACTGGACATGCTGAGGCACGAGAATCGCTTGAACCCAGGAGGCAGAGGTTGCAGTGAGCCGAGGTTGTGCCATTGCACTCCAGTCTGGGTGACAGAGTGAGACTCTGCCTCAAAAAAAAAAAAGAAAATTATTCTTCAAAGCATAATGTGTGCGTGTGTGTGTGTGTGTCTGTGTGTATATGAATATGAGACAGGGTCTCACTCTGTTGCCAAGGCCGGAGTGCATTTTCACAATCAACTCACTTCAGCCTCGACCTTTGGGGCTCAAGTAAGCCTCCCACCTCAGCCTCCTGAGTAGCAGGGACAACAGGTTTTGTCCTCTAATTTGTTTCCTCTAACTTTAAACGTTCTATTTTCCTAAAATGGCAATACACTGTTAACATTCCTATGAGGGCAAATGTCTTCAAACTAAAAATAAGATATATGTTAGGAAAATATATACCTGAACCTCATGACTTTTTTCAGCTTTCAGCTGGGCCGCCATGCCCAGATAATTTTTTAATTTTTTGTATAAATGGGGATCTCCCTATGTTGCCCAGGCTGGTCTTGAACTCCTGGACTCAAGCGATCCTCCCACCTCAGCTTTCCAAAGTGCTGGGATTACAGGCATGAGACACTGCGCCCGGCCCAAAGCACAGCATTCTGAAAATCTTATTTTAATGTCTGAAAATAAGTCTGGATGCAGTCACACATGCCTCTGTTTCAGATACTCGGGAGGCTGAGGCAGGAGGATCGATTGTGCCCAGGAGTACGGGTCAGCCTGGGCAACACTGCAAGATCCCATCTCAAAATAAAAACAGTGAAAACAATAATAGGTCAGGTAAGAATGACAACATGAGAAAATGGTAAGTATATCAAACATTTACTTAAAGAATTAGTCACAAACCAAGTTTGCATCAAAATTAAATAGAAAGTTGAAATCCTTACATGAATAAAACCATTTTAAAAAGCTATTAAGATCAATACATATTTGTACTTTTTACTGCATTATACATATAATTGTCTTAGTGTTTTTGTTAGTTTAAGCAATTGAGGCTTGATCAGCGAGAAAAATTTCTTTCAGATCAAAACCAAAGTATAAGCTCTACTGTATTACCCAGGTACCACTTCCTCTACAACTAATGATGACTTAAAAATAATTCTTTCTCTTTTTTTTTTTTGAGACGGAGTTTCGCTTTGTCACCTAGGCTGGAGTGCAGTGGCATGACCTCGGCTCACTGCAACCTCCATCTCCTGGGTTCAAGCAATTCTCCTGCCTCAGCCTCCTAAGTAGCTGAGAATAACAGGCATGTGCCACCATGCCCGGCTAATTTTTGTATCTTTAGTAGAGACAGGGTTTCACCATGTTGGCCAGAGTAGTCTTGAGCTCCTGACCTCAGGTGATCTGCCTGCCTCGGCCTCTCAAAGTGCTGAGATTACAGGTGTGAGCCACCGCGGCCGGCCGAAAAATTATATTTATAATGAGAAGTAGGAAAAAGTGGTTTCCATATTCTGTTATAGGCTTTACTAAGCCTAATCATAAATACTGAAACCAACAACACTGTAATCAGATCAGATACTCTTCTTTCATTTGGTCTTATTAAATACACAGGTAATCATCAAATACATTTTGATGTACTTACATATCCACATATTCTTATTATCTTAAATCTAAGCATCCTTGGGCTACTAAAAGGCAGTATTCACTTAACTTACTGTTATGCCTTTATTTAAATCACACCATCTTAATATTTGGTTTTATTGCCATGCTTTGATGAATTATAAAGTGGTTTCATAATTAAATCAATGTTATTAAGTCAAGTCAAAATTAGAATTTTACTTCAGCACTTTCAGGGACAACGAAATCAATGAATGGAGTAAAAGGCATAAATGATTATACAGAATTTGCTTTGATAACGTCAGTTTAATTATAGCTTAGTGACTTAATAGTAAATGTACTTAAAAAACCATAGTTTCTGCTGAGAGGATAAATAATCTTCCATAATAATGCGTTTAAATTTCTATTTTTAAGGACTAGATTATGGTTGAAAGGGAAAAGAGATAAAGAGATAAAACTCACTCAATCCACAGGAAGTGACACAGAAAACACATCAATTTCCTAAACTGATAAGCCACTAGAAGTTAAGCATAGGTGACATTGTATCTATATGAAATCTCAAGAATTGACACTTTACATCAAAATGCATTTTCTCACCTTTAAAGATAACTGGTTAAGGGAGCGTTCTCACACTAAAGAGTAAAAACATCATAGAAACAGGCATATTTTGGAATATATTCCATTTCCTACTGGCCTTACAGAATTGTATGCTAAGTTTCTCTTTTTTTAAATTTTATTTTATTTTATTTTATTATTATACTTTAGGTTTTAGGGTACATGTGCACAATGTGCAGGTTTGTTACATATGTATCCATGTGCCATGTTGGTTTGCTGCACCCATTAACTCGTCATTTAGCATTAGGTATATCTCCTAATGCTGTCCCTCCCCTCTTAATTAAGCACAGTTCTTTACTTGTTGCAATTCTCATTACATAAGTTACCTAGAGATTTGTAGTGCTCCAGTATGGCAGAGTCTTGTCTCCTGTCAGGCAGCTCAAGGTTATGAAAGTCCTGTAGTAAAAGTCTTTTGCTTCCTGATGAGGTTGAGATATAATTAATAATGTGTTGGCTGACTGTTTTGGACACCATGCTTAGCATGCTGATATCCTTCACTACCAAAAGAAATATATATGTGTATGTATCAATGGCTTAAATGCAAGAACATCACTATTAACACAGTCTATTAACTTATAGGTTAACTCAATCATCATCACTATCACCATCATCATCCCATTGGGAAAAAAGTGAAAAATCTTAAAATTGTTTAAAATCCGGTTCTCAATGAATTAGAGACATGTTTGGATTTACCAATCAAGGTACTATGTCATAATTACAGGCATGTTTTCAAGAGTTTAAGTACTGCTGTGTTCAAAGGAAGATTAAAAAAAATTAACTTAGGGCTAGGTGCAGTGACTCACACCTGTAATCCCAGCACTTTGGGAGGCCGAGGCAGGCGGATCACCTGAGGTCAGGAGTCCGAGACCAGACTGACCAACATGGAGAAACTCCATTTCTACCAAAAATACAAAATTAGCCAGGCATGGTGGCACATGCCAGCTACTCGGGAGGCTGAGGCAGGAGAATAGCTTGAACCCGGGAAGTGGAGGTTGTGGTGAGCTGAGATTATGCCATTGCACTCCAGCTTGGGCAACAAGAGCAAAACTCCATCTCAAAAAAAAAAAAATAATAATAATAATTTAAGTATTGTGCTTTCTCATTGTACTCCTGACAATAATGAAACTTTAGAAAATAAACACTTAAACTTAACATGAATGTCATTAACATTTTAGCATGGCCCAAGATGACAAACTAGTTCTTGGGAGAAATTAAAATACTCTAGTGTCTTGTGTAGGCTATTCATAAGTTCCCAAACCTCACCTGACAAATATTTTAAAATTATCTGGAATATTTCCAATGGTAAGGCTTTAAAATTTCCAAATGTTGATATGGGTTGAAAGCCTGAGCCAAGGGTCTTGGAATAACAGCTGTTGTGACGATTACTACGTGTAAGTTTCTGGTTGGGAATCAAAGTGAAATTGGTATTTATTCTGGATGCCATTCTTCTTCTTGTCTCATAAATTTATCCTGGTCAGAAAAACAAAGTACAAGAGACAAGAAAGAAAGGAAATTAAAGCAAGAAAGAGCTTTTTTTTTTTTTTTTTTTTTAAACGAAGAGGCTGATAGTATGATATGCAATAGCTGTTTCTCCATATTTACAAAAGATTTTTGTTTTTTTTTGAGACGGAGTCTTGCTCTGTTGCCCAGGCGGGAGTGCAATGGCGTAATCTCGGCTCACTGCAACCTCCACCTCCTGAGTTCAGTGGTTCTTCTGCCTCAGCCTCCTGAGTAGCTGGGATTACTGTCATGCGCCACCATGCCCAGCTAATTTTGTATTTTTAGTAGAGACGGGGTTTTGCCATGTTGGCCAGGAAGGTCTCGAACTCCTGACCTCAGGTGATCTGCCCTCCTCAGCCTCCCAAAGTGCTGGGATTACAGGCATGAACCACTGAGCCTGGCCCCACTTACTTTATTACAGCTAAAATTTAAATAGTTTTAAAGTCTCTATTTTCATCTCTTTTTTTATTGTTTTGAACAAAAAAAGTCAGTACTCAGTTTTAAAGAAATAGAAAAACATTACTATGAAATTTTAAAGCTACATTAATATATTTTGACTTTTTAAAAGAATATAGGCTGGGTGTGGTGGCTCACGTCTGTAATCCCAACACAAAAAAGTATGTGGCATTACTATTACCAATTATGTGCTGTATAATACTCAAATAAGTAGTGAATTAAAGTCTTTCTTCTTTTCTTTGTTGGGTTTTTTTTTTTTCTTGTCAAGGTCTTGCTCTGTTGCCCAGGCTGGAGTGCAGTGGCATGATGATAGCTCATTGCTCCTGGACTCAAACAATCCTCCTGTCAGCCTCCTGAGTAGCTGGGACTACAGGCACAGAGCCACCATGCCCAGCTAAAGTAAAAAAAAAATTTTGTGGAGGCAGTGTCTGCCTGTGTTGCCCAACCTGGTCTTGAACTCCTGAGCTCAAGTGATCCTCCCACCTCAGCCTCCCAAAATGCTGGGATTATAGGCATGAGCCACTGTGTGTTAATAAGACTAGAATAAATACATGAATAGTAATAATTCTTCCCTCAATTCCACCTTCTGTTAATAATAGCCACTGGCCGAGCGAAGTGACTCATGCCTGTAATCTCAGCACTTTGGGAGGCGGAGGTGGGTGGAACACCTGGGGACAAGAGTTTGAGACCAGCCTGGCCAACATGGTGAAACCCCGTCTCTACTAAAAATACAAAAACTAGGCCGGGCCCAGTGGCTCATGCCTGTAATCCCAGCACTTTCGGAAGCCAAGGCGGGTGGATCACCTGAGGTCAGGAGTTCAAGACCAGCCCGGCCAACATGGTGAAACACCGTCTCTACAAAAAATACAAAAATTAGCCAGGGATGGCAGTGTGCACCTGTAATCCCAGCTACTTGGGAGACTGAGGCAGGAGAATTACTGGAACCTGAGAGGCGGAGGTTGCTGTGAGCCCAGCTAATCTGAAGGCTGAGGCACGAGAATCGCTTGAACCCGGGAGGCGGAGGTTGCAATGAGCTGAGATCATGCCATTGCACTCTAGCCTGGGGCAACACAGTGAGACTTGGTCTCGAAAAACAAACAAACAAAAAATAACAATAATAATAATAGTCACTGATGAATCTCAGAAAGGGCTTACGCAACTTGATTTCAAAGACAAGTATTCTTAAACTCATTAAAATCACTGATTATTTACTTACACTAAATAATTTTTTTTTTAGACAGATTATCGCTCTACTGCCCGGGCTGGAGTGCAGTGGCGTGACGCGATCTCAGCTCACTGCAACCTCCGCCTCCCGGGTTCAAGTGATTCTCATGCCTCAGCCTCCCAAGTAGCTGGGATTACAGGCGTGTGCCACCACGAGTAGCTGGGATTACAGGTGTGTGCTACCATACCCGGCTAATTTCTGTATTTTTAGTAGAGACGGGGTTTCACCATGTTGGTCAGGCTGGTCTGGAACTGCTGACCTCAGGTGAGCCACCAGCCTCGGCCTCCCAAAGTGCTGGGATTACAGGCGAAAGCCACCGCGCCTGCCCATTACACTAAATAATTATTTAAACATGTGTACCACACAGCGACTTTGTGTCACTCTATTGCTCTAATTCAGAAAACAATGTCTTTTGTGTATATATACATATATATACACATATACGCATAATGACAACTCCAATCGGAGGCTCCTTGTTTTTGAACTAACAACTAAGACATTTTCATCAAAGATATATAATTGTATCTGGCCAAAATGCATTTTCTCCTTTCCTACAAATTGCTAAAATAACATTGTTACTTATACATCTTGAAAGGTTATATATCAACTTACATCAATTTAAAATTGGTTACAGTAATAAGTAAATAATCAGTGATTTTACACATTTGAAAACATAACAAAGAAATTTAGTGCTTAGTAAAAAGCACACTCTGAACCTCCTTTGAAACCATACCACAGCGCTTGGGGTCAGTATTTAGTGAACACTTAAATTAGGAGATATTTTTAAATTATCATTAAAATGACACAAATAGGCCGAGCATGGTGGCTCACGCCTTAATCCCAGCACTTTGGGAGCCTGAGGCCGGTGGATCACGAGGTCAGGAAATCGAGACCATCCTGGCTAACACGGTGAAACCCCGTCCCTACTAAAAAAAAAAAAAAAAAAAAAAATTAGCCGGGCATGGTGGCACATGCCTGTAGTCCTAGCTACTCCGGAGACTGAGGCAGGAGAATCGATTGAACCCGGGAGGCGGAGGTTGCAGTGAGCTGACATCGCGCCACTGCACTCCAGCCTGGGTGACAGAGCAAGACTCTGCCTCAAAAAAAAAAAAAAAAAAAAATACACAAATAACAACTTTACACAATACAGCTAAACAAGAAGAAAAAAGTTCATTTACAAACACTTTGGGTTATATAATTTCAGACTTTTACATACATATATTTCTTTTTAACAAAAAAGAGGGATCACTATATATAGTACTTTGTAATCTGCTTTTTTCAATGAATTCTCTTTCCATGCTAATAAATATCCTTCTACAAGTAATCATACTTTAATGGCTGTGTGTCATTCCACCAAGTAAAATAATCTTAATTTGTTTAATCCATAAGGTTGTTTGTAACTAACTTTTCACAGTAGGCGTTTTGTTTGTTTGAGACGGAGTTTCGCACAGTCTCCTGGGCTGGAGTGCAGCGGTGCGATCTCAGCTCACTGCAACCTCCGCCTCCCCGGTTCAAGCGATTCTCCTGCCTCAGCCTCCCGAGTAGCTGCGACTACAGGCGCCCGCCCCCACGCCCAGCTAATTTTTGTATTTTTAGTAGAGACCAGACCGGGTTTCACCGTGTTAGCCAGGCTGGTCTCGATCTCCTGACCTCGTGATCTGCCTGCCTCGGCCTCCCAAAGTGCTGGGATTACAGCCGTGAGCCACCGCGCCGGGCAAACACAGTAGGTGTTTTAAAGCATTTTTATTACAATAACATTTATCTGGCCTTGGCTTCTTCCTGTTTCTCTGAGGAATGTGGAAAGTGGGGCTTGGGCCCGTGGGCTCTTCAAAGACTGTCACCAGGCGGGGACTTCACTGTATCAACTATGAACTATATACATGTTTAAAATAAATATAAATAAAAATTTAAAAATGATAAGCCCAAATTCTTTTAAAACTCAAGTCTCCACTTAAAGTTCCTTATTTTCCTCACTCAGCTGGACGTTTCGCAGGGAAAAAGCAAGCTTTTGTGAAAATTCTAAAGGTATAATCCTAAATTATTTCTGGTTTCCGCTCACCCCTCTAGCGAATAAGAATCACAGCCCCAAATAATAATAATAAAATGATGTTTCATGCCCCCTGTTCTATCCCACTAATTTTGACCGCGCGTGAAAGGTTTTGAGGGTTCAGTTGGATGAACTTCCCCGCCCCCCACACCTTTAAGATAAAAACTACATTCACGGCGATTTCTGTTTTAACATAAAACTCTTGTAAGGGCCCCACCCCATCTGTCGGGCAGCGGCCCCCAAGCATCTCCAAAGCCGCAAACTAGGGAAGCCTAAAGGACAAACTGGTCAACAGGAGAATCAAACGACACGGGGTACATGTTTCCCTCCCTTCAGTCCATGAAAGATGAAATTATCGCAATAAAATACTGGGGGAAAAAAAACTCTTTTACCACAGATTTTGACAGTTTTCCGGCTACAGAGTCACAGGAAAGTGGGAGTTAGTCGTTTTGCCCCACCATCCTCAAATTTCTCAGTGTTTAGAAAAGAAAATATCTCCTCAAGAGCTTCCCGCCAGGAAGCGAGAGGATCACACTCCCGTAGGCTCCGGAGCTGCAGCCCTACCCACCAGGCTCCCCGCGGCCTCTAGAATATTGTAGAATCTTCCCAAGAACCCCCGCGGGAAGGAGGCCCGCCCCCTCATGAATAGCAAGCAGCCTCAGCTCTCGTAGTGCCCGCCTCCCTCATGAATATTGTAAATCTTCCCAGGAGCCCCAGCGGGAAGGAGGCCCCCCCCCCCCCGCGCCCCCGCCCCCTTATGAGTAGCGAGAGAGCCAGCGCCCATGGTGCCCTCCTTCTCATGAATAGCTAACGAGGGCGAGGTTCCCGGAGCCCAAACTCAGGCCTCAGCCACCCTTCGCTCCAAGCTGAAGACAAGAAGCGGCTGGAGCCGTTACGGTGTGGGGGAGGGGAGGGTGTAGCCCAAGATCCTGAATGCGGCGAGCCACGTCTCTGTTCCGCTGCCTTTCCCTTCACCTAGTTTTGAGACAATTTTTGAGTGCTTCCCACCCCCCACTAACCCCAGTAGGGCAAGTTACAAGGGGTTTCATCAAATCTTTTGGTGGAAAAAAACCTCCAGACATTCCTTTTTAAATCTGTCTAGCCGGTGCGGTGGCTCACGCCTGTAATCCCAACACTTTGGGAGGCCGAAGCGGGAGGGTCCCTTGAGTCCAGGAGTTTGAGACCAGCCTGGGCAACATAGGGAGATCCCCCACCCCCAACCCTGCTCCCGGTCTCTAAATAAACACATAAATAATAAATCTGTCTGGAATCAAAGGAAGATGTGTGTCTCCATCCTCTCAAGATGGAATCAAGACAAATCTTTCTAGCTAGGCCCTCCTGGCTAGAAGATTAAATTTTTATTCATTTATTTCTTCATTCATTCTGTAACTATTTATTGAAGCCTGCTTTGGGCCGGGTACAGGAGTAGGCCCTAAAGTTGGAACAGAGAACAAGACAGATACGTTTCCTGCTTTAATGGAGTTTATTAGCCTAATGGGGAAGATAGAATGAACAGACAGAGCATCTACAGATGTTGAGAGCAGTGCCAGTGAGAGCAGCGTGACAGAGGAAATAAGACAGAATGATGGGGGTGTGTGTGTGTTGGCGGAGAGCTACTTTAGGTAGACTGATCCTCAAGGTCCCTTTGATGCGATGATTTGAGAACTAATGGAGGAGAAGGAGCCAGTCAGGAGAAGGGCTGAGGGAAGAGGGAATGAGGGAAAGATTCTCCTACTTTTGCAGATCAATTCTACGTTATACCCAACACAAAATATATAAGGAACTACATAAAGACTGAGTGGAAATTTAGGATTAGTTGGCATGCTGTTATTTTATAGTCACCAATATTCATCCGTTTTGGCTTTGTATCTTTTTTTTTCCTGACCTCAGGTGACCTGTCTACCTTAGCACTGCAAAGTGCTGGGATTACAGGTGTCAGCCACCACTCCCGGCCTTTTTTTTTTTTTTTTTTTTTTTTGATATAGAGTCTTGCTCAGTTGCCCAGGCTGGAGTACAGTGGCACGATCTCGGCTCACTGCAGCCTCTCCCTCCCGGGTTGAAGCGATTCTCCTGTCTCAGCCACCTAGTAGCTGGGACCACAGGTGGGCACCACCATTGTATTTTTAGTAGACATGGGGTTTCGCAATGTTGCCCAGGCTGGTCTTAAACTCCGAGGCTCAAGCGATCTGCCTGCCTCCCAAAGTGTTGGGATTAAAGGTGTGAGCCACTGGGCCCAGCCCTGGCTTTGTATCCTTTTGCAGCCAATTCTTTTTTTTTTTTTTTTTTTTGAGATGTAGTCTGCCTCTGTTTCCCAGGCTGGAGTGCAGTGCTGTGATCTTGGCTCACTGCAACCTCCACCTCCCAGATTCAAGTGATTCTCCTGCCTCAGCCTCCCAAGTAGCTGGGATTACAGGCACCCACCCCCATGCCCAGTTAATTTTTTTGTATTTTTTCGTAGAGATGGGGTTTCACCATGTTGGCCAAGCTGGTCTTGAACTCCTGACCTCAGGTGATCCACCCACCTCAGCCTGCCAAAGTGCTGGGATTACAGGCGTGAGCTACCACGCCCAGCTGCAGACAATTCTTTTTTTTTCCCCTGTCTCCAACATTGATTAGAGGTCCTTGACCAAGTATCATCCCCTTGGCAGTGGGCGAGATGCACATAATGGAAACAAGGATCCTTAGTGGTGAGAATTTAGATTTTACTCAAGTGTCATGGGAAGTGTCATGGGAAGTCCTTGAAGAGTTTTAAGCAGAGAGTGCTATGATCTGATTTACGTCATTAAAAGATTGCTCTAGTTTTTATGTGGAGAATAAATGAGGCTAGGAGTGGAGGGTAAGATCTGTTAGGATGTTGCAGGACTAGAATGGTGGCTCTGAGGGATGGGTTTAAGATATATTTTGGTGGTAGAAGTAACTGAATTTACCTAATGGATTGGATATGAGTGGAAGGAAGGGAAAGGAAGGAGATAGGAATAATTCCCAGGTTTCCGACTTCAGTAAATGGGTAGAAGTTAATCCCATTTACTGAGATACGCAAGTGAGGAGTTTTTCTAGTGGAGTTTTGTCTTTTCTTTTCTTTCTTTCTTTTTTTTTTTTTTTTTGATGGAGTTTCGCTCATATTGCCCAGGCTGGAGTGCAATGGCGCGATCTTGGCTCACTGCAACTTCTGCCTCCCAGGTTCAAGTGATTCTCCTGCCTCAGCCTCTCCAGTAGCTGGGATTACAGGCATGCACTACCATGCCTGGCTAATTTTGTATTTTTAGTAGAGACGGGGTTTCTCCATGTTGGTCAGGCTGGTCTCGAACTCCCGACCTCAGGTGATCTGCCCGCCTCTGCCTCCCGAAGTGCTAGGATGACAGGCATGAGCCACCGTGCCCAGCCTTATGTTTGTTTTTCTTTTCAGAACAAGGTCTCACTCTGTTGCCCAGGCTGGAGTACAATGGTGGGATCATAGGTTATGGTAACCTCAAACTCCTGGCCTCTAGCAATCCTCTTACCTCAGTGAAGTGCTGAGATTACAGGCGTGAGCTACCTCGCCTGGCCAACTAGTGGAGAATTAAGAGAATTCTAGTGGATAATTAATTTTACAAGTGGTACATTTGAGATTTCTCTGAGGCATCCAAGTGAAGATGTCATGTTAAGGAGGCAGTTGAATTTAAAAATCAGAGTGCTTTTGGAGGAAAATGTCTGGGCTGGAGATATACATTTAAGGATTAGAGGAATATAATTGTAAGCATTAGAGGAATATCAACAGTCAGACATTGGGAAAAGGAGGGCAAGATCTCAAATGAGATTGAAAAGGATTATCTAGCAAAGTAAACTGGAGAAAACCAGGAGAGTCTGGGGTCACAGAATCCTGAAGCATGGGTGCTTCAAGAATGTGGAGTAGCCCTCTGTGACAAGTGCCACCCAGTTGAGCAAGGTGTCTGTTACATGAGCATTGAAGGTGTCTGCTGGATTTGGCAATCCAATTTAGGTACAAGCACTGCAGGTCCACCTTGTCATTTCCTATTTCAATAACCCATAGTAACTTTGCCTTGCCAACCACCTCAAACTCAAATCTCTCTGCTATTTCATCAGTGTCCTCTATGATCTATTGATCACCTGTTCATTCATCCATTTGTTACATTCAATCCACGCCTATTTTCTGCCAGGCCCAGTGGTAGCTCAGGATAAATACAGTTTTGGCCGTCCAATGGCTCATGCTCAGAGCACCCAACTTGAATAAAATGTAATCCCTTCCTTCCCAAACCTGCTACTCCAGCAGGGGTGGAGGAGGTACCTCCTCCTTAGCAGATTTATCCTACCTCTTTGTGCTAAAACTCCCATTAAAAATTATTTCCCTCCTTTTTAAATCTCCCTCCGGGTTCCACTTTAAGATTCACACCCTGCATCAATAAGTATGTCTTCTCACCTAATGATGCTGTAAACCCCTTGAGATGCCTTATATCTCTTTTGTATTCTTCATATAGAAAAGAATGCCAGGTACAGAGATGGATCTACCGTGAGGCTATGGAAACTTAAACATCAGGGTCCCCTGCTTACTCGGGCCCTTCTAAGTCTTTTTTTTTTCTTTTGAGACAGAGTCTCGCTCTGTCACCCAGGCTGGAGTGCAGTGGCACGATCTTGGCTCACTGCAACCTCCGTCTCCTAGGTTCAAGCGATTCTCCTGCCTCAGCCTCCCAAGTAGCTGGGACTGCGGGCGCCTGCCACCACGCCCAGCTGATTTTTGTATTTTTAGTAGAGACGGGGTTTCACCATATTGACCAGGCTGGTCTCGAACTCCCGACCTCAGGTGATCTGCCCGCCTCGGCCTCCCAAAGTGCTGGGATTACAGGCGTGAGCCACTGCGCCCGGCTTTTTCTTTTTCTTTTTTTTTTTAAGTCTCGCTCTGTCTCCCAAGCTTGAGTGAGTACAGTGGTGCAATCTCGGCTCACTGCAACTTCCACCTCCTGGGCTCAGACGATTTTCCCTCCTCAGCTTCCCAAGTACCTGGGATTACAGGCATGCACCACTATGCCCAGCTAAGTTTTGTATTTTTATTTTTTATTTTTATTTTTGAGAGGGAGTCTCACTCTGTCGCCCAGGCTGGAGTGCAGTGGCACAATCTCAGCTGACTGCAACCTCTGCCTCCCAGATTCAAGCAATTCTCCTGCCTCAGCCTCCCAAGTAGCTGGGATTACAGGCACCCACAACCACGCCTGGCTAATTTTTGTATTTTTAGTAGAGATGGGGTTTCACCACGCTGGCCAGGCTGGTCTTGAACTCCTGACCTCAGGTGATTCGCCTGCCTCGGCCTCCCAAAGTGCTGGGATTACAGGCATGAGCCACCATGACCAGCCTAAGTTTTGTATTTTTAGTAGAAACGAGGTTTCACCATGTTGGCCAGGCTGGTCTTGAACTCTTGACCTCAGGTTATCTGCCCGCCTCGGCCTCCCAAAGTGCTGGGATTACAGGCATGAGCCACCACGCCTGGCCTCTGAGCCACTGTGCCCAGCCCTGTAATTTTGTATTCATAAACAGCAGATGAAGATTGAAGAAATATTTGCTGATGGGCTCAGAATTAGCTAACTTCACATATTTGTTGATTTATTAAGCTTGTTTTATTAACAGGGATTTATGTGAGGGCTTTACTTACTGATCATATCATTCCCTTGCCCCAAAGCTTTCAATGCCTCTGATTAAATATAAGCTTGTTCTTCAATGCCTGCCTCGATGTGGCTGCATTTTTAGGTCTCCAGCCTATCTCCTTAAACTGAAGCCCCCATTATCACCCATTCCATCTCTCCACCATCTGTGAGCTAACAGGCTGCGTTCGTTTCCTAGGGCTGTTTTACAGTACCACAGGCTGGGCACCTTCAACAACAGAATGTTACTATCTCACAGTACTGGAAGCCATGAGTCCAAGATCAAAGTGTCAGCAGGGTGGGTCCCTTCTGAGGCTGTGCAGGAAGGCTTTGTTCCAGGCCTGTTTCTTGGCATGTGGGTGGCCGTTTTCTCCCTGTGAATCTTGGTTAAGGGTGATTCTGGTGAGGGCTCAGAAGAGGAGAGCTAGACAGAATGTCGGTAGCATATGGAGGGGGTCGGGCATGGTGTCTCATGCCTGGAATCTTAGCACTTTGGGAGGCCGAGATGGGAGGACTGCTTGAGGATGAGAGTTCAAGACCAACCTGGCCAATATAGGGAGACCCAGTCTCTTAAAAAAAATAAAAATATAGAAGGGAAAAGTCATTCAGATGAAGTCTCAGAAGGCAATGAAGAACATGCTATTGGAAACTGGAGGAAAGGTGACGCTTGTCGTAAAGTGACAAAGAACTTGGCCGCATTGTGCTCCTAGTGTTTTCTGGAAGGCAGAACTTGCCAGTGATGAACCTGAAATTTGGCAGAAGAAATATCTAAGCAAAGTATTGAAGGAGCAGCTTCATTCTCTTGAATGTTTCTAGGAAAATGAAAGAAAAGAGGAATCATTTAGAGACAGAACTTATAATCAAAAGGGAAGCAGAACTTAAAAATTTGGGAAATTTTTAGCCCTCTCAGCCTGTCCATATGAAACAGATAAGAAAGTGTGTTTGGGAGAGAACACGAGGGTGTGGGTCAGGAGGCCTGCACGGATCAGGGCTGTGCTCCTCACCAGGACAATGGAAGAGCGACCCTGAAGGCATTGTGTAGGTCACTCAGGCTGCACTCTCATCACAGGCCCATGGTGCCAAGGCACTGACGGCAGTACGGTTTCCAAGGAAGGCCCTGGGGCACCCTGAGGACCTTGGGGCTTGCTGCCCAGCACTCCCTGAAGTCACTGGTCCCCACATTCTGGTGTGGCACTCCTTGACTGCTCCAAGTGTTGCTTAATGGGCTGCTGCCCAGGGGGGACGTGATGTCACCGCTCCAGAGGACACAGGCAGAAAACCCTTCGGCAGCATCCACGTGGTGCTAATTCTGCAGATGTACAGATTTTGCTTTTCCCTTATAGAAATGGTGGAGTCAATGAAGAAATTAGCAGGGATGGATGTGGAGCTGACAGCTGAAGAAAGAAACCTCCTGTTACATATAAGAATGTGATTGGAGCTACAAGAGCCTCCTGGAGAATAATCAGCAGCCTTGAACAGAAAGAAGGAAACAAGGGCAGAGAAGACAAGCTAAAAATGATTCGGAAATACTGGCAAATGGTGAGACTGTTATACAACAGTCCCCCCTTATCCGCAGTTTGAGTTACCAGTGGTACAGTACAATAAGATATTTTGAGAGAAAGAGACTACGTTCATATAACTTCTGTTAGAGTATGTTATAATTGTTGTGTTATGAATCTTTTACTCTGCCTAGTTTATAAATTAATCTTTACCATGAATATATATGTATAGAACAAAACATAGTATATGTAAGGTTTGGTATTATCCATGGTTTCAGCGTATCCACTGGGGCGTCTCAGAATGGATCCCTCTCAGATAAAAGGGAACTACTGTATTTTCGAGAAAAATGATGAGTGTTTTGGGTTAAATTTGTCCCATTCTTCTTTTTATTGAAGTCAGGTTTTTTTAATCCAATGTCATAGTTTTTAATCTTTGGGTTTTATACAACAGAAATTATCTGGGGGAAGGGGGTTGTTGTTAACTGAATATGTCCTAATTTTTGCCTTCTATCTTCATGGTTTTAGAAAATGTCTCTGAAAAGGGAGGCTTGTTTCTTTTGAGTGTCTGGCTTAGTTCTCAGGGTTGTATCTGTCAGTAATTTGGCCATAGTCATTGGCATTTGAGGTCACAGCCTAGTGCCCACTTGATTGTATATGTAGTACACATTTTATATCTTGGTAGACTTTTATCTTTTGCTCTCGTGGATTAGGCTACAGAATATTTCAGGGCAGAGGCAAATAACTTTTTCTCCTGGAAGCTGCAGCAGTGGGCAAAAAAAGTGAGACCCTGTCCCTAAAAATAAAGTTGTAAGCTGGGATCGATGTTACCATTACCATGAAATATGTTGAGTCAAAGCATTTCGATGACCAATAGACAAGTTTTGTGTCCCAGAGGAATGAGGAAGTGAGAAAGTTGAAAGTGCTGAAGAAAGAAGTCCATGAGCTACACTGTGGGACTTGGGCTAGCTAGGAAAGGGAAGCAGGAAGCAAAGACAGCAACTGATACATTGGGAGAAGATGTGAAAAGTTCGAGTCTGGATGTCTTAGATGAGGTCCAGGCATAAAAAAAGAAAGAGAAAGAAAAGAAAGAGAAAGAAAGAGAGAGAAAGAAAGAAAGGGAGAAAGAGTGTAGATGTCTTGATGAGTCCCTAAGTAGAAACAAGAAGAGAAAAGGAACGAAAAGAGGAAGCCATGGCCAAGAGTGGAGCATTACGGTGTAAGACTTCTAGTATGGAGCAGCACAGTTAGCTGTATGGATAACTGCAAGTGTTGGAGTAGAAAGCAAAGAACTCTGTTGAATGGAACGTGGCCACACCATACCTTGGTGTGATCTCAGGTATTGGATAGCTTGGCTGTAGATATCAGTGAATGTGGGATAAGGACCTAGAGATCTATTGATGACAGAAACTGAGAAATGGAATATAGAATATTGGCTTGTGAGGAGGAAGGATTTGGAGTAACAGGAGAGCAGTCATTGAGTATGTGAGGAGCTAGGAGAACATGGAAGCCTTTTGTCTCCTACAGCAGTCTCTATTTGAAAAGTCATCAGGAAGATAGTTTATTCAGAAAATTGTTTTGCTTAGCTAAGATAAGAATGCTATTATGGAAGAAAGAGTGAGAGAATGTTTTACAGTGGAAAGGAGGTTCCAGGGGCATGAGAGGAACCTAGAAAGGTTCAACGGTAGTGCCATGAGTTCATAGAAAATAGGAAGCAAGCGGCCGGGCATGGTGGCTCATGCCTGTAATCCTAGCACTTTGGGAGGCTGAGGCGGGCGGATCACAAGGTCAGGAGATCAAGGCCATCTTGGCTAACACGGCGAAACCCCGTCTCTACTAAAAATACAAAAAAATAATTAGCCAGGCATGGTGGTGGCTGCCTGTAGTCCCAGCTACTCAGGAGGCTGAGGCAGGAGAATGGTGTGAACCTGGGAGTCAGAGGTTGCAGTGAGCTGAGATTGCACCGTTGCACTCCAGCCTGAGGGACAAAGCAAGACTCCATCTCAAAAAAAGAAAACAAATAGGGAGCAAGCTGGGTATGTGTGTTTAGAGGTGCTGTACATTTTCAACATTATAAATGAATAGAGATAAGTGGCAATAGTTACTTTGGTCCACAGATTTTTGGTATCTTAACTAGTTTTGGATCTCTTCCACTAAAGGGATTGCCTGTTGAACGTTGTTAGGAATTTAAGTACTGAAGGCAAACTGCCTGGATTTGAATTTTGTTCTGTCCCTTGCACCCTGCCTGGCTTCAAATCCTAGCTCTGCTTATTAAGTTCTTTTAAGGGGATGATCTTTGAGCAAATGTCTTAGCTTCTGTTTTCCCAAGTAAATGGACACAATAGTTGCTACCTTGTGAAAGATTCATGTAATTAACCAGCATTTACCAAGTAGCATCAGTGTTTAGTTTCAGTCATTGGTGATTCTGCAGCTGGACTGTGAGTGGGTGTTGGGGTGGGGGGTGGTGTGTGTGTGTGTAGCACTTAATTGCGTGGAGAAAGGAAAAGATACTTTTGATAACTGACAGGCAGCTTTTCTCTGCTTTTGTGTCAAAAGGGAAGAAGGGAGTTTGGAGAGGGAAACGAATTCTCTGTAACACTCAGCTCTCTTCCACAAAAACAGAGGTACATAGAATGTGTAATAATTTACAGAATTTCTAGACTTCAACGATCTGATTTTTTAAAATTTACTTTTATTTTTTCAGGTTGAGACTGAGCTAAAGTTAATCTGTGGCGACGTTCTGGATGTACTGGACAAACATCTCATTCCAGCAGCTACCACTGGCAAGTACAAGGTTTTCTATTATGAAATGTAGGTTCTATACTAACAATTAACAAGTGTACTTCAATAAATTTAAACATTCTCAGGAATAATTGGCTTTGTTTCTTTTTTTCTTAGACATTTCATATTATTTTCCTTATTAAATATAACCAAAAATCCCACAGAAATTAACTGAGGAGCCTCTAAATATCAACAAAATTATCACTTGATAGACTAGAATTAAACAAGCAAATGATTCTAAGAAATGGCACAAGTGTATTAATCATAAAATAAAATTTCTACATGAAACATTCAGCCATTCTAGACCATTTCTGTCTGTGCACACTCATCTTTTCCTGTGTTTTGCAAAGCCCAGCTAGAGCAAGCAAGTTCTTCCCAATGGGTTTTTCCCATCTCTGGTTGCTTGGCTGGCTGGGCTTCCCCTACAAACCCCCTTCCTTTCCCCTAGGCAGGGCCCGGTGTCCCCATCCTGCGGAGTTGAGCTCATGAGGGCATCTGACCAGGAGTAGCTATTCCTGGTGCTATTGTCATTGTCCTGTTTGATGTGTGAACATGACTGCTGGCTCTACAGAGATTTGGCAGGTAGCAAGGAGGTTTCTTTTCAAATCTTCCTTTGGAAGTCAGACTTGGTGAGGATCTTATGCCCACTTTTTCCTAGCTCTGTGGTGTCAGGCAAAGTCTCAGTTTCTGCAAATTGGGGTTAAGAATTCATACCTCACAGCAGTCTTTTGATAAATAAATAAGATCTTAAGTGTCAATTATTCCACTAGAAAGTGCACAATTACTTTGGTCTTCATCCTGGAGGTCCACTGACAAGCCTCATGCAAACCTGTGGCCCTGTTGATAAAGTGTTTTTTTGTTTGTTTGTTTTTTGAGACGGAGTCTCGCTCTGTCACCCAGGCTGGAGTGCAGTGGCGCAATCTCGGCTCACTGCAAGCTCCGCCTCCCGGGTTCATGCCATTCTCCTGCCTCAGCCTCTCCGAGTAGCTGGGACTACAGGCGCCCGCCACCACGCCCGGCTAATATTTTTGTATTTTTAGTAGAGACGGGGTTTCACCGTGGTCTCGATCTCCTGACCTCGTGATCCGCCCGCCTCGGCCTCCCAAAGTGCTGGGATTACAAGCGTGAGCCACCGCGCCCGGCCTTCTTAATTTTTTTTTAAGAGATAAAGTCTCACTCTGTCACCCAGGCTGGAGTGCAGTGGTGCAATCATGGCTCACTGCTTCCTGGAACTCATGGGCTCCAGCAATCCTCCTGCCTCAGCCTCCTGACTAGGTGGGACTATAGGCACACGCCACCGTGCCTGGCTAATTTCTCTGACTTTTCTCTAGAGACAGGGTCCACCCATGTTTCCCAGGCTGGTCTCAGACTTCTAGACTCAAGTGAACCTGAACCTCCCGCCTCGACCTCTCAAATTGCTGGGATTACAGGTGTGAGCCACCACACCCGGCCTTAATTTCTTATGTGCCATGCTACTACAAAACATCATTATTAGGGGCAGCAGGATGGAAGGTGTAGGAGGACGCTGTAGTGCCTTTACAATATTTCTTTTTTTTTTTTTTTTTGAGACAGAGTCTCGCTCTGTCGCCCAGGCTGGAGTGCAGTGGCGCAATCTCGGCTCACTGCAAGCTCCACCTCCCGGGTTCACGCCATTCTCCTGCCTCAGCCTCTCTGAGTAGCTGGGACTACAGGCGCCCACCACCACGCCCGGCTAATTTTTTGTATTTTTAGTAGAGACGGGGTTTCACCGTGGTCTCGATCTCTTGACCTCGTGATCCGCCCGCCTCAGCCTCCCAAAGTGCTGGGATTACAAGCGTGAGCCACCGCGCCCGGCACACCCGGCTAATTTTTTGTATTTTTAGTAGAGACGGGGTTTCACCGTGGTCTCGATCTCCTGACCTCGTGATCCGCCCGCCTCGGCCTCCCAAAGTGCTGGGATTACAAGCGTGAGCCACCGCGCCCGGCACACCCGGCTAATTTTTTGTATTTTTATTGAGCTTCACCGTGGTCTCGATCTCTTGACTCGTGATCGCCGCCTCAGCCTCCAAGTGCTGGATTACAGCGTAGCCACCGCGCCCGCACACCCGGCTAATTTTTGTATTTTTAGTAGAGACGGGGTTTCACCGTGGTCTCGATCTCCTGACCTCGTGATCCACCCGCCTCGGCCTCCCAAAGTGCTGGGATTACAAGCATGAGCCACCACGCCCGGCCTGCCTTTACAATATTTCTGTATATCTAAAATCATTTCAACAGGAAACATTTATTTCAAAACGTGAAGGTGGTTCTCCTTCCATGAATTTAAAGTACAAAGGCAGGCTCATGGTGTCGTCAAAACCTTCACGTTTTGAAATAAATGTTTCCTGTTGAAATGATTTTAATATACAGAAATATTGTAAAGGCACTACAGCGTCGTCCTGCACCTTCCATCCAACTTCCCCTCATAATGACGGTTTATTTTTATTTTATTTTATTTATTTTTTTATTTATTTATTTTTGCACACAAAACAAACATTTTCTAAAAGTACATACTAACAAAAAGATGCATATCAAACATATTAGGAAGGTTGCACATGGGAAGACGGGGAATAGAAATGGGGGGTGGGAATTAAAGAAAATAAATGAGAGAGGGACTTTGTATGGATCAATGATAATAACTCAATCCTCTATTTGACAAAGAAGAAGGAGAAGGAAGAGGAAGAAAAAGAAAGTGGGATAAAGGATCAGAAAGGGAGGAAAATAGAAAAAATTAGAGTATGACTCCAGGGTAGACCTGTTTTGTTGTCGCTTGGTTCGTTGGTTGGTTTGACAGTTGTTTTTTCATATGTTTCGCCATGTTGGCCAGGCTGGTCTCGAGCTCCTAGCCTCAAGTGATCAACCCGCCTGAGCCTCCCAGAGTACTGGGACCACAGGCGTGAGCCACCACTCCAGCCCCCACATTGCTTCTGGCTCTGTGGTAGACCTCCCAGACGGGCAGCCGGGCAGAGGCGCTCCCCACATCCCAGACGGGGCGGCCAGGCAGAGGTGCTCCTCACTTCCCAGACGGGGCGGCCGGGCAGAGGCTCCTCACTTCCTAGACGGGGCGGCCGGGCAGAGGGCGCGGGCAGAGGCGCTCCTCACTTCCCAGACGGGGCGGCCGGGCAGAGGCGCTCCTCACTTCCCAGACGGGGCGGCCGGGCCGAGGCGCTCCTCACTTCCCAGACGGGGCGGCCGGGCAGAGGCGCTCCTCACTTCCCAGACGGGGCGGCCGGGCAGAGGCGCTCCTCACTTCCCAGACGGGGCGGCCGGGCAGAGGCGCTCCTCACTTCTTCACAGACGGGGCGGCCGGGCAGAGACGCTCCTCACTTCCCAGATGGGGTGGCGGCCGGGCAGAGGCGCTCACTTCCCAGACGGGGCGGCCGGGCAGAGGTGCTCCTCACTTCCCAGACGGGGCGGCCGGGCAGAGGCGCTCCTCACTTCCCAGACGGGGCGGCCGGGCAGAGATGCTCCTCACTTCCAGACGGGGGCGGGCAGGCGCCCCCCCGCGGCAGAGGCGCTCCTCACTCCCAGACGGGGCCGGCAGAGGCGCTCCTCACTCCAGAGGGGCGGCCGGCAGAGGCTCCTCACTTCCCAGACGGGGGGCCGGGCAGAGGCGCTCCTCACTTCTTCCCAGAGGGGCGGCTGGGCAGAGAGCTCCTCCTTCCAGACGGGGGCGGCGGGCAGAGGCGCTCCTCACTCCAGAGGGGGGCCGGGCAGAGGCGCCCTCACATCCCAGAAGGGGCGGCCGGGCAGAGGCGCTCCTCACTTCCCAGACGGGGCGGCCGGGCAGAGGCGCCCCTCACATCCCAGAAGGGGGGCCGGGCAGAGGCGCCCCTCACTTCCCAGATGGGGCGGCTGCGCAGAGGCGCTCCTCACTTCCAGACGGAGCGGCCGGCAGAGGCGCTCCTCACTTCTTCACAGACGGGGCGGCCGGGCATAGACGCTCCTCACTTCCTAGATGGGGTGGCGGCCGGGCAGAGGGGCTCTTCACTTCCAAGACGGGGCGGCCGGGCAGAGGTGCTCCTCACTTCCCAGACGGGGCGGCCGGGCAGAGGCGCTCCTCACTTCTTCCCAGATGGGGCGGCCGGGCAGAGATGCTCCTCACTTCCTAGACGGGGTGGCGGCGGGCAGAGGCGCTCCTCACTTCCCAGACGGGGCGGCCGGGCAGAGGCGCTCCTCACATCCCAGACGATGGGTGGCCGGGCAGAGGCGCTCCTCACTTCTTCCCAGGGAGTTTACTGCAGCGGGGGCCACAGAGGGAGGGAGGGAGGGAGGGAAGGAGGGAAGGAGGGACGGAAGGAAGGAAGGGAGGAGGGAGGGAGGGAGGGAGGGAGGGGAAGGAAGCCCTAATGATGTTTTGTAGTAGCATGGCACATAAGAAATTAGGCCGGGTGTGGTGGCTCAACCTGTAATCCCAGCAATTTGAGAGGTCGAGGCGGGAGGTTCAGGTTCACTTGAGTCTAGAAGTCTGAGACCAGCCTGGGAAACATGGGTGGACCCTGTCTCTAGAGAAAAGTCAAAGAAATTAGCCAGGCACGGTGGCGTGTGCCTATAGTCCCACCTAGTCAGGAGGCTGAGGCAGGAGGATTGCTGGAGCCCATGAGTTCCAGGAAGCAGTGAGCCATGATTGCACCACCGCACTCCAGCCTGGGTGACAGAGTGAGACTTTATCTCTTAAAAAAATTGAGAAATGTAACATGAGTACAATCCTATTAACTAAATATAAGGCCCTGAGGTGGGAGTGCACTGCTCCTCGTCCCTGCTGCGAAGGAGGTGTCCTGGTCGGAATCAGTGCTGGGTGCACTGCAGGGCCCGGAAGTCCATGCCCACTTGTTCAGTTTGGCGAAAGCCAATCTCACTCCGTCGGCAGAGTGTTCAGCCTGCCAGCAGGTGGCCAGCTGGTCCTCCTGGGATATGGCACGGACCCTGCAGCTCTGTTGGAAATCATAATGGAGAAACCAAGGGTCCCCTACATCCAGGTCCGTCGGGAGACAGGGCATGGAGTTCCACCGCAGCAGTCTCCAGGAACCCTGAGGTCCTCCCTGAGCCAGGGCCGGGCTGAGCACACACTGAGTGCCCACAGGGTAGGTGTCTTCCCAGACAGCCCCACCAGGACGGGGTGTGGAAGAACGAGGTGCCCTTGGCAGGGAAGCTGACCAAATGGGCTGCTGGAACTGGGCTGGTGGGCCTGGAGGGGCCTGCCTGTCCCCTTGCAGAGGGTCTTGCCACCACGTGAAGCTGGCACAGGCCTGGGTGCCGAGGACCCTTGCTCGGCTTTGGCTGAAAGGAAAACAGACGTGGTCAGCGTCTCCAGGGAGCCCATGCAGGCCTTTCCGGGCTGGGCCCCACCTGCCTGCATCTCTGTAGTCCTCGGGGTCTCTCTGTGGCCCCCGTGGCCTGACACTGAGGACAAGCCTGTAGTCTGCTGATCCCAGAGGGGGGGGTGTGTGCTGCCTGGCGTGGGGAAGCTGTCGTGGCATGGCGGGTGGCTCCTGGACTGCCCCAGGGTTGGGACTGGCTGTGGGTTTCCTGCCACACACATTCGTCCCAGGGCTGTTGGGCCTGAGATACAGCCCCCAGTCAGAACTCAGATGGGAGGGTCCTTGGATGTCACCAGCCCCTTGCCACCTCACATGGGGACCCGTCTCTGCAGTGGGTTTTTGGGCCCGGACGTGGGTCACCCTCTGCCCTCCTGGGCTGCCCAGTCCATGCCAGGACTGACTGTTCCCACATCGGGCTGAATTCTTGGCTCTGGCTCTGGGCCCGGGGTCCCGCCTGTGCCCTCTCCTGAATGCTCTGGGGGTCAGGGACCCCCATTCCCTTGTCTCCCTGGCTTAAGGCTTGTTGTCCTGGCAACCTTGGTGGAGCGTGCAGGAGTGAGGGGCCTCTGCTGCTCTCTGAGGCTGTGGGTGCTTGCAGGGAGAGGCAGGGTCTCCCACAAATGGGTCTGGCTCCTCTAGTAACTTTGAGGGCCCTGTGAGGGGGAGAGCGTGGAAAGTGGGGGGGCTTGAGGGAGGGTCTTGCTCACATCCCCCTCCTGCGTGCACAACACGTCCAGTACACAGGCACTGAGCGCCTGCCCTGAGGACCGGTGGGCCTCCTGACTTTCTTAGAGTCCAGGAGGAAGAGGAGGAAGAAAAGGTGAAGAGGAAGGCCCAGGTAGTAGGATTGTGGGTCCCAGCACTCCCCCACTATTGACTGCCCCAGAGGGTGACATGGGAGGGGACACGGCACTGGAGCCCACCTGGGGGTGGCAGGTCCGCTTGCTTCCTCCTCGTTTGTTCACAGAGGCCCTGAGGTGCTTGAGCACCGTGTCATCATCCCTGGCCCAGTGATGGCAGAACTGGCTCGCGATGCATGCGCACAGCCGGAACTGGTCTCCTTGAGGCCTCTAGGGACAGGGTGCACATCAGGCAGAAGAGTTCCCTGGCAGGGGGCCAGCCCATACCCCGTGGCCACTTCAGCCTCTCACTGGGTGGTGCTGGATCCCTTTTGTGGCCACCCCAGGGGTCCAGATGTGCACAGGAGGCTGTGACTGGGGGGCGACCTGGGCAGGGAAGTGCCCGCCACACTCCTGACTTTCATCTGGGTCATGTGGGGGATGGGCTCGCTGTCACAGTGCCCTTCCGGCCCACCTGGCCAGACCTCCTCTGAGCCAGACAGGGGACCGTGAGGACAGTGTGAGGAAGCTGCCCTTGGGCCAGTCAGGGTCTGACCCCGGGGCTCCCCAGGCCCCATTAGGCACACGTAGACTTACTCTTCTGCACCTCAAATGCAATGGTGGTCATGTGCATCAGTGCTTCTTTTCCTTGTAGCAGGTAACGTCCCACAGGCGCAGGGTCAGCCCGAGAGAGATCTGTGGAGACAGCAGGCGTGGGAGAACCTGGCCCTTCCAGGTTGGGGCTGCTGGCTCGAGCTGTGCCCATTGGGGTTTCAGTCCCCAGAGTCAGTGGCCTTCCCATGAGCGTCGCCTGGGCCTCCAGGATGCTGGTCAGGCAAGGTCTTGCAGCTCCTCATGGGGGCACTCATATGAGTGGAGATGTGGCTCCTGGAGAGAGGGGCTTGCCCAGCGCTTGAGGCTTCCCTGAGCCCTCTCAAGTCGGGTCCTGGCCCAGTCTGCCCATGAGGCTGGGCCTGAGCCCAGCCACTGCCCTGGGATGACCCTCTTGGGCAGAGGGTTTTGCTTGCGTGTCCTTCGGGGACCGCCTGAGCCTCCTGTGCGCTGGGGGTGAGCCAGACTGCCGGACTGAGGAAGCAGGGCACTGCAGGGCAACGAGGGTCCCTGAGCCAGGGTCTCCCTATGCCGCTTACCTTCATTAACGTCCGGAGAAGCCAGCCTAACGAGAGATGCTGCCCGCATAGACCAGCGTCTATGTCCTGGTCCTGATGGGAGCAACAGAGGTGCTCAGGCCACTGGGCTGCCCTAAAAACCTCCTCTTCCAGGGCCTCTGAAGAACCTATGCCTAGTGCAGAACACTGGGCAGTGTCCAGGGCTCCCCGCGACACCGTCCCCTTCCCACACTCTCGGTGGACACACTGCCCTTTGCCCTGCTCTGCGGGAGCTGGGGCCCATCCCTGTGCCTCTGTCTCCTCCAGGGCAGGAAAGGAAACCAACTCCAGCCCATGGAGAACCGGCATCCCAGGTCAGGCCCTGGCTGGGACTCAGCCAGTCACCAGCCCCACGAGGGCTCCAGCCCCCTGCTCCTCCAGCCCATGGGATGCAGGGCCTCTGGGGAAGAGCCGAGGGACCATAAACTCACCAGATGCCACATGGTCTTGGGTTGTGACGTGGGGTACACATGCTCCTGATGGTCTTGGAGCCCTGGACTGTCCCGCCATTTGGGCTGTGGAATCCTGAGACCCCCAGCCTCATGAAATCAGAGCCTTCCCCCAAGATGTGAGCCATCAGCTGCAAGAGCTGGGCAGCTTGAGAGGCCCCAACCGAAGGCCTCCCACCCTCCCATCTGGTGACCCCACCTTTCGGCCTTTACCCTGGGGAGGTGGGCGGGAACATCCCCTGGAGCTGGCTGGAGGTTCCCCTGGAGGCTCCTGGGCCAGGGTGCAGAAGGGGCAAGCCTGACTTTGAGGCCACAACAGGGAGCCAGAACAGTGTGGGTACTGGGCTTCCTGGTCATCTCCTGGAAGTGGGGTCGGGCCAGGGGACACGGGATGGCGAGATGCTGCCACCTGGGCTTGGTCGGCCCATTCGTGCGCCCAAGGCAGGGAGCCCCGGCAGCTGGAGGGCAGGAGGCTCTCAGGGAGGGGAGAGTCAGCTGCACAGAATCAGAGCCGAGGGCGTGGCTCCGGGACACGAGGGGTGGCCAGGGGAGGATGAGATGCCCTCTGCTGATGGGTTGAAGGTGTCTGACTTGGGCTGTGGGGGCCAGCTCAGACTCCTGTGGGACCCTCAGCAGAGACGTCCTAAAGGCTCCCAACGAGCTGGCGACACAAGGAGGGTGCCTTGGCTGAAAGCCGAGATCACCTGGCCACGTGGCCGTCCCCGGGTCTGGCTGCGTGAGGCCCCAGGGGCAGCTGTTCACCTACCCTGCAGGGAGTGCCTCTCACTGGCCAGCAGCTGCACCAGGGCCCAGAATGCGTCCTCCTCAGGCAGATACAGGAGGAACAAGGCGGCGATGTGGCTCAGGTTCCTGCGGTAGCCCACCTCCTGCAAGAGCCAGAGTCACCATGGAAGGACATCAGCTGGGAGGGCTGAGGTCACCTGGGAGGACTCATGTCATTGGAGAGGGCAGAGGTGACTGGACAGGCTTCCTCTGAAGAAGAGGCTTCCTCAGGATGCAAATTCATTTCATGACAAGAGCCAAGTCCATCAGGCACTTCAGCACCTTGTCCAAAATGTCTCCTGAGACCACCATCCTGCGTGTGACGCTGCCAAGCTCCCAGGCTTTGGGGCAGCCCCAGGAGGAGGGCGTCATTTCTGTTCTGAGAAGTGGTGGTCAGGCCCAGGTGACACCAGGAGTCCAGGCCCCAACTCCTTTGTGTCTCAGCTTGACCCCTTGACACCACCCCCTTGCTTGGAGGTTTATGCCAGCGGGGAGCTGGAATCCTACCTCCTATAACCTGGTGGGTCACAAATACCAACTTTAAAAGAAGCAACGACACCCCCACCAGACACCCACTCCTGTGAATATGGAAATACGGCCCGGGAACCTCACTGCCGGGAATACTCACCGGGTTATACTCTGCATATGCCAGGAGTATGTAGAAGAGTTCCCGCTGCCTAGGAAACAGAGAAAGGGGGCTATGGTTTGGTTTGTGCAGATGCTGTTAGTTTCACTTTGTCTACAAATCCTAACAACAGATCCCATTTCACGTTCAGATGATTCACCAGAAAAGCAGTGAGCTCTTCAGGGCCTGAGACTGTTGAAGAAATGTTTCAGTAAAAGCCACATCTGTGACATGCAAATAGCCCAGTTGTACAGTGAGTTGACCGATCCTTTTCACTCCGAATGATTTTTTTTTTTTCCAGTTTGCACACACGCCAGTTCAGTCTCTGGGTGTACAGTTCCTCCACAGTTCCAAACCAATGTGCAGAGTCTCCCGGCCACCGCTCCAGCCCCTCCTGGAGTGACTCCTTCATCCTCCAAGTCTCCAGAGTGGCCCCTATGCACCCAGCCTCTCCCCGATTCGTCAGCCCCTGGCCACCCAGACTGCTTCTCAGTCCCTGTGGTTTGGCCTTTTCCAGAATGGCCTAGGAATGGGAATGCTACTGTGGTAGCTTATTGGGTCTGGCTTCTTTCCCTTAGCAAAATGCATCTAGGATCCACCCACGTCCGTGCGGGCATCACTGGCTCGTTCCCTTTTCTCGCTGGGTCTTCCGTTTGAAGGGAGGACCAGCCTTGCTCTCCCCATGCCCGTGTTGAAGGCCGTCCCCGAAGGCTCGGTGTGTGAGTGACGGTGAATCAAGCAGTGAACCTGGCATGCAGGTTTCATGTGGATGTCAGTTTCCAAATCAGTGGGTTCAATATCTGTGACACCTTGGGGACACTTGGTTCAAGTCCATTGAGCTTTGTGAGCCACTGCCCAACTGGCTGCCAACGTGGCTGTGCCGTGTCATGTTCCCAGCAGACCTGGATGAGAGTTTCCAGGACCCATAATTCTCCCAGCGTTTGGTGCTGTCAGTGTTGTCTGGGTAGGCTCATGGGCCCTCCATCCTGCCACCCTCCCGTGGTCCTACCACGGGTCCCCGTGGGTCAGGGAGAGCACCTTTCACCATTGTGCATGATTTTCTTTGCTGTCTTCTGTCTCCTCAGGATCCTCCTGGGCTCTGGCCCCACATGTTCCAGCCTGGCCCAGGGCTTGGAACCAGGGAGGTGCTCGGTTCATGGTGCCGGCTGCTCCCTGGGCCAGGAGAGCTCTTGGTGGCTCTGTCATCC